>NW_024423564.1:45979887-46008614 GCF_017311325.1 Ursus maritimus
AATTAATGCTGAAATACATTTTATCTCAGTCTTTGAGGTCTCTTGGGATTTGAAGGCTCAGCCGCTTTCTTGCTGAGCTTAGTGTGTGAAACTTTAATGAAGCTGGAGGATCTTGTGCCTTAGCTCTAGGCTCCAGCAGTGGCCACAATTCCATCCTTTCTGAGGTTATGTCCCTTCTGATGTCACTGTTTTGAGCACTGAGCAAGACCCTGCTTCCAATAGGACCCACAAAAGCCATCCTCTCACCATACTGAGATAGGAAAAAATCTCGTCCTTGCCCTCATCCTTTCCCTTCCAAACTCTCTTAAGAGCATCCCTTTTTCTCTCCTTCCTTACATAATCTTTTCAAGGAGTATAAGTTTTCACAAAGGAGAGAAGGAGCTAGTACCTTCAGCAAATTCTAATCTGCATCCTGCAAAAGACCCTGAGGATATGAAATATAAAGAGCCTGGCTATCCAGCAATATTTATAGTAGGCAAGACATGGAAGCAACCAAGTGTCCATTGATGAATGAGAATAAAAAAGTCATGGTGTGTATATATATACATATATATATGTGTGTGTGTGTATACATGTGTGTGTGTGTGTGTGTATATATATATATACATATACATATATGTGTATATATATATAATGGAATATTATTCAGCCATAAAAAAGGAGAGAGATGTGCCTTCTGTGATAACATGGATGGACCTTGTTGGCCTTGCATTAAGTGAAATAAGCCAGAGAAAGACAAATACTGTATGATCTCACTTATATGTGGAATCTAAAAAACAAAACAGAAAAACCCCCAAACTCATAGAAAAAGAGATCAGAATGTGGTTACCAGAGGTGGGGGGAGGGTGGGGAAATTGGAAGAAGGTGGTCAAAAGGTACAAGCTTCCAGTTATAGGATAAATAAGTACTAGAGAAGCAATGTGTAGCATGACAGCTACAGTTACTGCTGGGGTATGATACACGGAGAAGGTGTTCGGAGAGTGAATCCTAAGAGTTCTCATCACAAGGAGAAAATAACTTGTTTCTTTTTTTCCCCCATTTCTTTTTATTGTATCTATATGAGATGATGGATGTTAACCAAACTTATTGTGGTAAGCAGGTCACACTATACGTAAGTCAAACCTTTGTGCTATATGCCTGAAATTCAGGCAGTGATGTATGTCAATGATATCTCAATAAAGCTGGAAAAAAAATAAAACAGAGTGGAAAATAATTACATTAAAAAAAAAAGTCTGGCTATCAATTTGAAATGAGGAAAAAGAAGCTAAAGAACAACCCCAAATCACAAATTAATATGTCAATTATTTTGTCTCACTAGCTTGAGTGAATTTTTGCTCCTTGTAAACAATGACACCACTTAACTAATGAAAACATCAGGCGTTCTCCTAAAAACTTACAGTGTTTATAAAATTCACTACCTTGGCTTGGAATCTATAATCCCCCTTTTCTCACCACTCCCTCTCCTCCGACATGTGCCGGTTTTCTGGGTAGTAGATCCTTTGGCCCGCCTAGAAGTTTTAGTATAGTACTCAGCTGATTTAGTCACCGATCTCTTCTCTTGGGGACTGGTGGCTATTGGCGCTGACTCAATCAGACCCTCCTGACTTTTCTTTCCAAAGAATTTAGACTTTGGCTAAGTATCTTTCCAAAAAACAGGAACACATGAGCCATACAAAATCAAGAACTTCAAACCACTGAAGAGTTAATAGGATAAAACATCGCAAGAGAAGAGCTATTCTAATTTGGAAAAGTCTCCCCAATGAAATATGTTGTACTCTTCTCTCGGTGATCTTAAATCGGTCTTCGTGCAGAGTTTACAGAAGACATACTCTCCAGACAGTCCTTGAAGTGGGGAAAGCTTTTATTTTAAGGCTAAAAAAGATGGATTTTCTAAATTGTCATAGGTTGTGGTTTAGAGCTGCATTCTGCATGGTCCCTCCGCAGCTTGTGCTTCTCATTATGTTGCTGACAGCTTCCCAATTGGATTAAAATCCACACTCAGAGTTCTCTTATCTTTAACCTTCATCCCCATGACTCCCTGCTCCACAGAAGCTTCTCCTAACGCCTCGTTCTAAGTCTGGGGGCTTCTTAGACGGGTACGTGCACAATAGAAGAAAAAGGCGATTGTAGTCTTTTTCTGATCTTTAACATCTAATTTCTACATGCATATTAAACACAGAAAAATGAAAAAGTAATATGTTTTATAATACAAATGTAATCTGGTCCTTCATTCAGCTTTTAGAAAGTGGTAAACCTTTGATGATTCTATGTGGGGCAACTTACTTTAAAAAGAAAAAGAAAAAGCAGGCTTTGCTATACAGTAACGCCTCGTTCGAATACTGTAAAACAAGGCCAGAGCAGTCCAGAGTAGATTAATTACTCACGTAACGGAGGCCTACTTCTCAATAAGTCAAATCTTTAACCTTTTTTTTTTTTTTTTGGTTTGTTTATTTTGGTTCAAAATCTTTTGGAAGGTATATGGCCCCTTTAATCAGAAGATGCTGAAAATAATTCAATATTCTTTTATTCAGGATAATCATTCACAACATCCAGACGATGAAGGGAATACAGTCTTGCTCATTTTGGCTCTCCATCTTCCTTCCTTGCTGTTTCTCCGTCAAATCCAGACTTACCTGTAAGGACAGGTGTATTTTTGCGTTGTCTCCATTCTCCTCATCCCGCTACAGTGCTCAAAGTTTTGATGCCTTGCTGAGAGTAGGGAGATCGGATACACAAGTCTATTAGGAACTCTCTAATAAATGTAGCCAGGGGTCAAGAATAAAGTTTCTTGATTTTTCAGCAGCTATTTAAGAAGGTGAGAGATCTTAAGAAAATCCTCATTTCCTGCATTTATCTAAGAATAAATTGTTTTCTCTCAGAAAAAAAAATAGAGGGAAAGAAAGGGATTCCAAGGAGTTCAGTTGTGTAGGAAGAGAGAAGCATTAGAGAGAATACAGGCCCTAGGCAGAGGCTGATGTTTCTTCCCTAATCTCTCCCAGGCTCTAGCGAACTTTAAAAGATCAGGGCAAGGAAGAGAGAGAGGGGAAAGAGAACTACAAGACTCCTGGACCCAAGGGAAAGGGAAGACATGGATCCATTGACTCCCCAACCAAGTACTTACCGTGTATCAGGCAACATGCCAAGGGTAGCAGTCATTGGACTATTACCACCTGAGCCATTCTTTGCTTTCCTCCCATTCTCTATATCTCAGGGGAGTTGCGCCCAGCAGACTGCTGTATTCTCAGGCTGGCTCCCATGTCTGGTGGCTTCTGGATGAGTTCAGCTAATGGAAGACAAGGGATGGAGGTTGGAGGGTGAGGCATTTCTCCTTCTTTCTCTCTGTTTCTGAGAGCATCACTGTCAAGTGTGTCCTCCTCGGACACATACTGGCTGCAGTCCAGCTTGCCAAAACCAACATAATCCCTGTGTTCCCTGTTCTCTCCTTCTATCCTTTTGGCATAGCAGTAGAACTTGCTTCCTGCTGCTACTAACCACTAAGTTGCTTAATCGTTCCCCGTTTGTCTTTTTAGCTATCACATTACATTTGTAACACATTTTCTGTATTCCATTTCCTATATAATACACTCATGGTGTTTACACACCACACAGCAGTTTTGTTTTTCCAGTTAAACCTTAATGGTACAAAAGACATTTTACATCTTATTTAATCCTTACAAGTTCCCCGCAAGGTTGTAATCATTACTTCTATTTTACAGACGAGAAAAAGAAAAAGTCAGCAAATTTAAGGTCTTTGCTCAAAGTCACAGCACTAGTAAGTGGTAGAGCGATGATTCAAATCTGGTTCCAAAGTCACCCTTGATTGCTTGGCTTTCCAAGGGAAATGGCAACAACAGGGGCAGGGGGGAGGACTTTCTCAAAGCAGCCATTTAACCTGCAGCAGAGCTGTCTGAGGCCAGAGCGGTGTCACTATCGGGAGCTCCACCCATGTTAAGGGCAGTCGAGAAAGGCAGGTGTCCTCGCTCCAGAGCAAAGTGACCAAAGAGGGGATGCTGTCTCCACCCTCGACCACAGAATGATCCTGTTCCATTCAAGACAGCAGAATCAGAACTGGTGGACAAGAGTCATATATGTGTGAGCTTGATTCTTCTGACAACCTGCTTTCCACTTTTGCCATTTAAAAAAAAATGTTTTCTACCTTTGTCATGCCATTTCTGGCTTGTAGACATATTTCTGAATGGATGTTACATTATTGTCATGGTAATCATTAATCCTAGGTATCCACTCTTTCGACTGATTTATGCTACCTGTAAAATGTTACATCAAAGATAGTCCCGTTTAGTTACTGAACTCTGAATGCTGATTTTTAACAAAATGACAGATTAGGACAGAAAAAGGGAGTTGAAAGATCCTTTACAGGATATCCTGGTAACATCCCCTTTTACCCCTGGAGATAGTCTAAGAACTCATTATATTCCAGTACAGCACGTGTAAGAGAAGGTTTGGTCATTACAAAGCCGCTGCTCGTAACAATTCAGACTGGTGGGTTTTCATTCTGTTATTCATAATGGCCTTTCTAAATGCCAGTAAACTTTCTGTCTAATAAATGTGCCAGGTAGATGGTTACCATGATCTTAATTATAAGGATATATCTATATGTATACCCAACACTGAAATTCTTCATGAGTACACAGACCAGAAGGCACACTCGTTCTTTAAAAACAAATAAAACACAAGCACATATCCTTGGTCCAGTTTTCTACCCAATGCAGCAGGAAAGAACAAGTGAAAAATACAAGAAACACCGTTTTACACATTACAAATTCCTCTGGGGATTGTGTGTGTGTGTGTGTGTGTGTGTGTGTGTGTGTGTGTGTGTTTCCCCACACTCTCCTCATTTCTCTGGGAAAAAAAGAAAAGCCTCTGTTGCTCTGTCAGTCCCTTCTTTCATGTGCTGCAGAACACCTGGTGGTCAATTGTTAGGTGGAGGATAATTAGCCCCTCAATTATCACCAGTTTATTTTCACCTGTTCCACTAGCATTTCCCTAGAACTTGAAGCTTGTCTAATTAGTCTTTTCTGACCCATTCCCCACCAACAGACTCAAGAAATAGCCCTTTTACTAAGTAATTAACCCATGGTAGGCCAATCCTTCAGCTTTTGTTTCAACTCCTGTTGGAATCATTAGAATCAAATGAACAAAGACACATCATGGGACAGGGTAATAAGAAACTTAAAAGTTCTGTCTTGCTTCTCCCTTCGCCAGCTTCCAAATCCAAATTAAAGAAATCTTAAGCACAGTGACATTTAGTCAGACACATATGTGCTTGCTGTTGAATGTCTTGAAAGAGCAAAATAGCACTGCCAGAATTATCAAGTTCAGTTTCTGAAATGCCATAGGAAATATGGTGTTTATTTTATACCTAAAAGGTGAAAGAGATCAAAAAGAATCCAAATTTTAAAATGCAGGCCAAAATCTCAACTTGCAAAACCTCTTCAGGATGCCATAATTGAGCCTAACAATTTCCTCTCTGCATTATTTGGATCATCTATGAATCTTTTTCCCAAACTATTTATACACACGCACAGGAATTATTTTGTTTTATCACACCAGTTGATAGCAAAGTCCCCCAAAGATTTCTATAAACTTAAAGGACATCTCATGTTTACTTATTCATTCAACAAGTATTATTTAGTGCCTACTTTACAGCAGTAAGTCCCAGGGACACAAAAATAATGGAAGGTCTTTACATTCTTTTTTTTTTTTTTAAAGATTTTATTTTATTTATTCGACAGAGACAGCCAGCGAGAGAGGGAACACAAGCAGGGGGAGTGGGAGAGGAAGAAGCAGGCTCCTAGCGGAGGAGCCTGATGTGGGGCTCGACGCCGGAATGCCGGGATCACGCCCTGAGCCGAAGGCAGACGCTTAACTACTGCGCCACCCAGGCGCCCCGTCTTTACATTCTTGAAGTTGAAAGTCTAATGTATCTCTAAATATCAACTACTTCTTTTTTGAAAAAACAAGTGTATAAAGCCACACATACACATGCTTAAAAATGGAGAGACAACATTCCTATTCATTCTGCCATTTTCCATTTTCTTCCCAATAGTATCCCAAGGTTCTTCTCTTCTGCCGCACAGATTGGCTGAGGGCTGGACACGTGATCAAAAGTGAACCAATGAGAGCCAGGCTCAAGACCTTCATTCCACTGTCGGAGACCTCTTTCTCGCACTGAAAATCATGACAGGAGTTCATGCTGCCCTCTTGTAACCATTTGAGAATCAAGGTAAAGCTAAAATAAAGAACAAAGCTATCAAGGAAAACGAACCCTTGGTAACATCATTTAAACCCCGTTTGAGCAATTTCCCAAGGTAGGCCTTATCCTGGTTTTGTTGTTGTTGCTGTTGTTTTTCTATGAGCCAGTGAGTATTCTCTCTACCTAAACTACTGAGGTTTGGACTTAGGTCAATTGTATCCAAAAGTATTCTAATTGATACAGATCTCTCTAATATCACAAATAGCAGCTTAAAGTTTAAGGTAGTTAAAGTTTAAGCAATTAAAGCAATTAAAGAAGGACCTACGTCTTATCTATTTTTGAACTTTCATCATTCAGGTAAGAAAATATTTTTCTATCCATAAATGTGTTTTATACTTGCTTTTCACCTGTAAACATCCTGGTGTCTTTGCCAAGAAGTTGCATCCTTTATTCTTATACCACACCACACGCCCTGTGGTTTTTAACACAGCAGCTATGATTCTGTCAAGTTGAATAATTTTAGATTTACCTCTATGTCTTCCATTCATTCCACAAATACTTACTGAACAGGACCTATGCAATGGTTTTGGTAATCCAAAGATAAACAGGAAGGATTCACGTTTTTCAAGGATCTTCCAGGCTCCATAGCAGAGCATGAAGTGATGTACAGGAATGATAGTACCACGTGACAAGTGTTCTGTAGGTTTTAGTCTCTCGGTGCCAAATCCAGCAAGGCACCACTGTTTCCATCACTTCTCACACCCAACATACCAGCAAGTCCTATTGGCACTGCCCCCCAAATCTCTCCCAGATCTGACAATTCCTCGTAGCTTTGTTCTTAAAACCCTAGTCCAAACCACCACTACGTCTCACCTGTACTACTGAAATAGGCTCCAAACTAGTTTCCCTGCCTCAACACTTATAACCTCACAATCTCCAGTCTATTCTCCATACAACAGCCACAATGATCTTCTCAAAGCATAAATCAGATCAATCCACTTGCTGCTTAAAACACTCCAGTGTCTTTTCACTGCCTTTAGGAAAAACAAATAACCTAAACACCTTACCACACCCGACCAGGCCCTACATGACCTGAGTCTTACCTGCCTCTTCAGCATCAGTTCCTTTCACGCTTTCCCTCATCCACCTCATCCCAGCGACACTAACCCTCATTTCATGCCTCAGAAATGCCAGACCCATTCCCATCTCATTCTCATCTCAGGGCCTTTCATCTTGCTGCTCTTCCGCCTGTAATGTTTTTCCTTTCTCATCGTTTGGGTCCCACTTCTGGCAACCCTTCCCTGGGCATCTTGGCTGAAATAATCACCCTTCACCACCTTTATACCACCGTCACTCCACCAAGTCCCTTTCCCATTGCCATCTTTTATTTTCTTCTTCTGGTCTTAAAAAGATGTATTTATTTATCTGAAAGAGAGAGAGCACACAAGCAGAGGGAGGGTCAGCAGGAGAGGGAGAGAGAGAATCCTTAAGCAGAATCTGTGCTGAGCTGGACCCTGAGATCATGACCTGAGCCAAAATTAAGAGTCCGAAGCTTAACTGACTGAACCACCCAGACGCCCATCCATCTTTTATTTTCTTCACAGCATTCTTCACTTTTTCAAATCAGATTGGTTATTTATTTGCTTAGACAATAATCATTGGCCTTTCTCCACCTTCCACTGAAACTTCCAAGAAGTCAAGGAATATGTTTTATCTATTGCGTTTTCTTCAGTGCCAAGAATGCCTGGCACATGCTATGCATTCAGTATCAATTTACTGAGTGAGTACAAGACGACAGATGAGAGATATCCAGCTTCAACTGGGAAACTAGAGAACAGGGAAGGAAGCTCAGGACGATAAAATTTTTGAATAAGTGGGGGAACTACTAAATGAATAAAATGTGGACTATATGAGTTAATGGGAAATTTGAAGGAAGTAAAATAGCTTGAGAAATTAGTTCAAATATGTTTTCTGTGATAGTCTACAGACTGACTACCAGACCGCAGAACAGAGCAATGACAAGTAGGAATAAATTAAATTGTAGGACTATGTTAAGTTGCTATTTCTAGGGTTGTTATGAGGTTTGTGCTTAGCTAACATTGTTACTAGTGACCTGGGGGGAGGGTGTCTATCATGGTAATGGAACTGTAAATAATCCTATATATCAGTAATGACCCAATTCTCAAGTAATACCAATGACGTCAAAAATCTAAACCGACTGAACTTTGAGGATTTGACTTGAACTCTTTAAAAAATACAAATATTTGCATAAAATTCAGTGGAATCTCATCATTCATCACAAAGGATAAAGCTAAAGAGCTAAAGGGACCCCTGGTAGATACTAGGCCAAAAATTAGATACCACTTGAGAATTCAAAAGAATTTGTTTTGCTTGTTGTTTAAGTTTTCTGAATAGATGTGACACTTACTGAGTGTCTGTTACGTGCAGGGAACTCTATGCATAGTTCGTTTTCTCTTTAGATTAACCTCTAATGCGTCTGTCAACTCCATTTTCCAAGGAAGAAAATTGATGGAAGTGAAATTCAAACTTTGATCTAGCTGTTCCCAAAGTTCTTTTTCATCATCAACATTTTCCTATTGTAAGTTCTAAGATACAAAGTATTTAATGGGGCTAATCAGAAAATGCCATTCTACTTTGCTTAAGACTTGGCAACACATCCAGGAAAAGCCAGTAGGAAATAAACAAAAGTGAGGAAACTTTAAAAAGGACTCCTCGATGAAAAATAAAACCCAAAAAATATATAAATGAACATATTTTTTAGGCCATAGCTAAGAAAGCAGTAGTATGAAAAAAAAATTTTTAATGTTGACCAAGAAGAGAATATTTATAAACTGAAATTAACTAAAGATTAACATATACCAAAAACAAAGAAAAACACTACCTGCCAATAAACTTGTAAAGGATGCCTTCCATACACTGTAGCATTTAGAAGCGGACTGATGAACAACCGAATGAGTGAGTGAGTGAGTGAGTGAGTGACGGACTGAATAAATTAACAAAGGTACTTTAGCTTATATTGTTGAAAACAATCTCCAGCTGGCAGAATAGGGGCTCCAAGGAAAAACTCAGAGATGAATTTAGGACCATCATTTTTTTCTTTCTGTGCCAAGAATTCTGTGTTTCTCAAGTAATTCTGTGTTACCTTTCAACAAAGTAAATGAGGTTTTAATTGGTTCTCTTCCTTGAACTAGAAGATAGGCCCCGGTATCGCTATCAGTGGGAACCTCTTCACCAGCATTTTATGTGAACTGGGGCATTACGTCTCTAGTATTTTCAGCCTTCACATTTTTAATTTTTGTCAGGCAGTACTGTAACAAGATCCCCTAAGTCAATGTGCTACCAGAGGGGGGAAAAAAACGAAATAAAGAAAGCATCCATATAAAGTAAACAAGTTAGAAAGGCTCATTTTTCATTTGTTAACTAGCCTCCACACGGCTGTTGGCTGTGACAACAAATGATTTAATGAGTCCAATTTAAAATAGTCTTGTCTGTATAAGATAGATGTCTTGGAAAATACTTTTTAAAATCTCACAGCTATAGCAAAGGCTGCTTCAGTGTACCCTGAGAAAAATCTGCACTGCAGTTCCACATTTTTCTCTAAATACCTTGATAGGCCAGATACCAAGATAGTAACAACGAGAAGCGGCATTATTCCTATTGTACCTGTGAACGTTTCCTAATAGTAACTGTTAACAAGATGTTTCAGAAATACCAGCTTAAAAAACCGTAAAAATTTATCAGCTGTGTGGAAAAGTGATTAGTGAACAAGAGCCTCTCTGAACTACGTGTTTGTCTTCTCTTCAGTCACTTAAATGGCCCATTAGAGTGATGCTTTGTCAGGAAAGGACAGTGATGGGGAACGTGATGTGTGTACTGCACGACGACAGGGGAAAGGACTCCTCTCTGGGGTGGGCACTCTCTAGGTTGCTGCATTTGAGTGTAGAAAGCTTGTCTACGTATTAGGCTGAAGAGATGAAACCTTCCCAAATCCATTCCTCAAGTTCACAAATACACGTCTTCTTCCTCATGCACATTTCTTAGATTTCAAGAGTAGAGGGAGTAAGAAGCGTTATATCTGAATTCACATGACGCTTCCCTTCATGCAAAGAGCAATTGCATTTTTTTGATCATCCTCTGACAACAGATAAAACACATTATATAGCTTCTGAGAGGGTCAGGTAGATCCAATTTTGTTGAATGACCTGCCTCGGCTCACAACTAAGTACCTTGTTTTGTTCTTGGAACATGAATAAGTCTAAATTTGATTAGTCTGAATGTGTATCTTTACTTTTTTGAATGTCTAGATGAGGTGATTATCCAGAATTAACCTTTGGAAATGAGATTGCCTGAAGTCACCTCCATAATAATATTCCAATTTGCTAAAAATGTCTGAAGATTTCAGGAACGAGAGGCTTGGGCGCCAGTGCTGAAGGATGTATACACTAAATAAAAGGCTAGAAGCCCAGAGAGCAGATGTGCTTCAGAGGCAGACTCCGGATAAAATTATTCAAGAAGTCAAAGAAATGAGAAAAAGCAATGTCAAAATATTTTCACATGAAAAGAGTAATTAACATATACTGCATAAATTAAAGAAATGTAGACAAACAGACCTAGCCATAATACAAATACCTTTCCAAGCCAAGTTTTAGTTTAGATAAATATAGTTCATGCAAGTAGAAAAATTTACACCACTTTTCAAAGCCATGCATGTGTCTTCTCTGACTTCTGTAGCAATCTCAAGGAAACCAGCAGAGGCGGGAGCGTGTGGGACAAATGCTACCAAGAAGATGGAGTAAATTGCCAACTGTCCGGTCTGTACGGGGCATTCACCTCACCACGCTGAGCTTTGGTTGTGGGACCAAATCGCAGGCCAGCCCTGGAGCAAGCTCTTCTTTGTATGGAGCTAGTAGAAAACAAATTTTAAAATGTCAAATGCTGCATGCTATTTTCACACTCCACACTTGTCTCTTCAGTCTTGGATGACTTAAAAAAAAAAAAAAAGGCGTTGAATTTACTGAAAAAAAAAAAGTTTTTGTTGGGCTAGCTGTAACAATCCCCTCCATCTAATCATATCCATGATGCACAAGCCCCAGAACTTTTTTGGTCATGTTTGAAATGGAAATACAATCAGGGTTCTAGCCTTGAATTATTTGCATATTCATTTACTGTAATACAAATAGATTATTAATCACTGCTATTTTCTACGTTTTAGTCTGACATCTTCAGTAGTTCCAAATGATATTATTTTGATCCTTACTTTGTTTCTTTAGCATGCAACCTTCCTTTTAATCTCATTCTGCTGTTCTGTCTTCTCTTTGATTTCTTGTTTTACTTAATTATATTCTTAAGTTATTTCATAGCGTAAATCTCTTGTGAGGAATTTCTTTCTGTTCCTTGGGTTTTTGTTTCTTCAAAGTTGGGTTTAGTCTTTTGCATTGTAAATTATTTGAAAAAACAAGTTTTTTTTAAGTTGGTTAGATAGCTGTGCTAAGCCATTTTTTCTCCATTTGTTCATCCTTGAGCAGTTTTATCCCAATTCTCTAATTTTATTTCTTTTCTTTTCTGTAGTGTAAATATATTCCTGATTCCTTCGTTCAATATCAGAAATGAGTTTGTTTTCTCTTCCAAACTACCTATGTACTTTGAGGTGTTATAGTGTTTACGTTCCATGCACAAGGTTACAGGTCTGTAACCTGAGGTCCTGGCAGAAAGGGTAAGGTGAAGAGATCAAAGTTGACTTGAACTGATCTGCAGTCTCTTCTATAATCCAGGGTTTCTGCTCTGCTGGAATTTGTTAAATGCCCTATACTGAAGCTAAAATTCCCCTAATTGTGGAAAATATGCTAGTCTCAAAGGAATAGTCTCAGCCTTCAGGTTGGTCCTTAAAATTAGTATTAGGATTGCTTCTCTCCAATATCCACTCACTTTCTCATGAAGTATCATAAGGTGTGCTCACTGCTCATCAGAATAAAAACTACATATTTGTATCTCCCTTTCAGTTGAGTGTAGTCACCAATTTCTGGCTGACTGGATGCAAGAAAAGTGTGTAAAAGCTTTCAGGAACCTCCCACAAGAGGCAGTATCCTTGTTCTTTTCTCCATTCCACTGCTTGGAATGTGAATGTCATGTTCTTTTCCATGAGGTCGAAACAACAAATACTGGATCACAAAGGCAGAAGAAGCCTCAGATTGCCCATTATACACAGCATCATAACCCAGGCCAAGGTCAACTCCTGCGACATTTATGTGAGAAAGAAATACATGCATATCTTAATTAGCTACTATTTTCAATTTTCTGTCATTTGTAGACTAATTTTGACCTAAATAATTCAACCTCTTTCAGAGAAAATCAGTACTTGTTCATCTCTATGGTTTCATACTGTCAACCAACCAGTTTGAGAAAGGAAAACAGAAGTATATGCTCCTAATTTTATTCTCTCTAGATTTGGAAGAAATAATGAGAATTCTCAGAACTCTGTTAACATTCCCAAATGGCTTTTTGGTAATGGGGACAGTTCTGCTCCACTCCAGAATCTTCTGTTTCTTTCCATAGCTGCTACCTTTCTGAAATGTTTGATATTATGCTGTTTGCCTTTTCTTGTTGATAGTTGTTAGAGACTATATTTTTCAGCTGAGTTTCTTGTTTGTTTATTATATATAAGAGATTCTACAATACAGCTCCATTCTACAATGTTTCCAAAGCTTAAGATTCCATTTCCCTAGCTTTTTGGGGACTTGACTGCTTTCTACCCAGGCCTCGAGCTATTTAGTAGATAAACATATCTTACGAAGATGAAAATCAGGGCATAAGATCCCTGCGATGGTTCACTACATTTATCAGCTTGACTGGGCAATGGGTGCCCAGATACTTGGTCAAACATTATTTTGAGTGTGTCTGTGAGGGTGTTTTGAATGAGATAAACATTTGAATCTGTAGACTGAATAAAGTAGATTGCTCTCCCTTATGTAGGTGAGCCTCATCTAATCAGTTGAAGGCTTGACTATAACAAAAAGACTGACTTTCTTTTGAGTCAGAGGAAACTCCTCCTAACTGACTGTCTTCAAACTGGAATATCAGTTTTTTCTTGCCTTCAGATTCAAACTGAAACATTGGCTCTTTCTGGACTTCAAATTAGCTGGCATTTGGACTGGAAGTACACCATTGGCTCTCCTGAGTCTCTAGTTTGCCAACTGCGTATCTTGGGACTTCTCAGCCTTCATATTGCATGAGCCAATTTCACACACACACACACACACACACACACACACATATATATATATTATTACATATATAAAGAGAACCCTGACTAATACAGTCCCTGAATACTTCTCCTCACTTCCATAAAAAAAAGGGGATTCCAATGAATGAGTGGGTATAATCTCTAGGGAATATCTGGCCATTGATAGACATATCTTGGGATTTAGAAATAAAATTGATTACAGTATCTTACATGATGAGGTCACAGCTGAGCCAAGGCTCACAGTCAGACATAACTGTCATATGGAGTTAGATGGCATCCTACACATTATTTGTATTCACTGATTTACGTGGGGGTTGATTCACAACACGGTGAGAATAATTCAGATTTATATACACAGACATATTTTTTTTGGATTGGATTGGGAGAGGGAGAAAGTAAGGTTGCCAGATGGCACAGAAATATGGCAAAGCCCCTGAGAAAGAATCCGTACCAAGGGAAAAAGGAATCTATAATGGCAATTTCACAACAGAGTTTGAAGATTAGATGACAGAAAAGACATAGTGAGGTGGCAGATAATAAAATTCCACCCCAATCTGGTGCCCTGGTGGCCATATGCACTCCAAGAAGATAAAGAATCATGAATGAGAAAAGAAAGTGGATCTCTCCCTAAATAGCTTAACATTTCAGGACCCAAACAACCCTCACTAACCTTGTATGTGAATATTTTGTACTCGTAGGAGACTGCCAAATTCTATAGTGCCATAAAGATTCACAGCATCAGAACTGGAATGAATCAGCAGAGGCCTTAGTGACTGTAGTAGAAATGAAAATGAAATGGCATAACAGAAGTTTATACTAATTTACAAAATTATATTAAAAACTCTTCTGGATTTCCAAAAATATCTGTGGGATGGTGGAACTTTGAAAGGTACCCAAACTCCTCCACGAGTTTAGAAATGAAGAGCCTGAGTATTGATAAAATCGACCTCATTCATGCCCGTGGATTGGTAAGATTTTGGAATGTCTGGGTGATAATGGGCTTCTTCCAGACCTCTCACAGTTGTGTCCTAGACACAAAGCCTGTAAATAACATGTTTGTTGTTCTAATCTGGACTGAACAATTTTTTCTTTAGGAGAAGAGTATGGGGGACTAAGATCCAAGAGGAATTTGTACTTCGTGTCTCAGTCTAGTTGATTATACTCTTATAAATAAAATTGTAATTAAAATGGAGCACATTTTCAGGATTCAGTGATTTCTGTCATGCCAAGCTATATCTCAAACCTTTTCTGAAACTGATGGGCACATAGCAAAAGCTTTTGAGAAAACTCTTCTCTCTTGTTTCTCATCTGAGTCCACTGCCTTCTGCCTGCCGTTGGCAATATCCTTGTTAATCTTGCTTTCTAACATTATGGCACACAATAGCAGAAAATGAGGGGGACTTGAGTTTCTCAAAGGGAAGATGCACAATAGTGTTATATTCATTTTGTCCTTCAGTATTTAAGTCCAAAAGTGCCTATTTTGTCTCAGTTTTGCTGGTTAACACTAGTCAGTCAATAAATATTGTTTGGACACTTAGGTACTTTGCACTAGGTTAGCTTCTGGGAACTCCATGGTAAACTAAACAGACCCAGTCCCCATTCTTATGGAGCTTACAAATTGGTGAAAATACACATATGAACAGGTCCACAGACAACTACAATACACCGTGCAGAAGCCATATTATGTTATGTTATGATACATCATATTATATTTATATTATATTATATATTATATTATATTATATTATATTGCATAGAACAGAATGATAAAGTACAGTAGTTAAGAGCATGGACCCTGAAGCCAAACTGCTTTTGTTTCAAACTTCAACTCTGCTATTTGCTTATTACCTTTTTAGTTTGTTGTATGAATAGATAAAATAAGCATAAAAACATTCATTAGGTGCTAAATAATTCTTAGCCACCATCACTGGCTCTTTACTTTCTCTGATATTGTCTGTTTTTATATTGTCATTGTATATATGTTTGCTGTCCCATATACTGTTGCAATTATTACTATTGTGGTTGTTGTTGTTGTTTATAATGATGACCACTACCACCCTGAAATCTCTCCTAGCAGCACACATTAACTTTTGTGGGATTTTCTTTGAAGCTTCTTTTTACAGTTCTACGGCAAGAGATTCTCTGAGAATGTTACTCACAGGAAATCTATTGCCTGATAATCTGAAGAGGCAAAATGTTTTGTTGATCTACTCCTAAAAGTTCATCAGTTGTAATCACTATCCATTCAGCCAGACACAGTCCCTTCTCTCCCTGTTCTCCCACCAGTGGCCTACTATGCCCTCAGAGAGGTTCAGTGACAGTTTTTTCACTACTCTTAATAAGTTCAGGGATAGTATTGCCAGAAGGGTAACTGTCATTAGTGTCTCATCAAACTTGATGGGCATCATCTGATCTTTGTGTGTCCACAAAATCAACAAACTGAAGTTACTCAGTGGTGACTCACCAGAGCCATCCCTACCAATAATATATTCTCTACATAACATGAAGATCTTGCTTTTTGTATTTCCTCAGTTTAAAATAAAATTAATGTTCTTATTTCAACCTCTGCCAGTGCATATCCCTGATGTGAAAAATCAACCAAGAAAAAATGATCGTGTTGTCTCTCTCTCACTGTTTGGCAGTTTTAGTATTCCCAAACAGAAATCCTGGTGGGAAAAGAAACTGCCTTGCTGTATCTATAATTTATCAACATGGAAATATTGTGGTTCTAATCATAAAATTTGAGAGGTCAGTCTTATCTCCACAACTGTGCTCTGAAGAATTTCTAATAGGAGGGAATATGTTTCCTAAGAATAAACTTGTAAGTACTGAAAGCTGGTGAGGGGAGAAGGGATGCAGATATAGAACATTCTATGAAGATAAACGTATAATCTGTAGAATTGGGGAGAATGATTATAGGGTGTGAGCAGAGGAAAGAGTAAAGAGGGAGGTAGCAGCTCCCAAAATGTCTACCTAGGAGCAGCAAACAGGTTAGAAGGAGGAGGTTGGAGGGCTGGTCTTGAAGCTACAGTTCTGTAACAGGGTCATGCCTTCACTTGAATGAATTTAATGGAGGGTAGTTTTGGAGATGCTTTGAGGAGACTATGGGAGGGCTAAGCCTCATAAATCCCTCTTTGAAATCAGCAGTAGGGAGGAGTGGAGAAGGTCGTGAAAGCATGAACATGATCTACACCAGGATATGCTAAACATTGAGTAGGGATGATGAAGCAAATGAGAAAGTCAACAGATAGAGCACCCTGGCCTGTACTGGATTCTCTACCTTGGACAGCAGACTGTTACCTCTAAAGTACCAAAATGTTAAATCTAATGAGGAAGATTGGCATTCCCTCCACCCTCTACCCTCACGTGGTGCTTATTCTTAGGCCATGCTCTTGAAGAACATTCACATCAAAACAACAGTTCAGTAAATATTCCCTGAGCACATCTGCATGTCCCCATGTCACAAAAGCCCCATGCATGCAATAATGTTGTTATAGTACTTGGCTTATAGTGGTTGGCTTATTATACAGCCATATCTTCCTCTCTAGATGGCAGTCTTTACAAAAGCCCATTTCTATCTCGGTATCATTAGTAATAATAACATTAACGAATATCAATTAATCACTTATTTCTTGCCAGGACTATGCATTTAACCTTCTTAACAACCTATGAAGTACTTATTCTTTCACTTATGCATACAGTTCTATCTTTGAAGCACCTAATTGGGTCAAGCACGGTGCCAGCCACTAGAACTAGATTAGCAAACTACACACACTCTGGCCCACCTTGATGAAGCTTATTTTCTAGTAGAGGAAATCAGCTATAAACAAGCAAACAATGAGACCCAAAAAATGTTAATAAGGGAATTATAACAAATAATGTAACCATTTTGATAAATAAGGTCAGAGAGAATGACTAGATGATGAGGGAGATGGGGAGCAGAGGGCTACTTTTGATAAGGTGGGCAGTAAAGGCTTCTGGGAAGAGGTGAACTTGAATAAACATGGAATGTACCTCTCATATGACAGTGCAAAGGACTCAAGTGGAAAGGTGCTTGTTTGAAAAAGAGAAAGCAGACCACTCTGAAGTAAGCCCATGAGGGGTTAGAATGAGTTTGTGCCGGGTAGAGAGGAGTCAGATAATGTAGGTCTGGGCTTTAGGCCATTTTTTAAAATTTGAATTTTATTCTGTCAACAATAGAAAGCACTAGCATGTTTATCTCCATTTAATCAAGTGACAGTTGAAGAAACTCAGGCTTAGTGATGGTAATTAACTTGTTTAGGGTCACCCAACTAGTAAGCAATGGAGCTGGGATGTGTACCCTGATCAGTCTGACACCAGACATTAGTTCTTGATGTTAATTCCTGACAGAGTGTCCCATACACTGTACATTAGCCGCCATCATCATCATCATCATCACCACGACCAGAATCACTATTGTATCATTAGTTTACAGATGAGGAAGTAAAGGGCTTTAGATTCTCAGAAACTTGCGTAAAGTCACAGTCAGTTGGTGGAAGGGGTAGAATTTAAATGCAGGATCTCTAATTCCAGAGCCAAGGCACTCAACTCCAGCACCTGTAAGTTTCTAGCAGACAGTAGGCAGTCAATAAGTATTTCCTGAGAAATGAATAAACCAATAAGTATGCAACATTGTACTTGGCTCTGAGGAGAACTGAAAACTAAGAGACCCTATCTTTAAAGAGCTTAAAAATTGGGATAAAGTAAGGATTACAGATTAGTCAAATGTACAGATAACCATACTATAAGGCAGAATTCTTTCTTGTCTTCCTTCCTTCCTTCCTTCCTTCCTTCCTTCCTTCCTTCCTTCCTTCCTTCCTTTTTCTAAGCAAATGTTTTTTTGGCTTCCTGATAGGTTTCTGACCCTTCGCAAGCCCAAAACAGCAAAGTATTGTTAAAAGTGGGAACACAGTAACTTTAAAGTGGTATACATTGCCCATCACATCTGCTTTGGTGAATCAAAAAAACTTTATGGAAGGTCCCTGAAAAAGGAATACAATTTTAGGGGTGCCTGGGTGGCACAGCGGTTAGGCGTCCGCCTTCGGCTCAGGGCATGATCCCGGCGTTGTGGGATTGAGCCCCACATCAGGCTCTTCCGCTATGAGCCTGCTTCTTCCTCTCCCACTCCCTCTGCTTGTGTTCCCTCTCTCGCTGGCTGTCTCTATCTCTGTCAAATAAATAAATAAAATCTTAAAAAAAAAAAAACGAATACAATTTTAACAGATGAAAATGTGGGGACAGTGTGGAGCATTCCAGACAATGATAACAGCATAAAGGAAGGCACAGAAGTGGAAGAGTTTAAGAGTGCTTCACCATTAGTCAATGGTTCAACTGACTGGAAAAGAAAGTTCATGTGACAAAAGACGGGGAAAAAAAGAAAGGAAGTTTGTGGCTATATTTCGAAGAAATGTATCATGTAGTAGGCACTCCTGTTTTACATAGAACATTGTCAGATAAACTTCAACTGAACTCTGAACAAGAAGTTAAAGAATAGAGAGTTCAGGGAACTGGTAAGTTCTATATTTCCAAGGGGTTTGCCTTTGAAGCGAAGAAGAGTATTAAGTGATGGATACTCATTCTCAAGATCCCTTCTATTGTTTTATATTAGTTCCATGAGAGAAGGAAAGACACCGTCTTGTTCACTGCATGAATAAGACAGCATCTAGAAGAATGCCTTTCACATGGAGGTACTCAATAAAAATTTGTGGAATAAGTGAGTGAATGTGTTTTTATGGATTTCTGCCACAAAACTCACATTTGTATGTTAGGAATGATATTTTAAACCTCTCACCCAGTGACTTGCAAGAAGGCAGTATCACCCATAAGAGGTGTGTTAAAAATTGTGGAGTGTTTCTGGCTATCATAATGTATAGGAGACACTAATGGTATTTAAGGTGTGGAGACAAAAAATGCATAGGACAATCCTGTATAACCCACACTCCACAGCACTTCTGAATGTCACAGCAAATATTCATGCAGGTAAAACACCCACTTATACTTATCTGAGGTTATACCTAACCCCATCTTACAAATAAATTCAAGTAAGTTGTACGCAGCTTATTATAACTTGAGGGGGAAGAAATGAATCCTTCACCAGGTAAACATCTGATAAGAACTCAACCCTGCTGAATCCTTGATCACAGCCTTATGAGACACCTAACTAGAGGATCAACTATGCCATGACCACATTCCTGACCCACAGAAACTAAGTGATAATAAATATGTGTTGTTGGGAGCCACTAACTTTGTGGTAATCTGTTAAGCAGCAATAGAAAAAACGAACACAGATAAGTTAAATAATTTGCCCCAATTTGTATACCTAGTAAGTGACGGCTATAAAAAATCAAACACAGTTTTGTGTTCATTGCCAGTGCGTTTTCAATTATCAGAAACTTTAAGATTGCGAGAAGAGAGGTTAGGATGGCTCATGTTGAATAGCTCCAAGGAACTTATTAAGAGGGGAGACAATGAGACAATACGCCAAAAGTAGGATGGGACATACAGTTCTGGTGTCCAGGAAAGTGGTCGAGCTGGAGATACAGATTTGGAAGTCACCATATTTTAAAAAGCTATTGTCTTGGTATGTGGCCAGGAGCATGAATGAAATCACCCGAAGAGCAGTAAAACTGTGAAGAAGAGCAAGGATGAATATTTAAGGGGTGACCAGAAGTGAAATTAGAGAAGGAGGAGGAATACTTGCAGAATTCAGAGGGGAACTAGAAGAACAATACCTTGGAAGTCAAAGATGGCTTTCCTAAGAACAAGTAGAAGTCAGTGTTCCATGCCACAGAAGCAGCAGATAGGATGGCGTTGAAAAAGTCTTGTTATATTTAACTATTAAAAAGCCCTCGGTAAAACAATATGACTGAAGATATGTGATCTGCAAGGTGGTCCTGGAAACCTTTACACATCTGTGACAGAACAGGGTTTAGAAATGGAGTGCCGTACAGATAAACATAGACCAACAGGAGTCAATTGCGTTCCCCAAACATTTGCTGAACACCAATAGTCACACAGACTGAGTGAGTATGGTTGTGAAGATTCACTTGACTACACCTCATTCCACTCACATTTTTCCAGCTATTGACAACAATATGGAGGCACTTTATCAAATCTTTTGCTGAGTTCAAGACAAGCTGTGTGTACACGTTTCCCTGATCTATAGCTCTGCAGGCCATCTCCCACGTGGATTTCAAGAGTCTGCAAAAGTTTTCACATATGAAATCCTTATTATTTCTCATACCTGAGTACAGCCACAATACAAGGAACTTAGAAGATTACCTCAACAGCAAAATTATGTCCATTTTGTTAATTTCATGGTAGCCCCTGTTTTTTCCTTCCCTCAGATATATGCCCTGGTTTCTAAAACTCTGAAGGAAACTTTTTTAATAGCAATATAAGTTTTATAATTAACCATAACCATGTTATTTCTCCTTACATATTTTTTTTTCAACCTGATTAAGAAAATTGCAATTTTCTAGACTTCTCTGGTATGAGCCTGGAGCAATGTATAAACCCATAGTTGGGTTTTTTCTTTTTCTTTCTTTTTTTTTTTTAAGTTTTGCCTGGAGGCCGAGAATCCACTAACCTGAAAGTAATGGTCACTGATAAGGAACAGAGCATTAGACATAATATCCGGAATCACTCATGCATCCAAGTAGCATTAGTTGACCCTTAAATAAAACAAGTCTCCAGTGAGCCATGGAGTGTGCCATGTCTGTGTAACATGGTTATGTAATCTAGGAATAATTTAAAGCATATTCATCCCTGAAAACAGATGTCTTATACACAGAAGTCACTCGTAGTTACAACTGTATTTATTCTGATTAGACATGTTTCCGTTAAAAGGCAATATGAGAAATAACATGAATGCATAATTGAACACCAAGGCAGGATGAACGTGAATGTGGGAAGTTACAAATTTGGCAAAGATTTTTAAAAAAATACTTAGAAAGTAACTACCAAATATATGCCAAATCAAAATTTCATTGGCAGCATTTCGTTTTGTTCACTGATGTGCTTCAAACACCTAGAACAGTACCTGGCACATAAGAAGTGCTCAAGAAGTTGAACAACAGAAATGGTGAAGGCAGCTCACGAGAAGTAGGCGTTTGAGAGGAGCACGCACGGCTGAGGAAAATCTTCCAAGTGAATCACCCGGGCAGGCACCAAGATCTTCTGCATTCTCACTCTGTGTCAGAGGAGGCTGTCCTGAGAAAAGGCGGGCGCGGTATCTGTGGAAGCAGATGATGCATCTGAACAGTCAACCCTGGGGTTGGCACGTCACTGTGTCTCAATCATTTCAGTTGTCATTTTGTTATTAGTGTTGGTGGGAGTGGCTGGAGGACAGGTGGGGGGGCTGCTTTCCTAGCAAAAGGGCTGCACAAAGCCTAACAGAGGCTCTGGCCAAGAGAGAGACCTTCGTCAGTTCAGGCGGCTGTAACAAGATACCAGAGAGTGGGTGTCTTGAACAACACAAATGTATTTGCCACAGTTCTGAGAGGCTAACAAGTCCAAGACCAGGGTACCAGGAGATCAAGTATCTGGTTTGCAGATGGTTTGCAGATGGCTGCCTTCTCACCACATCCTCCCATAGCGAAGAGCAGACAGAGCAAGCAAACTCTCTCTTGTCCCTTCTTGTAGGGGCACCAATCCCATCATGAGGGCTCTGCTTCATGGCTTAAATTACCTCCCAAAGGCCCCATCTCCAAATACCATCACACTGAGGATTCCAATCTCAAATATGAGTATAAGGAAACACAGACATTCCATCTGTAGCTGGACTAGTCATGTGCCCTCCTTAATATGCTCCCAGTGCTGGGTGTTTTGGAGCAACTCTATCCTATTTCCAAAAGGTCCCAGGGAAGCTTCTAGATGCTGGCTAATTGCCAGTGCTCTTTCCCACCAGAGGGAATGCAGAGGAAAGGCTCTCTTTCCTCTGAGAATGAAGGAGGTTTATTATCACTGTGTAGTCCTTCCAGCACCAAAGGAGATAATTCATATGAAGGGGATAGCTACGTTGTGAAGACCTCAAGAATCAACAGACTCAGAAATTTATAAATTACATACTTTCCACCACCCCAGTCTCAGAGGCTTCACAAGAATAGGAGCAGTCAATGTCCTTCAGCTGAGTTTGAAATGAAGAATTCCATGAAAATGGGATCTCTGCTTAGGACCAAATCTTCCTCCAAATCTTTTCTCACTGCCCTCTTATCATGACATTCTCTTTGGTTCCTATTTCTCTTAGAGTTCCACCTTCCTGAATTTTCACCATATCCTGCATTCTGCTGTTTGTATTTATTGTCTCTAACTTATTTAAACATATATTGAGCTCCTCAGTGTATTTAATCCTCGTTAACAGCTGAGTGAGGAGACACATTGCTATCCTCATTTGCAAAAGAAAAAGATAAAGCTGAGTGGCTCAAGTTTGCATAGCCATTAGGTGGTATCGCTACCTTAGGCGGTATCTTATGTTATCAAACCCAGTCTGATTCCTGAGCCAAGCTTTTAGCGCACAGGGTTGCTGCAAATCACTACGTGAATTCCTAGATCAGTGGCCTACGAAGAGGTCCACGCAGAGCAAACAACTTCCCACTCTCCCTGTTCCTTTGGTGTCCTCAGCACCAGTATACAAGCGAGGTCAGGTTTGCTACGGTCTAAGCTTAGACCGTATACAATTTGGAGAGCCCTCTTTAAGAAAATTAATACAAAATTACAGATACATTATTGAGGACAAAAGTTAATACGTAATCGTATTATAAATAAGAAATCACAACAAATTACAACATTTAAAGACGGGCAAATACCTCAAAGCCCATAATAATTAACACACATAATTGATCACCTGCCTGACACACCTCACAGTAATGGATTTCATTATATTTTTTGGCTGCACATTTTTTTATCACTTCTTTGTATAATGAAAAATTTAAAATATTGTATCCTCTAGAGACAACAGGGAGATAATTCAGTATTTCCTCTAGCATGACTGATTGCATTGCTTTTAATGCTAGAAAAAATTTCTTTCAGCTTCATATATGAAAAAGAAACTTTTGAAAACTGCCAATAAAAGTGGTCACGTTATGTAAGTTTTTTGGATTATTGTAAAATTTGGAAGTATTCTGTCTAGTTTATTTTCCATATGAGCTGTCGGATTTCAAAGGATTTCCACTTTTCTTTCAATCCACAGCTCATTTTCCAGTTTACTGTTGATGTAATGAAGTCTCATAAGTGCTGGTATTTTCAAGTTCGCCAGGATTTCATCTCAAACGTCTTTCCCAGTGTGTTCACATAATTTATCCCTCTTCATGACTTGGATATCAAACAATCAAAGAACCTATTCAGTACTTTTCCTTGAACCTTATCTCTTCCTCTTACTCAATGTTGGTGTCACCTGACGAATTTTTGTTACTACTATTTGCTTCTCAATATTGGTATAATTTTTATTAATGTCATCACTCAATTCCACTGTGCCTGAGTAAGGTTCCATTACCTTGCATCTGTATTTTCTCCCAATTCTTAAAGAAAACGTAAAGATGACAAAATGATACTTTTTATATACTTCCAAATCAGGAAGCTATACTTTCCCACTTGTTTTATTGAAACATTCCAAAATATCTTCACAAGAGCAGTTAAAATGGCACAGTTAAATGCATCGGCTTTTTCAACAAACTTTTTATATATTCCAAATCATAGAAAAAGAATACTTTAGATCCTAAGCAATCATTATGTCTATCACACAAGGCTCAAGCAACTTTGCAATAGCACGATCCTCTTGTTACATTGAGATTTTTAAATGAAAATATAAGTTGCATATGTGTTTAAATACCCCATTGTTTAAAATACTCTATGAGATGAATCTGAAAACATAGCTGTTGCAAAATACTAGAGTAGTCAACAGTTTCAGTTACTGTCACAGCAGCTTTTTCTCTGACAAGATTAAAGAAATGAGCTGGCATGGCACATATTCTGCTTGCTTATTAAAGTTTTGAAAGAGAGTTTGCAGCCCTTTGTCCGCACCTTTCATAACAGCTGCATTGTCATACAATTTATCGCTAATGTTTTTCAGCAGTTAGTTACATTTTCCAGAACTCGTTTCATTTTTTAAAATTGAAAGTCACAATATCTAGGTGGTTGTCAGTGGGCAAAAAGTTTAAAAATACTCATCAGGCTTTTTTGTTGTTATTGTTAAACTGGCAAGGCCTAATAATTATTAATTAATCAGTGTTTTGAATCCAGTTTAGAAGCCAAAAAATGCACTAATATTTGGTGTCTTTTTTTTTCTTTCTTTTTTTTTTTTTAAAGATTTTATTTATTTATTTGACAGAGATAGAGACAGCCAGCGAGAGAGGGAACACAAGTAGGGCGAGTGGGAGAGGAAGAAGCAGGCTCATAGCAGAGGAGCCCGATGTGGGACTCGATCCCAGAACGCTGGGATCATGCCCTGAGCTGAAGGCAGACGCTTAACCGCTGTGCCACCCAGGCGCCCCGTGTCTTTTTTTTTCAACTTTGTTTACCATTTCATTTTTTACACATTTTCCTATTACTACAGTTAAGTCTTCTTAAACTGTTTCAGATATGTCACATGTATTTTTTTTTCATCTTAACATTTCCCAATTGTTAATGGATCAAATTTAGCAATTTGAAGGAAGCCAATCTTTATTGTGAACTCTGAACAGCAAAAGTCTTTCACTTAAAAATTTAATAATCCTAATTACTTTTGTTAAGCTCTTTAAAATAATACTGAATGTTCTTTCTTATCTGTTATTCAAGACACTATTATAGAGGCATTTGTAATTGATTTACTTTTTGTAACTCAAGTACGTAAATATAGATTTCTTGTGCTCTGTGGAGTCTTTGTGACTTTCAAGGGTTCTCATTATACACATCTGGTCTGGAAACTCGTCTGTTGTAATGACTGTCTTGTTAAAAATGGCTTAAACAAAACAATAGATACAACCTTATAGTCTTGGGATAGACAAGCCAGGATCTACAATAGTTTGATCATTTTATCTTATTTTCAGAATATCTGTTTGAGTCACATTCTTTCTATTTCATGCTCTGTGTGAGTCTCTGTAAAGTTTTTAGAAACAATTTAAAAAAACAAATTTTTTATTAAACAGTGTTAAAAGAAATATTTCTCAGTGAAACAGACCATACTTACTGAGCCCGAGTGACTTCATGAATATAAAGCTGCCACTGACCTCTATGATCATAACATTCTCAGTCCTTGGTCAGATTTATGCCTATCTCTTAAATCACCCCCTTCCTTTTCTGAGGTCACCTATGTAAGTCTTCACCCATTTTTACCATCTGTCAAAGGAGGAATCTTCCTTCTCCTGTACAGAATCTGTAAAGGAGGAATCAAATAGGAGGTTTTAGTCTGTTGGTCTCACAAGACACTGCAGTTCTGTGAAAACTCCCTTAGAAGCAGATCTTCTTTGCAATCTTACCACCAAAAGCAGGAGGAATGTCTGTTGGAACCCAACTACACATATCCCAAGTACTCATTCTCAGCAGTAGTACGGTCTGAATCCTTTAAGAAGTCTGCCTATCTTCCATTGAATTATGCAAATTACATCATTAGGTGTTGCTGAGCGCATTCCTCTTAATAGCTTTCTCTCACTTAAAAAAAGAAAGAAAGAAAGAAAAAGAAAAGCTTTGTGATCACAGTTCTAATAGGGACCGTGTGAAATTTTTAGCCAGGGGGCCCTTACTTTCCAAGAGGGGAGGAGCTATCATTTTATTTAATCCTCACAACAACTATTCAAAGTAGATATAATTTTTACTCTTACCTATCATTCATGAAAACTAAGGCTTAAAGAAGAAATATAAATTTCACATGGCCACACAGCTTGTAAGTAGCAGAGCAAGGAATCAAATTCAGAACTATCTGACTTTAAATCTTAAACTCTTATCCAATGATGTATGGGAGACACCTGGTACTAGCTCAGCAAAGCCAATTATTAAATTTTTAGGACTTTTTCAAGTTGGTTGTTAAACATAGCCATTAGTAAAAATCAAATTATATTAACTTACAATTAACTAAATTATTTGAAAACAACAGTGATAGTCAAAATACAATACTTCCTCATTATTTAACTGTACTTTACTATTATCGTTGCTCTTGAGTTTCTGTATGTCTTTCTATATTTGCATGGTGGAAACCCTATGTAATAGTGGGCCACTGCACATCTTTTTCCAAGTCCATGTTCAATGATGTCATGTTCATAACTTGAAAGTGGCCATGACAGAAATATTTACATCACGGAAGTTAGTAATAACCCCTCCCCCACCAGGGCTGGTTTTTAATTACACTACATTACACTATTTCTCTTAACACTATCTTACCCTTAAACAGTGATCATTTCTCTCTACAAAAGACACATCCCTTGTGTCAGAGAATTGGTCTCATCAGTGCCATGTAATCCTGCACCCTTTGGTCGAGGATGTCACATATCCTTAGATATCACACACATTATGGACTACAGTTAAGTAAGTAAATGTTCAGCTTTCCACAGTCATAGAAAAAGAACAAAGTCCATTCTCCTCAGAGTTCTGGATGCCCAACACATTAGATCTATCATTTACTTAACAAGGATCAGTGAAGTGATAGACTGTCGTCCTTCTCAAATGAATTTGCTGAGCAAGGGAGGAATTTAATATTTAGAAAACAAAATAAAAAATACAAAAAATAGAACTTCCTGTTCAGACTACAGACAGAAAAAGAGACATACTGAAGGATTTTAAACCAACTCTGCCTGTCGAAAATTCAGATATTAAGAATAACCAGCAGAACTGGGGCCGAAAGAGCCTGATTCCCCCCTTCCCATTGATTATTATTTTGAATCTAATCACAAAAGCCAGAAGAGCCAAAATCTTGATCCTCATTTCCCACTTGAACTTACAGTTTATTTTGCATAAAGTCACATGCCGATGTACGCCCAGTGAAATAAAAATGAATTATCCTCCTCTATGAATGCTGCACAGTACTGTTGTTCAAAGATATTTATGATGAAATTTTCATATCTTGGCATGTATGAAGCACTGCAACAACCAAGTATTTAGTAATATATTCTAAGTTGTCCTCTAAATTGTAAGTTTTCAGAAAATCATAGGTAAATATGAAACACAAAAGATAATACAAAATTAGAAAATTGCTTCATTAAGAATGAATCTTTGACACAGTTCCTTACTCTCCACTAAAGAGCAGCTATAAAGCGTAGAATAACAACCCTGAAACTGAGAGTTTAGCTAAGGCTGTTTTTAAATTGGTCTTTTTGGATGACAGGTCCAATTCTAAAAATTTCATAGAACCATAAAATTGGGAATACTGTCAAGAGGAATCATTTAGTCTACCTCATTAGGTGAGAATACATCCATACCAGCATCTCCCAAAGTTCCACAAGATGGTAACAGATATTACATGAAAAAAAGGCTTAGCCAAATAAGCTTGAGAAAGGGTTTTAAAATGTTTTTTCTTTCAATCCCTCTCCAAACAGAAACCACCTCTAGGTTCTGGAAGCCACTCCTTCCCCTTGACCTTCAGGTCTTCGGAAGGTAAACCTCTTGTAGCTAGCCACGGGGTATTGACCTTTATTGGTGCCCTAAACCTGTCCAAACCTTCAAAACATCATTAAACTCTTCTAAAATTACCCAGTGAAGTGTATTAACTCTTTCCTGCCAGGCCCCTGACTGATAAATACCATCTCCACCAATTCCTCACTGGGAACAATGGAACCATACTCTTTACTATTTTGGCTAAAATCATCCCAGGCCATGAAAGTGAGGCTATTCACACGGACTGGATCATTTAAAGGCTAAGCAAAATCTCAGGGCTTCAACCCTTCTGGAAGAGAGACAAGTACCTTGGTGGCTGCTGTCAGAGGGTGATCCTCACCAACAGGAACAAAAAGACCTTTTATCGGCTACTCGGTCCAGACAATGTATGCCATTCATTGGAATGGAGACTGGATGCCATCCGGAAATAGCCCCAAACCCTGGCATCTCGCAGGAAATAGTTACAGAAAGTTGTGGCTTGGACAGAGCTTGGGGATCGCTCGATGCTAACATCACACCAGTTCACATAGCCCGCTTTTCTTTCCCTATTGCATTCCCATTCCGTATCTGGTCTAGAGACAGGAAAATAATGTAACTGTCCAAATGTTGTCTGTTTTACACCATAGATTTTTTTTAAAAAGATTTTATTTGTCAGAGAGAGAGAGAGAGAGA
>NW_024423564.1:46008624-46106558 GCF_017311325.1 Ursus maritimus
AGAGAGAGAGAGAGAGAGAATGTGCAAGAGAGAGCACAAGCAGGGGGAGCGACAGGCAGAGGGAGAAGAAGGCTCCCTGCTGATCAGGGAGCCCAATGTGGGACTCGATCCCAGAACCCTGGGATCATGACCCAAGCGGAAGGCAGACATCCAATCAACTGAGCCACCCAGGCGTCCCCATTGATTTTTGAACTTACAATCAAATTGCTTCTTGGACTCTCTTACTTTTATCATTTCAGGACTGATGGGGAAGTTACCAAAATATAAGAGAAGAAATGCAATAAAGCATAAAGTGGAAGGAAACCTATCAGTATATCCCCAACCGCATTTTCTTGCCACATAAATTTTGATAAGTTCTAGTTCAGAATGGTGGAGACAGTACATATGTACTTCTCCTCTCCTCCCAAAGTCCTCTTAAAATGATGCTATAAAACTAAAAAAGGAATAAATTTATAAAGGCACTGAGAATATAATAGCATGCTAAAGATTTTACCACATACCTGCAAAACCAAAGGCAAGTAAAATCAAATCAATAAAGAAATAGTAATCGAGGGATCCAGAACTCAGGATACGCATAGAAGAAAACTGCAGTAGAGATGGGAACTCATAACAAATTAAAGCCTCTCCCCGAGTTGATAGGTAAAGAACAAGAGTAAGAGAAGAAAAGCTCCTAGGAAGAAGAGCAAACTGGCTATTGCTGAGATACGCTTCGGGCAGGCCTGAAGCCTGACCTGCCAATAGGGTGGCAAGCCTCGAGTTTACCTTTAATCTCTCCAGTCTCGCAATAGCACTGAGGAATGCTTTGGGAGTGTTACCAATTACAGTAATTTCAAATGTTGGGCAGACAGGCGCATCGCACAAATCTCTTGAGAGAGCAGGCATAAGGGACCAAGAAGGTATAAAACCACTGTATGTCAATCTTAGTGCCCTCAAGAGTCATCACCCAGATCAAGTAGTATTATCGGTAGTCGGGCAACTTCACAGGAATTTGAGAGCAAGAGGATCTTACTCAACCAACTGCTAGCATTGCTGTGTTTGCTTCACTGTGTACACTTTGTGTGCAGTCGCTGTGCCCTTTACATGCTTAAAGGCACTTGTATACTTTGCCCTTGTGTGAACAACATTCTTCCTATCACATCACTATTCTATTTGACTAACTGCAGAGTGATATTGGGAGTGGGGTACACATGTGCACACACACTCACACACACCCCTCAAACAAAAATCAAACAACAAGTGCCAAATCCCATTCAGTGGCAGTACAGTATAATGGTTATAAATACAAGCTCTGGTCCCCAACTGCCTTCGTGTAATCTTCTCTCCGACCATCATAAGATAGGTGATATTAACCTTTCACACCTCAGTTTTCTCATTTCCAAAATGGGGACAATATTTCTACTCTCGGTACACTTACGGATCCTATGAGATTTCAGTGAGTTAAAACATATAAAACCCCATGTACCTGTCACATAGAAAATATTGTAAATTGTCGTTTTATTACAACTATTTTGAAACTTTTCTATAAAATACCAGATATTAAATATTTAACGTTTTGCAGGCCAAACATGATCCCTGTTGCATATTCTTCTGTGTGTATGTGTGTGTAACTCTTTAAAAATGTAAAAACCACGTTTACCTCACAGGCCATACAAAAAAACAGGCTGCCCGCCAAATTTGGCCTCCTGTGTGTAAATTCGCCAGTCCCTGTTTTAAAACATTCTTTCACCTTCTATTGTAGGAAGGAATATCCACTCCCTTTTCTATTAAAAAATGTCAGCCTTACATTGAGATTCAAAAAATCACCTATTAAAAAATGAATGAAAAGATAAAAGAAAATTATTTCCCCAAGATTTGTAGACATACAGAAAACAAGTGCATTGCCGGCCTCCTCCTTATCTCAGTTGGGCCCAGTCTAAGAGTATCAACTCTTCTAAATACAGTTCTGTCTGTGAGAATAAATTATTTATCCTCTTCGGATGACTTATGTTAACATTACAATTCAGTACTGTTAGGAATCATGTATCATTCTGGAAATGAACGTATAGATGTCAATTTCGCAGACCCTTCTATCTAAACGGAAATTTTCCCACTTAAACTGAATAGGAGGGGTTATCAAATGGATAATACTGAACTAGAGGGATAATATATTACAGCAGGGAACTTAAAAATGGATCAAGTTAATAAAATATCAGGAATTCTAGTATTAGGAATATGGGAGAGGAACGAGCAGGGGAAGCAGCCACGTGTTGAATACTGGTGCAACAGAGCACATATTTCCCCAGAAGCCTAAAAGTAAGGTCAGCAGTCTTTTGTGAAAGTGACCTTTGGAGGAACTGGTAGGACCACATAGGGCCCTCAAATGGCAGCATCACCCCTAATGAATTCTGATGACAGTTGGACATGAAAAATGAGAGAGTAGAATTTTTACAGGGTCAACCTGAAAGCATTTAACTTCCTGAGAATCTCTTTGGTGGCGAAGCATTTAAAATAAACCACAGAATCTTAAGAAGAATAATCTTCCTGCCAAAAGCAGGAAGCCCAATGCCTGATCACCCTGTCAAGATTTTGGGAAACCATATTCTACATTTGTGGATCTTTTGGAGCTAAATTTACCAAGTTACAAGAATAAGGCAATTTGGGTTTTATCTTGGAAGAATTATTCAATTAATACAAATTACCAATTTAGAATACGTGTGTGTGGTGTGCGCGTGTGCACCAGCCTGGTGTGTGCATATGTATATGTACATACCCATGTACGCATATATGTACGTATGTATTGCAAAGGTTATTTGAATTGAAACTCAATGTGACTAAAACTTGATAAATTCTGTGCTTATTTTATGTGAAAATGAAAAGATAAGGAATGGGCCAAAAATATCTGGAATTATTAGCAAAAGAATTATAGAATATTTAAATATAATTTAAACATAATATTGAACATGAAATTTGTTATAATACAATTGGTGTTGTCTATTTTGAGTTGAGTCCTGTGAAACCAGGTAATGTTACTCGCAGAAATTTTTCCACTTGAACTTTTCAGGTTTGAAAACATTCTGAGGATTCTGGGCATCTATTAAGAAGAGCTATCTGACATTCTTTAATTGAAAAATTAGACTGATAAAATAATATTAAGCTAATAGTACTTGTATATATCCATTGTAATCACAGGTGAGATAAATATATATATGTGTGTGTGTGTGAAAAATATATATATATAGTCTAGAGAGAGAGACTTAAGTATTCATGTAAATAAGAAGTTAAAGGCTAACTTTAGGCAAAATTTCAAAGACTTGTCCCTTTTATTGCTGATATCTTTTAATTGTACAGAATTCCACATAAAAAGTACATGTCTTCTGTCTCTATATTCTTTATAATTTTTCAGGATATGGGGAGAGTTTCTTTTACTTCTCATATAGTTTGTCCTCTAAAATGATGATAAGAAGAGTTGTTTGGGTAGCCATTCTAGGGCACTTGAGGCATGGTATAAAAATAGAATAAGAAAAGACTTCCAAATATAGAAGACAAAATGTTGCTTGGTACGGCAATAAGCTACATTAAAACTACTGGAGAAAGAAGAAATTAGATTTAAAAGTCTCATGTTAGGGCTAAAATAAAAATTCGGTTAAATTCAAAATCATAAAATTGTTATCTTTTCTTTAAAAAGAAATTATATTTTCTGCTCTGTACCTCAAGTGGCTTCATTAGCATGCTGCATCCCCCAATCTCCACATAAAATACTAAAATCTTTACTTCTAGCCCCTAGATTTGATCTTTATTGCTATTTTTTAAGAAAAGGAACTAGAGTCCCCTGGGGAGTGTGGCTGATTGCATTTTAAAAGTTGCAGAACGCAGGATGAGACCGAAGCATCTTACTGAAGTTAAAAAGCAAGGACTTTTATTTTGGTTTTTGTGCCTTCCTGTTTCATTTAGGCGCTTATTACCGTGCCTGGATATGTATAAGTGTGTAGTTATAAATAAGTGAATAAAATAAAAATATAAGTATTGTTTATGGTATGTCAAGTCCACATGGTATAATAATAGGGTACAAACAGGCCACTTTTCTGTACCATGCCTTCTCTCAGTAAGAAACTTATCGAACAGGAAACACCATGGCAAATATTAGCATATTTATGGCTGGCCTATGCAGTGAAAATTCTCTTTACCCAAATGTCCATTATCCACTCATCTAATGGTTTTTTGGCCTACCCCTGATGATCAGAGAAGTGGAGGGTCTCCTTCTCTATTCTTCTCAGCTCTACAAGCTCCCTGGTCCTCGGGCACTCACAGACAGCTCTGCAGTCCCTCAGTTATGGTATTACTTCCCTCGGATGCTCTTAAAACTCACACATACAATACCCATAGTTTTGCCCACTAGGAAACTGAAAAATTTTTGGAGTTGTCATTTCCATTGGTGGGCTGGTAAAGCAGCTTACTGTTTTTGTTTTGGTTTTTTTGTTTTGTTTTTAAGCCATGATTTGTAGCATTTACCTCTTTCTGTGATACAAATATTTCTACCATGGCTGATTTCAAGCTACTTACAGCTTAACATCTGGCTCTCAAAATTCCTAAATACTTGACAAGCATACCTATGAAAGTGAGCGAGCTCCAACACACCACTGGCCCTACCTTTCTTCATTTTGCCTTATCTGAGCTTTTCTCTGATTTCACCTGCAAAAAAAGTCATGTCTGGTTACACTGGGAAACAGTATTTCCTATAAATTCAAAGACCCCACTCTCTTTGCCACTCCCTAAATTCTAATGTCTGTGTTCATACCCAGAGTTGGTAGTGGAGACCTGGTATTTCCTATTTGTTTACAAAACCTTTACACATTATGTATGCAAGTATTGATGAAAAGGAAAGGAAGGGGAGAGAAGAACAAGGAAAGGAGAGAGAAAGGGAAAGAAGGAAGGAAGGAGTATCGTTGTCCCCTGTCTTTTACACACTTATAACTTGCCTTGCGTTAGTCATTCTTGCACATGAATTATCACCTTCCCAAATTAAAAATACCTTGAAGACTTAACCTGTGTCTCATTCATTTCTGTACCTCCTGTAGCACCCAGCTCAATGGCTAGCCCGTAATGAGACTTCATATTTGTTGAAGAAAAAAAAAAAAAGGAATGAATGAGTAAAAGAATTTACAGGTAAAAAAGATTAAAAAGGAAAAGCTTGTTTCCGCATCAACCCACGTAAATAAGTAGTCAACATTCCGATTTCCAAATTTCCAAACTGTTTGCCACCGATTTTCCACCAATGTCAAGCTGGTTTTGCCATCACCAACATGCTCTTACAGTAGACCTATTGCCTTTTCATCTTCCTTCCGTAATGGGGAACACATATCTGACTGCCTTACTCTGTTAAAGGTAATGTTTTTGTGCTTCACTGAGATAATCACTCTTTACTGATAATAGATCAACTATTTGTTGGAAGACTGGTGCTCAGGGTTAGTTTTTTTCTTCCAGATAAAGAGGGCAGCTCCCACAGATGTGTGCAGCATGACGTGACTACCAGAATGAATTAAAATTGGGCTTTATTTATTACTCTTATCATCAAGGTATTGTTAAGTGCTGTCTACTGATGATGATATCAGTTAGCTCAGTGCAGATAGTTCAGTCCTGAGCTCTTTAAAATACTTTGCACATTTAACTCAACTTAGAAATTTTAAAATTGTTAAATAAAAATGAACTATCCCTTCAAAATAGGAAAAGAAGACTAGTTTGCCTTTTTTTCATTATTGTTCAAAGTAGCAGATATGAATCTTAATTGGATGAACAAGTAAAATCACATTTCATTATTGTCTGTAAATCATCTAATTTCTATTCTGAGAGCCCAGTCCCACTGAGCTGGTGAGTCAACCTTAGTTCTTTCCAGGCAGCTTTCTCCCACACCCAGGTTTGTGTTGAGGTTCTAAGGTCTCCAGGACCAGGCATTAGAACAATGGTCACTAAGTATCTGGCCATATTGGTAACGCCTAGATTTTTCTACAACCACATGACCTTATCAAGTATTCCACTGTTCCATTTCCATGCCATGCACAGAGCAAGGGACTCTTTACCAGGGCTAAGATTCTAAGCTTGATAGCTAACCCACATGGTTTTGCACTTAAAAAGATTTCCTCTGAAGTACTGCTGTACTCTTAGGTGCTTCCATGGAGGATGTGAGCATCCCCTATGTTCAAGGACTAGCAGACCTCCCCCCAGTGGGGAGAAAACTCTATTTTCCTTGGAGAACTTTCTGTCTCTTCTGGTTTCGCACAGGGATACCAATTTCCTCTGTCTTTAAATTCTATTATCCTCAGTGGGCAAACAGAAGCCAAGAAACCCTGCCAAAAGAAAATATGGAGGGGCTCCTGGGTGGCATAGTCAGTTGAGCACCTGAGTCTTGGTTTGCCTCAGGTCCTGATCTCAGGATCATGAGATCAAGCCCCGCATGGGGCTCTGTGCTCAGCTCAGAGTCTGCTTGAGATTCTCTCTCCCTCTCCCTCTGCCCCTCGCACTCGTGCTCTCTTGCTCTCTCAAATAAATAAATAAATAAATAAATAAATAAATCTTTGAAAAAAGAAAGAAAGTATGGAACTAGTTATCTGGTTGAATGAAGGACAGAGAAGTGGGAAAATTCAAGGAGAAAAACATCTCAAAATTTCAATTAATACCTCAAAAAAAAAAAAAAAGAATCCATGCTAGCAAAATATCTATTAAACATCCTCCTTCTGCTTTTGAATATCTATATTCGGGGATTTCATTGCTTCAGTGTAGGTAGGTGGCCAAATTTCCTACCCTCCATTCTCCTCTCTCCAAATGCTAGTTTAGGTGCATTTCTGTCCTTTCTATCTACTTGCTCTTTGCCTAACAAAGATAACATTCTTCTTAAATAAAGTAGGCACTGCCTAAGCAATATAATCTAAGGGATATTAGGAAGGTCCCTCCTTATTTGAAGTCGCTTATTTCTCTGTTACTGATGAACAACTACTGGTGCTGCCATTAGAAGAACCAATGCCCCAGATTAAGGCAGAGCTACTGGGACCTTAAAAATCATCCACAGATTTAAGCATTCATTCAACACATATTTGCTGATAACTGATATATGCCAGACACTGTGCAGGGTACAAGATACACCAAATAAAAAAGCAAACACAGTTTCTCTCCCATGGAGTTTATAGTCTACTCATGGCAAGAGATATGAGACAACATTTCTTTTTTTTTAAGATTATTTATTTATTAGAGAGAGAGAGAGAGAGAGCACTTGCACAAGCAGGAGGAGCAGCAGGCAGAGGGAGAGGGAGAAGCAGACTCCCCATTGAGCAAGGAGCCCGACGTGGGGCTCAATCCCAGGACGCTGGGATCATGACCTGAGCTGAAGGCAGACACTTAACCCACTGAGCCACCCAGGTGCCCCCATTTCTTTTTCTTTCTTTCTTTCTTTTTTTTTTTTTTTGAGAAAACATTTCTAAGTGATTATTAATTACAGTTATAAGGGCTATGAAAAGAAAATGGAGGTGATAGTACATAATGGGCACTTTCCCAATGAAGCAGCATTTAGGCAAAAACTTAAAAAGGAAGTGAAGAGTATTCTCAGTTACAGGACACAGCATATCTGGAGGCCTTGAAATAAGCAGAATGTTGTTTAGAATTTTTTTTCAACTGAAAAAAAGACACTGGCAGCTGAATCCTAGAGGTGAGGTGGGGTGCCTCAAAGACAGTCCGGAAGGTGAGCAGGGCTAGAGCATGCAGAGCCGTGTAAACCGGAACGAAGATTTTGGTCTTTATCCAAAAAAACCCTGAAGTGTTTTATGCAGAACAATGAATGATCAGGTTTCTATTTAAGAATTCTGGCTGCTGTACAGAGAATGAATGGGAGGGAGGCAAAGATTGAATACATAAAACATTATGCCACTGTCAGCTATTAGTATCCTAGTCTCTGCTACAAGAGTGTGACAGTTAAAGCCCTAAGACTGAGTCCCTCCCATAGCCACATCCTCACCAAACTGTACTTTGCCTATCCATGTCTCTTTCCCTTTTGCTCATACCTTTTTGCTTATAATCAAGTCTCTACCTGGCACATCAGCTCTATTGCCAGGACCCCTATTTTAATCAGGGAATTTGTAAACTCTAACACCTTGCCTATTTAAGCCTCATCTCTTCTCTCACTCATGCCCTACACCCATGGACAGGAGTCCTGCCCCTGAACTCCAGTCTCAGATGTGGAGCTTTTTTATCTGCCAACAGGTTCACCCAAGAATGCCTTCTCTGGCACTGCCAGTTACCCTGTTTCAAACATCAAGACACACCCTAAACTCTACTTCTTACTATCCTTACTGACACCCTCTTCGTCCAAGCTACTATCATTTCTTTTTTTTTTTTTTAAGATTTATTTATTTATTTTAGAGAGAGAGAGAGCAAGCGGGGGTGCATGCAAGCAGGGGGAGGGACAGAGAGAGAGAGGGATCTGGAGAGAAACTCCCTGCTGAGCGCAGAGCCAGCGAAGGGCTTGATCATGACCTGAGACGAAATCAAGAGTCTGATGATTAACCAACTGAGCCACCAGGTGCCCCAAAGCTACTATCATTTCTTACCTCAATCACCCTAGCATTTTACTGGTGCATCTTCCTCTATCAGTCTGGCTTCCCACCAATGGCATGGCTCACACTGGAGTAAGAAAGATCTTTCTAAACCAAAAATGTTGCTGTGTCATCTCCCTCCTGAAAGCCCTTCTACGGTTTCACATTTCTTACAGACTGCAAACTCCTCACATGTCATACAAGGCCCTTCAGAACTGGACTCTACTTACCTTTTCAGTTCTGTCTCACACACTCTCTCCTTTGGACTTCCTGCTCCAGTCACCCTTGACTTGTTTAAGAGCTGGATTAGGGGCTAGACCAGCTGGGGTGCTCACCTCACTGGAGTGCATTAGAAATATTGGGCTTGGGGCGCCTGGGTGGCACAGCGGTTAAGCGTCTGCCTTTGGCTCAGGGCGTGATCCCGGTGTTATGGGATCGAGCCCCACATCAGGCTCCTCCGCTATGAGCCTGCTTCTTCCTCTCCCACTCCCCCTGCTTGTGTTCCCACTCTCGCTGGCTGTCTCTATCTCTGTCGAATAAATAAACAAAACCTTTAAAAAAAAAAAAGAAATATTGGGCTTGGGGGCGCCTGGGTAGCTCAGTCTGTTTATCATCTGCCCTCAGCTCAGGTCATGATCCCAGCACCCCGGGATCGCACCCCGAGTCAGACTTCCTGCTCACTGGGGAGTCTGCTTCTCCCTCTCCCTCTGCCACTCTCCCTGCTTGTGCTCTCTCTCTGTCAAATAAATAAATAAACTCTTAAAAAAAAAAAAAGAAATACTGGGCTTGTTGACTTGGCTCCCCAAGTTTTGTTTAACTGGTAGAACTAACATTGGTGTTACTTCTGGAAAAAGGAGTCAGCATTCCCAAATGTAAATAAAAATATTCTCCTGTCCCCCAGACATACTGACTTAATAAGTATTTCTGCAAAACGTATTTAGAGTAACAGCTAAAAGTTGGCAGTAAGTTGAATTTCTAACACCAAATAATATGTGGCATGGTGCTATTTATTAGGGATGAGTAGTTTATTTTATTCCCTAAATGTTACATTTCTAGTACACCTCTCAAGAAGTCTCTGGTTCAAAACACACACCAACCGAAGAAAAGCAAGAGAAGGGGAAACATGTCACTGAATAATTCCACAATATCAACTCTACTTTGACCCAGCTGAAGTGAATTACTAAGTGAATGTGTTTTGCATATAATTTTTTGTAATAGAAAAATCAATTTCTTCCTGGCCTCAAGAAATAAATATAGAACAAATAGTTTTTAAATATCCATTTTAAGGGGTGACAAGATGTTGGCCTGCCTAACAGGCCCCGATTCTCGGCTCACTCCTGCAAACCCCTGTGCTTTGCTATCCTTGGAACATGCCTCATTCCCTCACGCTATTCCTACGCAGCTTAAATAGCACCCCTCTAAGGGGGCCTTCCATGACCCACAGGCTAAGGTAGGCCTCTCTCTATACTTTCTATTGTCACTCTAAGTAGGATAATGCCTAATGGTGATAAAGAAAATGAAGAAAATACCTGACATTAAATCTCTTTTATGGTATTTTCATACTTCCCACACTTGTCATTGTATTGTGTATCCATTCTATTTTATTGTGTGTCTATTCTTCTAGAACTTAAGCTTCTGAAGCAGGACATTCATTGTTTTGTTAACTTACATATCCCAAACACCTGGACAGTGCGTAGAACACAGAAGGCCCTCAATAAATATTAGATGAATGAATGAATACATGAATGAATAAACATATGAGTAAAAGACTACTCCATGTTAGAGCTCCCTGATTCCTAGCCTGAACTGCCCTTGTCATTTATCACCATGGCATCCGGTTACCATATTCTGTGTCTATGAACCGAATTAATGACAGATCTAGAATTAACTACGGCTGCTGCCACACATATCCCCAGGCACATGACAGCTTTCAACAATGGGTATAGAAAAAGAAAATGCTAAGACACTAAACCCCATGAATTATCTTCTTCATGATTTTGTTTATGGCCAGAGCTCCTCACATTTTTCTCCGGTTTTCATGGGGAACTCCCCAGACATCAGGAAAACAATTTAGGTAATGAAGTGTCAGCTCTGCAACTCCCAAAGGACTGTGAGTCCAGTGAATTCAAAGCTCCAGAGAACGTCAGGCTGAGGTAGCTGCCTGGGGAGTTATTGGTGGACTATGGCATAGGCAAAGTTTTCCCCTGACTGACATCATCACTCCACAGTTGCAACAAGTGCTTACTATATCCCAGGGCATTATGTTGTCTTTTGCAAAAATTATTTAAAATCCTTATAAGGTAGGTGCAACTAAATTATACCCATTCTATATACGAGAAAAATGAGGCCCAGGGAAGTTACACAAATTGTCCAAGGTCACCCAATTAGGGAATGGCAGAGCCAGAACTCCAAATGGATCTAACAGTTCCAGTATACAGACACCTTTACTATAGCTTATGTCCTTCCACCCTCACCTCTCAATCAATTTTTTCTAAGAAATGCAAGTTGGTTTCAAAATCTGAAATGAGTTAAGAAGGAAAATGAATCTTTCTGTTCATGATGCTATAATTCTTTATTTTGGGTTCATTCAAACAGCTGTTGCATACACTACTTTGGGGTAAATAACATTTCTTTAAATAGAAAAAAAATCTCATTCTGTTTACTTTTAAAATTAATTAAGAGGGGGCGCCTGGCTGGCTCAGGTGGTGGAGTGTACAACTCTTTATCTCGAGGTGGTGAGTTCAAGCCCCACATTGGGTGTAGAGCTTACTTAAAAAAAATAAAATTAAATGAATTAAGAATGATTAGGAAGCATTCAGGAAAAAAAAATCTAAGAAAATGAATGCATTCTCTAAAGTATACAAAAAAGAATCACTGAAAGATTCTTGTCATTATTATAAAAAGAAATATATTTAAAATTACCCAAATCATTATCACTCATGATAGTTTTATTAATGAATTGGCAATGCTATGGTTAAGGATAAACAGCTCATGAACTGTGGAAGATTCCATGGGGAGAGAGGTCAGTTAAAGGGGAAAAATAAATTTAGAAGAGGCTGGCAATAATATTGACCAACAGAAAGAAGTATTATGGTGGCAGTGGGAAGAAAGAAGAGATAGTGACCCCAAGAAAGGTGAATTAGGGTTACCCTTCCTCCTTGAGACCTTTGAGAAAAATGTGGGGCGCATGTGTTTAGGGAGGTCTAAGCTTGAAACATATTCTATGCTGACATACAGCCTGTGCCATGAGAAAAAAAGCCAGTGAGGGTGAGGCTGATAAAGCTAATATTTACTGTGCATTTAGTATACGCCACAGTCTATACTAGGCTCTTTATGTGGTTCTCTACAGATTTAAAAAGAAGAGAATTCAAAATAAATGAAAGACAGTTTTGGGTACCAAAGATGCTTTCATCTGAATTAGAAAAAATTGTTAAAAATCATTTAGACCTTTATAAACAATAAATTTGTGTGGACTTACTGTATTTCCAATACTCTATTAGAGATTATGAGAAGCTAAAAAAAAAAGAAGGATACTCTGACATCAGAGGGTCATATAATCTATGGGTTAAATCTGATGAGCATAAAATATAGTAATTGTTCAGAAAAAGGATAAACTTGTATGGTTCGTAGGATCAAATGGACCAGGCAGGACTTAATCTGTATCTTAGAAGTGCAAGAATTAGATGGACGGTGGCAAAGGAGAGAGACCTCTACACCCAAGGCATTGCATGAGCAAAACAACACGGTGAAGCTCGTTGTGACTGATTAAAGGCCGTAAGGTTTTCCTAATTGGAATTTAGGGTGGGTTTGGGGAGAAATGAAAAAGAGACCCATAAACTGGGATGAGATTATGGCAAGCCCTAAAACACTTGAAAGGATTAAAATCTAAGGAACTCAAACTCCGTCTGGTCTTCGCAGTCTGTCTGTCACTCCACTTACCCCACCTAAATCCAACACTGACACTGCTAGCTGTCTAGCTCCATTCCCTGCTGGTTCGCAGTAGCTTCATGCCCGGTGGCCGTTTAGCAGCCCCAGCTAGGGCTGAGACAGGTGCAGAGGCAGGTCCCCCTCTCTGCCGTGGAGAAAAAGGTGATGCCCTGAAGGAGGTTCTCTCCTCATAACGGCATCCTCTCCCGCTATCGCAGCCCTCACGCCTGCAGCAGCTTCCCGTGCCCTCTCGGCCTGCCTCCTAGAAGAGTGCGTGGGCTCCGCTGCGGAGTCTGTACAGACCAGGCACATTCATGTGAACCGTGGGCTTCATCAGCCTGAGGTGTGACATGTAACCTGGTCAGCACGGCTCACCCATAAATCCAGCTGTCCACAGAGAGTCTCTGTAAATAGAGTGTTCTCTACAGGCAAAGCGGTTTGCTCTCTCACATTTAGTGGGGGGTGAAGGACACGGTTTTCAAAGACAGAATAGCATGAGCGTGAAAGGCTGGACTCCGCTCTAACTTGGCACCCTTCCTGCCGTAACAGCAAGCCACCTCTGTCAAATGTGCTGAGTCGCACGTCAACAGTAGTAATTATGTGGGAAATGGCGCTCCTTGTAGCCACTGTGGGCTGTCGTACTAAAAGATAACTGGAAACTTGAGCGCTGTTCGATGGTAAATTTGTCACTCTAAGTAGGACAATGCCTAATGGTGATAAAGAAAATGAAGCAAATACCTGACATTAAATCTCTTTTATGGTATTTTCATAGAAATTGGAAGAACACCTACATAATCCTAAACCTCAGGAAGGAACATGAAAAGAAAAATATAGTCCTTAGTGACATGGAATTTCATAACTGGATGGGATGTTCAGGGTCATTAATAACAACTCCCTTTCCGGGTGAAGCAATTAAGACTTAGAAAAGTTAAGAGATTTGACCCAAGCTCATATGGCTTTCAGAAACAGAGCAGAACCGTTTGGATGATGTCCCAAATCTCATTTTTTCCAATAATGCCATGTTAAAACAACAAAGATTTGCAATCCACAGAACAGAAGGACATACATTATTATGTTTGATCTTTACTGCTACCCTGTGAGAGAAGTATAATTATCCCTTTTTCGCAGATCCAAAACCCAAGGCTCGGAAAGATCAACTGAGCTGTCTGAAGAGCTCATGGAAAAAGTGGGGATCATTCCCACTTGAAACTTTGGTTAGTATTAAAAATAAAGAAGGGGTGCCGGGGTACTCAGTTGATTAAGCAGTCAAGCGTCTTTCGCCCAAGAGACTGAGTCAGACATGCTGTCGGTCTTACAGATGGAACTCTGCAGACACCTCCTCTCTATTTCTCCATTGCACCTATGCAGGAACCCATAGCTATTCAAATGAGGCAATGTTCATCAACCATTCTATTCAACACACAGGTACTACACGCCTACTACATATCAGGCAACGATCGACATCACAGAGTTAGAGCAGTAAGAACAACAGACAAAGTCACTACCTTCGTGGAGATAGATAATATACAAAAACATATGGTGCAGGTGGAAATAAGTTCTATAAAAGAAAAATAAAATATGATCAGAATATAAAGAGTGTTGGGGGTAGCAATTACCAGTCACCTAGTGACTCTGTCCCAACCTGAGCAAATTAGCAGGCACAGATCTAATTTTTTTTTAGTTTTTATTTAAATTCCAATTAGTTAACATACAGTGTAATATTAGTGTCAGGTGTACAATATAGTAATTCAACACTTCCATACATCACCTGGTGCTCATCATAGCAAGTGCACTCCTTAATCCCCATCACCCATTTAATCCATCCCCCTGCCCACCTCCTTTTGGTAACCACCAGTGTGTTCTCTATAATTAAGAGCACAGATCTTTTATGCAATGATCTGTAAGCAATAGTAACAAGTTCAAGTTTACAGATCTTTAGCAGTCCACAGCTATATTCAGTGTTTTGGAAAAAAAATAATAAAATCATAAGTTAAATATGTACTAAGAGAAGACTCTAGGGGCTATTTTTTTTTTCAACTTACAAGACAGGTTATATTAACTCTGTGGAAGCACCGACTACCTAGACTTAATCATAAATCCTGATTGACAGATATACATGTCATAAAAATGGGGGTCCAATCATTATTTAATAAATGCAATTTGTCTGGTAGAAAAAAAAATGAATCCTTCCAAAAAATTAGGAATTACACAAAGCAGTCCTTATCCATGATAAGGCTGTAATTCACCATTCATCCCAGGACAAGCAGAGGGAATTTTTGCCCTAGTATCATTGGAGACAAGCTTTGCCCTCTCAGCACTAGGGCAGACTACTCTGAAGAGACTCTAGGCATGTCCGTACTGCCGCTAGCTATGCTGGCCCCGGGTAAGCCTGAGTAATCAGTAGAATACATATCCTTTATCACCTTCTACAATCTTTCTCATTCACATGAATACTTACACTTCCCATCCCAGTATTTCCTCAGGACCCAAAGTACCTCAGTGGTGCTGGCTGCCCATAGCCCACAACTGTGGTAACTTCCTAAGGCTGCTCTCTTCATTCTCAAGGGCTTGCTTAGGGAAGCAACAATTAAGCACCACAGAAGGTCCTTTATAAATATGTTATATTATTTACTCTTCAAAACCAGCTGATAAAGTAAACACAACTATTTTCACTTTGCACATGAAGAAACTGCTGTTAATGGAGATGAAGTATCATGCCTGTGGTCACACACATGGTCTCTTTCTCCTTCTAATGTAACATGCTAAGGGACTACTGAATCTAATATGTGAAAGGGTAAGACCTATGTTTTTACACAATATTTCAATATTTTAAGACACTAATAGAATTGTGTATAAATATTGCAAAGAACTTCATTATTCACAAATTTCTTGTTCATTCACTATCGCAGTGATGAGTCAACAAGGGAAAGAAAACATTAAGTCCCCACCACCCTCAAAAAAGAAATTTAGGTTTCTATGTAGCTGTAAATTCTTTAAAAATTTAGAGTTTATAATTTTTAAACTTTGGTTAGTATTAAGAATAAAGTAGGGGCGCCTGCGTGGCTCCGTTGATTAAGCAGTCAAACATCTGACTCTTGACTTCAGCTCAGGTCATCATCTCATAGGTCTTGAGATGAGCCCTGCCTGGGGCTCCACGCTCAGCAGGGAGTCTGCTGAAGATTCTCCCTCTTCTTTTGCCCCTCCCCCTACTCTCCCTCTCTCTCTCTAAAATAAATAAATCTTTAAAAAAATTTTTTAAAAATAAAGAAAGTGTTTGGGGTGCCTGGGTGGCTCAGTCAGTTAAGTGTCCAACTCCTGATCTTGGCTCAGGTCATGATCTTGGGGTTGTGAGATTGAGCCCAGGATTTTCTTCTCTCCCTCTTCCTTCCCCCACCCAAAATAACAAAATTAAAAAAATAAATAAAATAATAAAGTAAGTGTCAGCTTGTGTGTTTGGGATTATTTTCCTAAGAATATTGTTATGTTTATCCTTCCCCTAAAATTAGAAGCACAGGCTATGATAAGCATGTTTATGGTTAAATAATGAAAAAATAAAGTATGTGTTTAAAATATACAACAGGTTAGAGATAATTAGAAGCTAGTCAACATTATCTGGCTAGAGAAATGTTTTGATTTCTAATACTGTCAAATTTTATCCCCCTAGTTAGGTTAATAATAGTTCAGCTAATGCAATGCTAGACCTCGTTTAATCCGCACAACAACTAGAAGATGAGAATTATGATCCTCACTTTACAAATGAGGAAACTTGGACTCAGAGTCCCAAGGGACAGAGTCATCATTTGGACTTAGATGTATCTCTCCCAACGTTTGTACTCCCAAACACACCAAGGCCTTCTATGTGCCTCCTTCTTCCTACCAAAGCCCAAGCCTTACACACGATCTGCCTTCATTCGTCTCTAAGCAGAGCTGGGGGGATCCAAGTCTAGACAGAGACCAGTTTCCGTCACAGATGAACAACAGTACTGGGCATTCAGCCAAAGGCACTCTCAGAAGAGAGGAATACTTTGACCATCATTTCGATAATCCAGAAACATTTTAAATATTAAGTGCATTCTGCCACTGCACACATAAATCATATTCTTGACTTCATATTAAAGTTAAATATCTTATCTTTGTAGGATTTGTTCCAATATTAATATGCTGATGATTCACAACCCCTTGTAATATCACCTTTGGCCTACCGTTTTTCAACACTGTATTATGATTGAAATGGCCTCCTTGGGTTAAACCATGTTCGTCTGGAGGAAGGTTGTTATGGTCTGCATAAATAGCATTCGGTTATTTTTGAAGAATTATTTTCTCCACCTGTTCAAATCTATATTTGCTACCCTCAAACAGGTAATATTAACTACCAGAATTCCTGGCTTTAAAGGACTTACTGAGCCCCCTCCCTGACCTTTTATTAAATGCTCTGGAGCTGTTTTATTTCTTTAACAAGTTTTGCCTGACTGTTGTTTTAATCACGCAAAAAAATATTATAAACCAAGATTTTTAAAAATAATGTACAGGTTGCACACAGGGAGGCTGGCAGTCTTCCACACGGTGTTCATTCTCCGCAGCACAAATCGTCACCACAATAGAGAGCCTAAAACAAAAGCCAAATGCTGCAGAAGGAGTACTTTTCCTCCTGAAAAAATTCCAACATTGGGGAGCATACTTTCCTATGGATGCACACGTATAATTTCCATTATTGTTAATGGGAGCTATACATGCGTAACACCCATTACTGCTAATGGGAGCTAAGTGCACACACAAGGGTAGAATACAGTGAAATCTGTCTTAGAGAATCACCCAAGAGACTAGCAAAAATCAGTTGCCTGGTAGAGAATGGTTTTAAATTAAAAGCAGAACAGAACTGAACTTGAAACCACAGGGGAACTATTTAAACTTCAGGGAGCAGTGGGAATTGGCTTCTCTCTTTCTTGCTCTATTCCAGTATCTTGTTTTCCTCATCCATGTTCTTGATGAGAGCCAATGACCTTGTGATCTCCTAAAGAGATGATCTGAAAATGAATTTCACACCTCCATTGATTCAAATGGTAGACTTGGGGATCTTTTGGTGGGGGAAGGAATACAGCTTCTGGATGATTACATCACAGCACATGCAAAATACAAGTCACAGCACATGCAAAATACAAGTCACATGGTATCTTTAATGACAGCTAATGAACCAGGACGAAAACAGTAAAGCAATATTATTACGGCAATTTATATCAATCATTCATTAAACATCAAAAACATCTGTTCTACTATAATGTTATTGTAAAAGTCAATGAAAGATAAACCAGAAAGTGATTTTAGTCTACCCAAGTGGCCTACCACATTTCAGGGCTTTGGAAACAGACTGTTCTTATGGTATCTTAAAATCATAGGATGTTGTCCTTGTCTAGTCTCTTCATTTTGCAGATAAAGAAATTGCAGTGGAATTAAGTGTTTTTTCCAAGGTCACAGAGTATTAGAGGCAGATCTTGGAGCCAGAACTCAGAATTTTCTTGACTCTAGATCCAGTGGTTCTAATGTTCAAAGACCTAAAGATTCCCAAAGACGTTCATCTCTTTTGTTTTGCATTGGTCTCTGGGGACCAAATGCACAGATGGGAGGATGAGTTGCAAATTCCAAAAGGGGCAATTCTGGAGCTCTGCAGACGTGGAGACTAAACGTTCTGCATGTTACTCAAGTGATTGCATGCTCCAGTTATTTCCAAAAATTGTTTCAAATGTAAATCTCAACAAGTGCTTTATTTTAAAAAGGCAGAAACAAAACAGGCAGAAGAAGTGGAAGATTCATTACTTCATGCTTGGAGAAGAATGGGAATATTGTGCTTACAATGACTTTTCTGTTCAGTCTCTTGCTTCTTAGCTCTTCTTCCAAGAAGGGCACCAGCAATAAAGTCATTCTCACATCACACATGGAATTTTTGTTATTTTTCATACACAGATGTTCCCAGTTGGCCTTGTTTTGAGCTGATTCTCCCACAAATGGGCAGGAGCAGACAGAAAACAACACCGGGAACTGTTTGCAAGAGCCATCAATTTATAAAGACCCGTATCACTTCTCCTCTGCTCTTTCTCAATCACAGTGTCCCTTGCGGCCTTGGCTACCAGTCCCTTGCCCTTCATAGTTTGAATATTAGGCCTAAGGAAACCAACTGCCCAGTGGAAGAATGAGAAATAATCAAATTTCCATTCCAACCAAGATATTCTATATATCCTGGTTTGTGACTTTACAGTAAATATAACATTTTCAGTATACTTCTTTCAGATCGAGGGCCCTGATGGTCCAAACCATTAAAGGTGGGGGCAAGTTTGATCAGCCGCCAGTGTCAGTCTAGCGATAAATTCTGAGCAGAAGGAGAAAAAGAGGCAGAAGGGGAATGAAAGGAAAGGGAAGGGAAGGCAAAGAATTTGAAATGGGGAGTGGAGCGAGGAAGGGAAAGGTGGGGCAGGAAGAGAAGGGATAGAGAAGGAGCAGAGGTGGAAGACAAGGAAGGAGCGAACAAGGCACCAGAGGGTTTGGGATGGCACCTCCTGAAGCTGGTGTGCTGGAGTGAACACAGCAAAGATTTTGGAGCCTGAGATAACTGGGTTGTGCTCTCAGCTTGGTCTTTACATGTGATATTGAACAAACTAAATCAACATGCTGTCTCTCAGCTTCCCCATCTGTCAGAGAAGGACAAAAGGCTGCCCATCCTATTTTGCAGGGTTGTTGTAGGATGAGGTAATGTAGGAAAATGTTTAATAAACCATAAAGAGCTGTGATGTAGGACTCCTATGATTCTGACTGTTTAATTAAACAGATGATCGGGGAAAAAAAGTCATACTGGAGGTACCACATTTTCCAGGTATCAGAACACATCTTGATGACCTTTGATCATCAGCCTAACTTGCTCTGAACACCTTCATTTCTACTCTATCTTTATTCTATGACAAAAGCAACCAGAGACCAAAAACTTAGTGGGGAAAAAAAAAAAAATTCAGTCCACCTACTACGCTATCGGCATGCAATTTGATAGGACACTTACTTTTTTTTTTTTAAAGATTTTATTTATTTATTTGACGGAGATAGACACAGCCAGAGAGAGAAGGAACACAGGCAGGGGGAGTGGGAGAGGAAGAAGCAGGCTCCCAGCGGAGGAGTCTGATGTGGGGCTCGATCCCAGCACTCTGGGATCACGCCCTGAGCCGAAGGCAGACGCTTAACGACTGAGCCACCCAGGCGCCCTGACAGGACACTTTCAAAAGTCATATGGAAGGACGAGTCCCTAAACTAAAAGTAAGGGTCTTGGATATGAATAGAAGCTATTGCTGATGACTCTACAAGAAACCAACTCCAATTTTTAGAGACATGATTACAGGTAGGGAAGTGCCCAAAGAGCCCTGGCTCAGCCCAGTGGCTGATGCAGAGGACTAGCAAGCTCTTCTGAAGGTGCACAAATCTCACCGACTCCCTTCAGCTCTTTGCAGAAAAAGAAGTAGGGCCCTAATTCTTTCTCTGCAATCCTGAAATGGTGTGTTTTTGCTATTTTTGTGACCTGTGTCACAAACTAGCTTTCACTGAACTTCTTTTGTGTACATGATATATTTTCATTGTCTATTCCTTTTTTTTTTTTCCTTTCCAGCTAACTGTAATCTCTTTGAGCTCAATAACTATGTCTTTTGTTGTTGCTGTTAATCTCTGGGGCCTCGCACAGTGCAAGATATATAGTAGGGGCTCAATAAATATTTCCTTGATTCATTTACATATGTATTTATTTACCCACCTTCAATAGGTTAGAAAATTGTGCAGACATAAGCCATCTTACATACGCACAGACTAGCACATAGTTTACATATTAAAATAGTTGTACAATTGATTGTTTGCATAATTATTAATTCACCTGAGTATAAACAAGTGCCCACAAAGCCAATCAGAAAGAATAATTTATTCTATAACAAGCATGAATTCCTGCCAAACAGTGCTAGAACATCTAATGATCATGTTCCTAAAACTCATCTTGTAGCTCTTAAAAAAGACAAAGAAACAGTGGTTTGGTCTTCACACATGTATTTGGGGATGATATCTTCTGAGGAAATGTTGAAATAATTGTTTTGTTTCTAAGAAACATTGTTTCTTGCAATTCTGTTTAATGGTTTATTTTCTATGATTTGGAGTTGACATTTTTCTTCTCATTAATATTAGTGTTGCATAAACTATGGGACTGCTATCTACTCACCTATTTTAGAGACATTAAAAAGAAAGGTTTTCTTCTTGTAGGAAGATGGCACTATTGCTTCACTCTTAGTTTAACATGGTTTAGTGAAAGGAATGCTAGTTAAAAATCAAGACTTGGATTGGGTCCCAGCTTTAATGTTTTGTTAACATGTGACTTGACAAGCCACTAATTTTGCTAATCTCGATGACCCTCCACTTCTTATCTGTAAAATGGTGGGGGGGAGTTTTTCAAGAATCAGATCAAATGTCTAATGTGACTACTGTATGTCTACTACAAAGCACCATAAAAAATAATGGTTATAACAATAGATATCATTTGTATAATACTCGCTGGAAGTTAGGAATTCAGCATCCAATATTTCTTATAAAAATTTATAAAAGTTTACAAAAATTATGCATTGTGAGTGTAATTATCCCCATTTAATAGATGAGGAAAATTAGATTTAAGGAGGTTAGTTAAGTAACTTGTCCAGGATCGAAAGGTGATAAAAGGGAGGAACCAATGAGCTGTTCATAAAAATTTGCAGTCAATTTGCTTACATTTGTGCCCCACTCTTTTTCTTTTTTCCCTTATCAATATGGTCTCCAATGTCCTTCATTTTTCTAACTTTGGAGGGGGCTGTCTGGTGATAATCTTACATTGCTTTGTGCCTTATCTTTTCAGGTTCATTTCCATCTCCACTTTTCCCCTATAGGAAACATAGGATTTATGTAATGTTGCTGTTCATCTGATCTACTTTCGTTTTACTGGACGTTGGGGAGGACACATACAGATACTAGTAATATCGAAGGTGACAAGAGGGTAGGAATGCTCTGATCCATGAGAGAAATTTCCCAAGTACTTTTGGGTAGACACTGTCATAAAATGACAAAAGGCCACAATAAGAAGATAAAATTACTGGATGGTACTTCTAAGGACAAAAACATTTCCGAGTTGAGAATGAATGTCATATTTACAAGTTCACTTTCCCCAGATCTTTTGATAATGTCCTTATCATTTGTCATGGGATGTGGATTAGTATGGTGTGGGGAAATAAGCTGAAGTGTAAAAGATAAAGAAATTGTTTAGCTGGGTAAGGAGTTTTTGTCTATATAAATCTCTATTAAAATTTACTTCTTCAAAAAGGGCCTTTGCAATGAAGAAATCTGATGGATACCAGTATCATCAATGGGACAAATTGACACAGTATAGCTCCTTATATATTATACCTTGAAGGACATACCATCTATGTAATATTGACTAAGTGTGAAGAAACATTCAGGCAAATCTAAATTGAAGCTTATTCTATAGAACGACTGGCCTGTACACTTCAAAACTGGTAATGCCATAAAAGACCAATTTAAAAAAAAGGCAGGGGAGGGAGGCAGAGGAAATAATTAAAGAATACTAAAGAGACATGCAACTAAACTTGGTGTATTTTTGACTAGATCTCAAATTTAAAAAATGGGATATTTTGAGACACTTGAGGCAATCTGAAGGTAGATTATATATTAGATATACCATAACAATATTAAATATTTGGAGTATGATAATTATGTTGTGCTTTGTTGTTATCAAGTGAAAATTCTTATATTTGGGAAATACGTGGTAAAGTATAGGTAAACTATATGGGTAAACTATATGGAGATATACAGGGTAAACTATATGGAGATCTGCAACTAGCTTTCAAGTAACTGATATATATTTAACATATATATATTAAAAATATATACAATTGACCTTTGAACAACACCGGGGTTAGGGGCACTGACCCACAGCCCCCACCCCATGCATTCAGGAATCTATATATAACTTTTGACTCACCCCAAACTGAACTACTAATAGCCTACTGTTGATTGGAAGCCTTACGGAGAACATAAACAGTTAACACATATTTTGTATGTTATTTGTATTACATACTATATTCTTACAAAAAGTAAGCTAGAGAATATATATATATACATATATACACACACATAGATGTATATACGCACAAATATACATATGTAAACAGAAAAATATGGCAAATTATTCATAATTGATTAATCTAGGTAAAGTATATTCTCACAAGTTTTCTGAAGAGTTGAAAAAATTTTTAAAAGACTTATTTATTTATTTTAGAGAGAGAGAGCATGTGAGTGAGGAGGAGGTGCCGAGGGAGGGAGAGAGAGAGAGAAGAAGACTCTGTGTTGAGCGTGGAGTCCAACTCAGGGCTTGATCTCATGACCTGGAGACATGACCTGAGCTGAAATCAAGTCAGAGGCTTCACCGACTGAGCCACCCAGGTGCCCAAGAGTTGAAATTTTTTAAGTTAAAAAGTTTTCAAGGACAAACTGAAACTGTCGGTGTATTGTGTAAGCATATTCTGACATGGAAGAAAGACCACGATTTAGTCAAAAAACATACAAACAAGTGTATATATGTGTGTATACACACACACACACATATATATATATACACACACATACCTACACATACAAATGGATATCTATAAAAAATGATCCAATTTTACAAAAATGATATACACACACATTTGTAAACAAAATAAATAAAGGAACAATAAAAATCCTTGGAAACAGTGATGGTCAAATGAATCAGGCTGAAAAGTTAGCTGTCAATATACATAAAGTTATCTCATTCTTTTGCTTTTGATCATGCTGCATAAAGATTCTAAAAGATGAGTCAGATGAAACAGGATCATAGCCTGTTGCAGGTGAGGTTCTTCAGGAAGCAGATTCTGACATGAGGTATAGAGCGCAGGGTGTTTACTAAGGTGCGCCATGGACTAACACCCATAGCACAGAGGAGAAGGGAGCCAGGCTTTGTGCCCCAAAACAGCTGCAGCCAAGCCCATAGGGAACTCTGGAGCTAAAGTGACCCGTGAGAGCTGTCACATGCTGTGTTGAAAAAGCAATCTGTTACTATCCTCACCTCCATCAGTCTTTGGATATTGGCTGCTCCAGGAAGCACGTACCCCTGGGCCTGTGGCTCCCTACAGCTGAAGGGGTACCTGCAGGGGCTGACCCCTGGAGTTTGCCTGCAAAAAGCATTCCCAGAAGCTTGACCACAAGCCCTTCCTTGAAAGAAGAATGGATGGCACATTTCTATGTTTATCACACAACTTATCTTCTTTTGTTTCACCAGTTATATATTGCTTTTTAAAAATTTGTTTCAGTTGGATTTGGGATTCTAATTTCAACTGCTCAGTAACAAAATCAGTTTATATAAACTCCATCCTCTACATTCATACCCCTATTATTGCAACAGGCTGTACATTTATTCTTAAGTTCTAGGAATATCTTCGTCTTTCCTAGGACCTGCTATGGACTGAAGTCTGCCCCCCCAAAATTCAAATGTTGCAGCCCTAACTCCCAATGTAACTGTATTTGGAGATAGTGTCTTTAGGAGGTAATTAAGGTTAAATGAGGTCATAAGAGTGAGACTCTAACCCAATAGGACTGGTGGCCTTATAGGAAAAGAGAAAGAAGGAGAGATTTCTGTCTTTTCTCTCTTTCTCGGAGCATTCCAAGCAAAGTCCATGTGAGGACAAAAGCTGCCATCTGCAAAACAGAAAAAAAGCTCTCCCCAGAAGCCAAACCCTTCCAGAGACTTGATCTTGAATTTTCCAGCTTTCAGAACTTTGAGAAAATAAATTTCTGTTGTTTAAGACATGTAATCCGTGCTATGAATATCTATATGTATGTATGGGTATATATATTATGACAGTCCAAGCAGACTCATACAGGGCCAAAATTGAGGGTCAGACCTAAAACCTGCCAAGTAATTAGACTCTGTGATTCACAGTTCTTAGACTGGCATGATTTAATGCACGGCACAATTGAATTCCAATAATAAGAATCTGTGCTATATAGAAAACATACCATGTTCCTCCTCCTCTCTCTCTTTCCCTGTCCCTAAATATTCTCCTAACTGTCTATCTGTACTTTTACATTTAGTTATCATTATTTACTTTTGCATTTTTTCCTGTTTAAGTAAATCATTGAAATATGTTATGGGAAAAATCATTTGCCTTCGAATTGGGCTAAATTTATTTTGTAATGTTGCTTGTTTTTATGATCCTGGTGTCATTATAAACACAATAAAGTTCTCTAGGATTCTATGAGCCAGACTGGTCCATTTTTCTTTACCTTACCCTGGGAGTCTCAGGAAACTAAGAAAGGGGTTCCAGTAACAGTAATAATTTCCTCTTAGCCAGCCTGCTTTGCTTCATTTTTTTCCAGATGGAAAAAATGCCCTTGAAAAAAATCCATCCAATCTCACTTTTGGTTTTTTTGACCACAACTGAAAAAGGGCTAGCCAAGCCGTGGACATGGACAAGGCATATCTTTCATGTTCTGTTCAGTGAATCCCAACTGTCTTTTATGGGATCAGATCCACGGTTTAGGGTTTATTATCACCGGGCCTTCAGGAGGAGAGAGAGCTAAGCAGCCCAAGAGAGTAAATTGGGAGATGTCATTAATTGAAGGGTATAAACCAAAAGCATGTCCAAATGTAAGTTAATGTATTACATCCCTAGGCAGAAATCAGAATATGTGCTTTTTCAGATGTAACATTTTAATTGGCCTACCTGATAGAAGGTTACATAAAATGTACACTAAACCTCATTACTAGTCAATTGTCAAATACCCTCCCTGAAATCTGACTAAAACTAGCAGTGAGTGGGTACAACCCAGAATTATGGGAGACCTAAAAGTTCTCTTTAGCAACACTATTTGCAACACAAAATTTTAAATGGTCCCATTAGGCCACCTATACATTTGCTATTTTATCCAAGAGTTTTAAGTACAGAAATGAGTATTTGAAAATTTCTTTTCCATATAACAATCCATATCAAATGCCCTCCTGGAAACTACCTGTGATAGTACATTTCTAATAAAATGCTACTGTTGAATGAAGCCTAACCACCTGGCACAAAAACAAAATACTACATGTTCTCATGATATTTGAAGATCTCTCTGGCATAAAATGATTTCAGAAATAAGAGATTGTCTTCCCTTACCCACAACCCTCCAAAGCGAAACAAAACAAAACATCTTGTAAAGAACCATCCCATTCATAACAAAGAGTATAAAGATGAATGTCATAGAATATCAGAAACCATTAAAACTCCCCAAAGTAAAGACGATATTCAAATGAAGATGAACTCAAAATTTGCCATGATTGTGTTTCTTGATTCTCTTCCATGTTATGGTAAATGAGCTGCCCACATTTCCTCTTTATTTCTTTAAGTGAACTACCTGCCTACTGGGGGTTCCAACGACCTATGCCTGTCTATAATCAGTACACAGAAATACCATAGCAACTGTCACTAGGCTACTGAATTTTTTTCTTTCAACAAGTATTTATTGAGCCTCTAGTTTGCACCAAGCCCTCTAGGGATAACCCAGTGAAAAAAGACCACTCTTGTCCTTCACAAATTCATTGTCTAGTGTGGTAGAGCACAGAAAAAAACAATGGGAATACAGTGTGGTAAGAATTAAAATGGTGGAAATACATGGTGCAATGGAAAAATATAAAAGGGATATCTGACTGGGTCTTGAAAGGAGGGTTCAGTTAAAAGTTCACAGAGGAGGAACGAAATTAAAACCTGAAGTGGAGTAAAGAAGAGGTTTAAAAAAAGGTAAAAGCTATAGCAAGTGCAAGGACCATGAAGTAAGAACAGGAGTGGCAACTTTGTGGAAATTCAATTGGCTCACACCTTAGTTATCAAGGTGAGGTGGTAGGCGTTGGTGAGAAAGCAAGAGAGGTAAGCTTACAAGATAATGGAAAACTTGCAAGCTGCCTTACAGACTCTGAACTTTATTTTAAAGGCAATGTGGAGCACGAAAAGATTTTAAACTGGGAAGTCATGTTGGCATTTGGAAAAATCACTCTGGCTGAGATACAAAGAACAGATTGGATTGAGGTACAACTGGAGGCCAAATGGCTGGTTATAAAAAGACTATTGCAACAACCCAGTGGCAGTAGGATGAAGAAAAAGAGATGAATTTGAGAAATATTTCAGAGGTAGTTTTGACAGGTCCTAGTGATTGTCTAATGTGGAAAACGAGAAAGAATGATAAATCAGAGAATGAAGTTTCTATTACAAGAAATTGGAAAAATAAAACAAGATGAAATCAGAGAGGAGGACAAACCATGAGAGACTCATAATCATAGGAAACAGAGGGCTGCTGGAGGGGAGGGGGTCAGGGATGGGGTATCTGGATGATGGACATTGGGGAGGGCACGTGATGTAATGAGCACTGGGTGTTATATAAGACTGATGAATCACTGAACTCCACCTCTGAAATTAATCATATATTATATGTTAATTAATTAAATTTAAATTAAAAAAAGAGACTGGATGTATTCGATAAGAAAACAATGATGAAGGGAAGGGATATGGAATAATGGAGGAGTAGCTTTAAAACAGGATTTGCATTTGAGAGATGAAAGATACAAGAACAAGGAAGAAGTAGTTGAATGCAATAAGTTTGTAGGTAAGGTGGCAGAAGTTTGAAGTAGTTTCAATCTAATGAGTCTCTCTCTCTGTCCCTTTTTTTTTTTTTTTTTTTAAGAAGCCAGAGACAGAGTCATCTGCTGAAAGGAAGAGACAGGATGTATGGATGTTTGAAGAGTGGAAACGTTTTGAAAAGTTGGTGTTCAGAGTGGTACAAAAAGTTAAGAGGGATCCACAGAAGAAATTTTAGGTGGTATTGATCCATTTGAGGTTGGAGATCGTGAAATTAATTGGCACGAATAGCACTTAAATGGCATTCACTTTCAGAATTGTGTGATTAACATTTTTGTTTTGTAATGTTCAGCATCCTGGATAAGGAAAAGGGAAAAAAATCAGATTGATCTAAAGTTGAAGATTTTCCAGATGGCTGAGACATAAGAAAACAGGACAAGGAATTTGAGATAATGGCTTCCTTCTCCCCTCCCCCATTTTTGAAGTAATAAACAATAGGATTTAAACTGGGTACTAAGTGACAATGAGAGGGAGCTGACAGAGGAAAAGTAAAAGGATCAAGGGATTAGCGGTCCTAGGAACCTGGATAAACCTAGCCATGGTAATAGAGGAAGGGACAAAAATAGGAAAAGAAAGATGTGGTCAGAGATTAGGATGTTTTAAATTAATATCTCAGAATCGAGTCAGTGAATGACAGCAGATGCTGACATGTTCTAGGAAGTGAGGAAACAAAGGTAAAGTTCCCTGAAGTTGAGAGAGACTGGAATGGATGTACTATTTTTGTGGATATACTGAAGTTACTCAGGAAGGTGGAGAGAAATGCAGCGAAGAAAAAGACTATGAAGCCAGTGTCAATTTCTTCAAGGAATGAGGATAAGTAACTATTAGTCAGGTGATGACATTGACAACTTGGGGTGGAGGATGGAGCGAGCCTTAATGAACAGCTGTTGTATGAAAGTGAAACAGTACTGATCCGGAATAAAAATTGAGAAGTGGAAACTATCGATACACCAGAAACCCGAGGCATGCTGGGGACAGGATGTAGAGGGTAGTGGCCTCTTCTACGACTACATCTCAGTCCCCTTCTCTACAATTCTGAAGAGGACTGCCCTCTGTGGGTTTATTCAAATTGAATCACCATTTCGAATTGAGCTTATTGTATTTATATGCATGGGTAATAAATCCTTTTCTCTCTGTTCAAAACTAGCTGGATTTTCATGGCATGAATATTTGAGACCCTACACCACAGCTGCTGCACATCAATCTTTCATGAACCCTAACAAAAAAAAAGTGCCTGTGCCAGCAGAAGGTAAGGACCACACTGGGTTTTCCCATCCAGGGATGGTCACCCTGATGTGTAATCAATCAACAGGAAAGGTGTGCCTTTTGCAAAGAAACTCCAAGAGATCACTTTTCTAGGTGTGATCAATCTCCCCCATGCTGATCCTGTTGCAGCGATTACCACTCTACTCTAACAGGTTCTTCTCGAGGGAGAAACAAAACTGTGTCTGTGAATGTTTAGTATGGTGTGTCTTGTCAGGTTAAATTACCTTGTAACATAACTCACTGTAAATTCACCTCATAAGTAAAAGCAATTGGAGATTTTAAAACACCATCAAAAAGCATTCTATTTGGGGGTAGAATTATGTTGTGCAATTACAAATGAACCATGCCCATGACCCGCATCATCAGCAAGAGAGTCAGCATTTCTTTAGTTCAGCACATAAGGAGAAAAAAATCCCCCATGCTTTACGGCCCGAAAAGTTCTTGGTAGGCCAAGAAAGTAATATTTGTTTTTATGACTTTTGAAAGAGAAAGAAAACTGGAATTTAATGAGCATCTAATATATATTAGGCTAATGCTTTACACATACAATTTTTATATGAGACTCAGTAGTGAGTGCTACCTCTTCTGGGAAGCCTTCCTTGACCACCTCCAAAATCAGCATATGTGTTCCCTTGACTGGGCCAAGGGATGCCCAGATATTTAGGTTAAACATTATACTAAGAGCATCTGTGAGGGCATTCGCCTCAGGAGACTGACTAAGCAGTGGAAGGAGCTGAGATGCCCTTCAACAGATGACTGGATTAAGAAGATGTGGTCCATATATACAATGGAATATTATTCAGCCATCAAAAAGAACAATTTCTCAACATTTGCTGCAACATGGATGGGACTGGAGGAGATAATGCTAAGTGAAATAAGTCAAGCAGAGAAAGACAATTATCATATGGTTTCACTCATTTATGGAACATAAGAAGTAGGAAGATCAGTAGCAGAAGAAAGGGAAGAAGAAGGGCGGGGCTAAACAGAAGGGGGAATGAACCATGAGAGACTATGGACTCTGGGAAACAAACTGAGGGCTTCAGAGGGGAGAGGGGTGGGGGAATGGGATAGGCTGGTGATGGGTATTAAGGAGGGCACGTATTGCATGGTGCACTGGGTGTTACATGCAAGTAATGAATCATGGAACTTTACATCAAAAACTAGGGATGTACTATACGGTGACTAACGAAATATAATTAAAAAATATTATAATAAAAAAAAAAGGAGACTGATTAAGCAGATTGCCCTCTCAAATGTGGGTGGGCCTCATCCAATCTGTTGAAGGCATGAATAGAATAAAAAGACTGAGGGGAGGGGGGTGGGGGATTGGGATAGGCCAGTGATGGGTATTAAGGAGGGCACATATTGCATGGAGCACTGGGTGTTACACGCAAATAATGAATCATGGAATACTACACCAAAAACTAAGGATGTACTGTATGGTGACTAACATATCATAATAAAAAATTATTACACACACATAAAAAAAAAGACTGGGAGAATTCATTCTCTCTTCCTGTTTTTGGGACATCTGTCTTATCCTGCCTTCAGACTCGGACTCAGAGTTCAACTTATTCTGTTGGCTGTCCTGCTTCTCAGGCTTTGAACTCAGAGTAGAACTATGCCAGCAGCTTTTGGGGACCTCCATGTTACTGACTACAGACCTTGTGCTTCTCAACCTCCATAATCATATGAGTCAATTCCTTATAATAAGTCTTGTAATAAATAGGGTATTATATATCCTATTGGTTCTGTTTATCTGGAGAACCCTGACAAATACACAAGGTTAGGGCCCCATTATCCATGCTCTTGATCTGTCCTATACCACATAGTTACCATCTCCTTTGTCTTGCTGCCTACTGTCTGTTTTGGCTTCTAGATTGTAGCTATTTGAGTATTACTCATTTCAGTATTGTGAGTACCTAGAACAGTACCTAGTACAGAAGAGGTGCTCAGTGAATGGGACTGATTAAGTGATGAATACTCACGACTATTATCTTTCTGAGGAAACTAAAATTCAGAGTCATCAGATCATTTACACAAAGCTACATAGCCAGTCAGTGGCAGAGTTGAGATTTGAACCTGGGAATGTCTAACTTTAACATCCTTGCAGATTTTTTTTTAGAACACACTGCCTTTCTGTTTCCCTTTTCAAAACAGAATTCCCAAATAATTAAATATCCTTTGAGAATTACTCCCATTAGAATATTAGAGAGGCGGTGTGTGGGATTAGAGAACTTTGGCTATGAGACAGACTACCTGACTTTGAATTCTAGATCCTCTACTTACTGAGCAACACTTAGCAAATTACCTCGCCTTTCTGTGCCTCAATTTCCTTATTCATAAAATAGGAATAACAAATAATATTACCTATGTATGTCAGCAACCCATTGCCACAATAATGCTATCTAAGGAACTACTCTTAAACTTAGTAGTTTAAAGAAAAATCATGCTTACAGATCTGCCATAGGCTGGGGTCTAGCTGATCTATGCTGGGCTTGGCTTGGGGGTAGGAGTGGTTCTCTAGTTCCCATTGCAGCAACTGGGGCAGCTCTGCTTTTTACTGTAAGTCTATGCATCAATTGGGGCGGCTCTGCACGGGGCATCCTTCCTCCTTGCTGGGCAGGTTTCTCCTATGTCAATGACAGAGGTGCAGGAGGAAGAGGAAAAACACACAAGGCCTTCTGAGGCCTATATCATGCTGGCCCACATGTAATTGGGCAGAGTAGGTACATGGCCAAGCCAAAGAGTGAAGGCATATGCTTCTCCCACAATGAAACCATGGCAAAGACATGAAGAACCAGACAGGGAGGAGTTAAGAATTGGGACAAAATTTCAGCCTACCATCCTACTTCTGAGAGTTATCATAAAGACATTAATAAGTTAATACATATATCATACATACAACAGGGCCTGGCACACATTAAGAGCTGAAGAAATGTTCTGAATGTTCTGCCTGTGTATTAAAAATGAGGTGGTTCTGTCATTAACTAGCTGTAAGATTATACAAAGTCACAGGGCTTCCCTGGGTCTTTTTTTTTTTTAAAACTTACCTTTTGAGTTTATAATAACTGCCTCACTTTCTTCATTGTGTTGCTAAAAGGTTCAAATAACATATGGTGGCTGATCATGTTTCAAAAAAGAATAAAAATCCTAGGAATGCAAAGTATAATACATGGCTAATTCTAGATAACCATTTGGTTAAGGTCAGTAAATCCCTCCAATTTTAAGTGATAGGAAGCCATAGTTCTTGTTTTATAGATGAAGGTAAATGCTTCAAGGAACTAAAGTACTTCTTTTCTGGCCATAAATCCAAATATTGGCTGAGAAGGGATAGAATTAATGTTTCCTAACTTCTAGATGTTAGCTGGGTCAGAAACTGAACATTGATGCTAAGGTTTATCATCCTTCAGCATGAGGTGGTTCACATTCAAATGCTAGAGGCTCGGGGTAGTAAGGAAATCGCCAAACAACTATGTAGTCTTAGCCACTTATTCAGCTAATAAATCCCTAGGAACTAGGGATACAAATATAAAATGCCCCAGTGCCTGTCCTCAGAGACTTACAGCTATGGAGTTAGAGACATGAGAACCATCACGTATCTCTGAGAACAAACTAATTACCCCAGCATTATCAGATTCTGGTGCATAAGGGCCATATTCTGTCCTCTGCCTACCCCCACTGATAAGACAGGAGAAGAGGGGAGAAAAGATAATTATCATGGAAACCATATCCAGAGAGAATAGAGTGGGCTGAAAGTGGCAGGAGAAAGGGTTTCTGAGCAGGGAACAAAGACAAGTTCAGAGATTGCATATACACTTGACTCTAAATCCAGTGCCAAAGCTCTAAGTTCTGAAAGCGCTCCCTCCTTTGTCCATACTATTGCAAGACACAGGTAACTGCTCAAGCACTTTCTAGACAGTTCTTTCTCAGTAAGCCTTGTAGCCATGGCAGAATCTGCAGGAATGATGAAGACTACGGAGGCAGAACTGAAAAGAGCCCCCATTAACAGCCCAGAGGGCACACAGGCACAAGCATGGTATTACAATACAATACAGTGAGGGCTCTCTATGGGGTGTGAACACCAGAAGAGAGTCCCCTAATCAGAGGCTTCACAAAGGACACAGCGTGTCTGCTGAGATTTAAAGATGAGTAGGAGTTGGCCAAGCAGACTAGCAGATCTAAGGCATCACAAGTAGAGGTAACAGGTGCAAAGGCATAGCACATGAGAAAACAGAAGGTGTTTGAGGGAAGAATTGCCATGCCTTGTCCACAGGCAGCGTTTATGCACAATCTAGAAAGCAGTTAAAGGGTCCTGTTATCTCTCTCACTAGCTCCTAGCATCTCAAGCACTTACCTTAGGGCTAAGAACCGAAAGCTAGGCCTACAAAAAGTAATGACAATACAACGTAACACATGTGAAAGTGAAAGCACACTATATATAAAAGATAGTAACACAGAGAAAGGAAGCCCTGAAGTCTGCCTGGGAAATCAGAAAGGCCTTGCAGTGTTGTCTCCTACTTGTGCAGAACCGCTGTTCCTTCCCTCACTCAGCACAATTGCTGACTTTCCATCACAGCACATTCCTTTTAACTCATGCAAACTTTTCTTTCCATGACCCTGCCACTACTTTCCATTAAGTTTCCTCTTCCCCTGTTGTCAAATACCTCTAAACCCCATTTCCTATGGACAGGTTTCAAGTCCTTCCCATGGGGCTCTTAGAACTTGGAAATCAGGGAGTTTGGCTAGATACCAGTTAGAAAATCACCTTAATAATCACCATGTATTCTCTCCATACATAGTCATGTATTGATCACATGCTATGTGTCAGGCACTGAGCTAGGAATTGGGGACCACAGTGGTAGCATAATGAACTTTTCAGGCTCTACAGGGTATACATTCCAACATCTCAGTGTCTCAATCCTATTCCTCTAATCCAGTTAGGGGCTCAGATAAAAGATGTATGACAGAAATCCAGAGTTAAGAACAGCAGGGGTTATTAGGAGGTTAGGGGAGAAAAGTACACCCCCCCGGAGAACCGCCACTTAGAATATATTTCCAAATGACAGGACCAATGAGGTGTAATCATGTGGATTAGTATATTTCCACTATCTTTCTCTCCCCATTTTCTCCATTCCCACCTCTCAACTCTTGTTTTTCCCTAATCCCTATTCTAGGAAGTAAGAAGTGAATGAAGATCTGCGATTTCTTCCACTGTTACTGTAAAACAGCATTGTTTAAATACTAGTCCTAGTGTTTTATCTTGAAAAGCAGAGTCCGAAGTTTACCTTTTGGTAGCTAATCCTTTATATCTGTTTAGTTCCCGAATTTATCATGTTAATCATTAAAAGAGCTTTAACTGATTGCTAAGAAAGGTGGTTGTAATCCATTCCATGCCCCAAGCATGCCACACCTTCCAATTACACCGAGAGAGTGGACCCAGTTATGACTCCATTAAGTTTGGTCTTTAGATATAAATGGAGTCACATCTTATGCATATTTAAGTTGCACTTACTTAACTTCAGTCCCACGGAAAAAAAGAGAAGTGAAAGAGTGCAGGTAATTCCATTTAGGATTCCACTCAAGGAGCACATGCCCTAAATTCATTGTGAAAACAGGAGTTATGTTATTTTCTCAGTCTCAGGTCTCATGTGCCTTTCGAAGAATGAATGTGATTCCAATGTTTAAAGACAGTATTTTTTTCATACAACATTGCCCCCCAAATGCAAGCCAACCACTTCATCTGCTCAACTGCAGAGACAGCTCTTTCCAATGCTTAACATAAACCTGGGAGTTGGATCTATTGAGAAACTGTATGCCAGTGTACAAAATGATGTCGTCGTCCTAATGTATTTCCAAAAGAAAAACTGCTTTCTGTAACATTTGCCTCATATTCTGTGTTAACCTCAGTCTAAAATATTATTTCATTCTACTGCCAAAGTAAGATTGATCCAAGATCTTTGAACCTTCTATCTCTGACCTCTTGTAGCAGATACTGTTGGTGTCCTCCCACATGCTCTCTACATTCACCATTTCTGTATGCACCTTCCAAACACCACTGTCAGCACCTGCAAATACCTGAGGGCTTTCTCTGGCTACTAAGGCCTGTTCTTCACATGCATGGGGCAGGCCAGAAGTGCAAGGATATTAATGAGCCCTAGAAGCAGCCCATAACCAATGACTGACAAGAGAATGCAAGGGAGACCTAACTCTGGTTGCTTAGTGAATGAAGTCATTTATTGTCTGTCTTTCCTTCCCTGTCCCTGTTTCCTGCTCTCAAAAAGTGTTTTCTGGAATCCCTCCTAAGAAACTAGATGCCCTGGAATCCTCAGGGTCTACTTCTGAAGGAACCCAAACCATGACACCCAGATTCCTTGCCCTTGGCATCAGACTCTAAAAAATAATAAAAATGAATACTGGGTGAAAAATGTCCAGTTCCTGAAGACATACCTCATGCCAGCTCACACATGCAGCTTGAGCTGGCTTCTACTCCAGTAAATACAGCCTAAAATGTGTTTCTTATGTGGATCTTACTCTTAAATACCCCCAACCATCAGTTCTTTAAGAAGAAGACCCTGGTTTTATATAATCTTTGTAACATTTGTAACATTTCCCAACCTCTACGCCTAGAAAAATAGGTATGTGTGGTAGTGCTTGGTACAAAACTGGATCTGAAACAAATGAACCAATTCTAATTTGATACCTGATACCTTATACACCTCAACACCAAAAACAAACCGAGAATCCAATTAAAATATGAGCAGAGGACCTGAATAGACATTTTTCCAAAGAAGGCATACATATGGCCAACAGACACATGAAAAGATGCTTGGCATCAATCATCATCAGGGAAATGCAAATTAAAACCACAGTGAGGGGCACCTGGGTGGCTCAGTCGGTTCAGCGTCTGACTCTTGATCTGAGCTCAGGTCTTGATCTCAGGGTCGTGAGTTCAGCCCCATGTTGGGCTCCACACTGGGGCATGGAGCCTACTTAAAAAAAAAACAAAAAAAAACCACCCACAATGAGATATCACATTATGCCTGTCGAATGACTAAAATCAAAAACACAAGAAATAACAAATGTTGGTGAGGATATGGAGAAAAAGGAACCCTCATGCACGGTTGATGGGGACATAAATTGGTATAATCACTGTGGAAAACAGTATGGAGGTTTTTCAAAAAGTTAAAAATAGAATTGCCATATGATCCAGTAATTCCACTACTGGGTATTTACCCAAAGAAAACAAAAACACTAATTCAAAAAGATATGCACCCCTATGTTTACTGCAGCATTATTAACAATTGTCAAGATATGGAAGCAAGCTAAGTGCCCAGCCACAGATAAATGGATAAAGAAGAGGTGGAATATATATGCAATGAAATATCACTCAGCAAAAGAATGACATCTTTCGCAACAACATGGATGGAGCTAGAGAATGTAATGCTAAGTGAAACAGGTTTGTCAGAGAAAGACAGATACCAAATGATTTCACTCCTAAGGGGAATTTAAGAAACAAGACCAACCAACAAACAAAGAAAAAAGAGACAAACAAAAAAACAGACTCTTAAATACAGAGAAAAACTGGTGATTGCCAGTGGGAAGGTGTGTGTGGGGATGGGTAAAATAGGTAAAAGGGATTGAGAGTACACTCATCTTCAAGAGCACTGCGAAATGTACAGAATTATTGAATCATTATAGTGTGCACCTGCACTAATACAGCACTATTATCCGTACTTGAATTAAAAAAAAATGGGGGGGGGGCGCCCGGGTGGCTCAGCTGGTTAAGTGTCTGCCCTTGGCTCAGGTCACGATCCCAGGGTTCTGGGCTCGAGCTCTGCGTCAGGTTCCCTGCTTCTCCCTCTCCCTCTGCCTGCTGCTCCTCCTGCTTGTGCGCTCTCTCTCTCTGGCAAATAAATAAACAAAATCTTAAAAATTTTTTTTTAAAGAGAAAATTCAGAGCTTCCTCAGCTGTATGTCTGTGCTGAGGGGAAAACCTTTGATCTTTCAGCAAGAGCATCACTGCTTATGCTGACTCTATCCAAAAGTTAAAAAAAAAAAATCATAGTTTAAGTGTATGGATCCCTGGGTATTGAGTTTGAATAACTGTTGATAGAATTTACCTGCATGAACTACATTATTTTAAGTGATACACTTAAGATTTCCCCTGGGGTTAGGAACCTTTAAATATGGTGCACAAACTCACATAAAACATATTAGACAAATTAGTAAAACTCTATATTAAATGAGGAAAATAATTTCTGTTACTCCTAAATAGGACAAATGAATGATGCCATAAAATTTCATTCTCAAAAAGACAGGTGTTTTCAGAACTACCTTCCTGGAATAAAGCTTGAGACTAAAAGGTTGAAGCAGAAATACAGAGGAAATATATTACATTTTGGGGCAAGCAGAAATATAATACTCTCCTATAATGTTGTTAAATGTTGTCTGAGAGACTGTGGATTTTTATTGTAAAGGAAAAAGATTAAACAAGTGTATTTCTCAACAGTGCTTTCGACCATGTTTCCCCTTGAGTTGCATTTTAAGGCAAATTTTCCTGTGGCAGTTAAAGATTTTAAGATGTGTACATGTTCACTTTAAAGGGTTGCAGCGAATTGAGGTGAAATAGTATTTGCTGCCTCTCATTATGGTTCTTAACAAGTATTTCATTAACTGGACACCCCCGTTACAGTCTCTGAGATCTGTGTATTTTATAAGAGCCATCTCCTTTTGTTCCTGATGGGGTGGGAATGCTCTTCCCTTACGCCTCCTCTGTGCCGACACGTTCTCTATGCCAACTGACGCGGAGTGTTCTTGGCAGCCTCAGGACCCCGAACGACTGACTCTGGAATACATTGTATTTTTCCAGCAGTGACATTTGGGCCTCTAGCTTGTTCCCTGGCTGGGGTCTCAGGGCAATCCACACACAGGGATGCCTTAGGCTTGACACAGAATCAGCCTGTTGAGTTTGTTCCTCTAAACATTATTTATCACTGATTCTCTGTGGATGACCAGCAATTGTTAATTTTCAATTTAAAAAATAAAATCATCTGCTCTGTGTATTTCAGGAAAGTAATAAAAACACAGAGTCTGATCACACTGATTTTATGTAGACTCTACCTCCCTTTTTCTAGAAAAGAATTATCTCATGGTCAGATTAATATGATGCAAAGAATAATCTACAATATTCCTCCTACTCAGTGGAGACATAACCTGTCTCATTAAAATTACAGAAAATAATTTCTAAATCATGGTAAATCATATGATTATATGCACAGGAAACACCGTAATGGCCTTTATCTTTTCTCTAATATTTCACCCATGCAGGACTGGATCTTATTTCTTTGAGAACAACACTTTGGTGCTTATTACTATGCCGTCTCTGAGAGCCAGATCTCCTGACTTCTGTTATAATGAGCCCTAAAGAGAGAGAAAGACACAAACACAAAGGATTTTAATGGGAGGGTATCTTGTTGTTAAAACTATAAAGCTAAAACAGCCCTGGAATGATAAATTATTTTAAGTTTCATCATTTTCAGAACAACATTTGAAGAATATGCCAACATCTTCTTAAAACGCAGTTCTTTCTTTCTGCTTATAACCCCAAGCAGAAGCCTTCAGATATTGTGAAAGCACATTCACATTTCATTACCACAGCTGCCCAGGCAGCTGTATAGAAATCTATCAGTTGTTGATGTTTTGGAAGCACAGACAGGCAGTCTGCAGGGAAAATCAAGGAAAAAGAGCTAACCCTGAATTAAAAGGTATGCAGATCACTCTCATTTTTATGATGAATAAAATTCAAATAAAATCCAAGCAAAACTACCTATGAGACACCCGCCCGCACGCACGCATGCACGCACACAGAGTTAATACCAACAGAAGTACAGCAAAACTCTCTGAGACTAGTTTGGTACACTGGCAAAAATAAATAGACTGGCCCTGGAGATTATATAGCAGCAGTATGGCGCCAGGATATTTGCTTCTCTGACTGACAAAGAGTCCGTTGAACCCTAAGCCTGCATTCTCCTCATGGGATTATGGTCCATTAGAGCCAATCATTTTAATCAACTTAATAATCAATATTCATCAGTAAGAGAGTATTTGGTATAATGATCAAAGTCTAGCCATTGAAACCAAAATACATGACCTCAAGTAAAAAAGATTTCTAGGATACTCATAGGGGAAAAAAAAAAAAAAACCAACAACAACTCACAAATACTCCCTCTCCAATATCCTATTTTTTGAGTTCCCAACCCCAAAGAAAATGCCTTACTTGCATGGCAGAAAGGAGTGTGGACAAATGGCAACTGACTGATAAAACAATTTAAAGTATCAAGGTAATGAAACAAGACTGATGAACAGGCTAAAATAATTCATCTTAGAGATAAATGAAGATCTTGGTAAAGAAAACCTATGCTTTAAATTATTAAAACCTATGAATTAAGTCTGGAAAAAGAATAAATCTACTTAAGATGAGAGTTCATATGCAAACTTGACTTCTGTTTCTAAACACCATTATACCAACAGAGAGTAAGAACTACTATGCCCAATCTCTGAAGAACTGCACCCTCATAACCATCTCCCTATGCCAAGCTTCCAATCCACTTTCTTCTTCTATATACAGAAACAGGGACTGTTGAATATATACCAAAGGTATTTTTTAGAATGTTTGTTACTTAATCCAAATGAAAAGCTACTGGAGTATTAAAGCACGTTTTCTTTCCTCTGGTCTGAATAATTCTGGCTCACAGAAGTCCAGGTGAATCCACACTAATTTTTGTCACTGATCATGACACCCAGCAGTCTATGAATAGAGAAACTGGGTAATTGTATTTCCTAAAACCTGTCCGTACTCCTATTGTTACGCTTATTATCTGAAGAAGACCATGTCTCCAACAGTTTGGATTAAGTGTATGATAGGGTTTTGTGTTCTAGTACACAAAACTGAAATATGGTCTTCAATCTCCCATGTAGTGATTGCATATGGCAGATTAATGTCAAAGATGCTTTGAACAAGCTAGGTTCATCATCAGAATTTTCCTCTAGTACTGAGTTATGACCTAATGTGTTTCCCTGCAGTGTTCCAAAGAGATGAGAAAAAATGGTTGGAAATATTATATAGTGCTCATAAAAGAGGTGTTCTTTCCCATCATTCAGGAAATGGCAAGGAAAAGATTTGCTAAACCATCATCTCCAGATAGCAGTCTATTGTGTGACCATTGAAACTCACCTAAATTATTTTAAGGTAGATCATACTTTGAATGCCATGTTAACATATTCATTTGATCAGATATACATATTAGCAGAGCCTCAAACCACTTCCTCACTTTGTATGTGGTCATCACATATAGTGACCTAAGAGTTTTGTGGTTAAGAACAGAATATAAGTGAGGCCACAGTTATGGTTCTGATTTCTATATGAACTGTCTAGCTTGGTTTTCTTATAGGACCAAAGATTATGTTCATTATAGTGACAAATTTCATGCTGCTGGTATCAAGATGAACCAATGTGGGTGGCTTAGTATAGGCTAGATGGGTGGTACCTTCATCTGTTCATCTGGCTGTGCCTCAAAATTGCTGTTTTTATTTTCGTTTTTCTGTTCTTTAGGCCATATACCCTTCTGAATTTTGATCTCTGAGATGATTCTGAAACAGGCATTTATAAGCCACTTACAAATATTGGACTAGACTGATCCTCAACGTGGAGGGGGGAAACCCCAAACACCACAGTGTAGTACGTCAGTCAAGCTGTCTTCAGATACCACATGCTGCCCCATTAAATAATGATGCTCTCTGTCCCCAGTTTGGTAACATAATTCCTGGAAGAATTTTCAAGCAAGAAATAGTTCATTGTTTAGAAATCATGAAGACTCTCCCTAATTAAGCTAAATGGCTCTTACCTGTACCCTGAGCATACCTCCATCATTAAATTTGTTAAAATGTATTTGGATGTTCCATTAATGTTTCTGATTCTTCAATGATCTTCCAAAATCCTAGGGAATAAGGATAATTTTTAATTCTCTTAGAGTCTACTACAGCATTTTGTACATGTTCTCAGATAGATGGGTAGATAGATGACAGAGAGATAGATAGCTAGATTTGTTTCTGTTGTTGTTGTTCCAAAATGAACTAGAATACTGAAATAAGACTCATGCTCACATGCAAGCTCTTACACCTCAAACAAGACCTCTTTGGTCATCAATTTCTTCATGAAGATTCTGGGCTAAATGATTTCTCTAGCTTTTTCCAGGTTTCCTCCCTCAGCTACCATATATTTACATATAATGAATTGACAAAGGCTGGATGAGTAAGACTATACTCTTAAGGAAACAAGGATGTCTTGACTTCTTAATCCACTTCTGTTTGATACAAGGCCTGATCTACTTAGCTCAGCCACAGAACTGGGCAATTTCCTAGGAAACTTGTGTTCTGTATGCCAAGAATCTCAAATACTTGTGTCAACTTTAGAATCTGGTGGAAGCATGAATTATACATATTATCTCCCACTTAATGTTGATCAACCATCCATTTGGCTTTATTGGGGTACACATTACCAGAAGTGGTTTTAATGTGTTCCAGAGGAGCTGGAATCTTCATATTGAGCAGAAAAAGAGAGTAATTAAAAAAAACCACTTTGCCAAAAACTTTATGGCTGAAATTATATCCTAATGAGATTTTCAAAAATCCTTCAGTGTCCCTTTCTGATTTTAAGCAGATGCAACCTAAAATTACTCAAATATTTACATTTATGTCAATGACTTTAATCCATTTTGTCACTTAATTGTATAAAGCTATCTTCTACAAAATAGTATACTGGTATTTTGAAATAAATTGATTTTTAAAAATGGACATGGATAAAAAAGCTACAGATGGGGTTTTTATATACAGTTGTTTGCTCGGTAGATGGAATATTGAATCCTTCACCCATTAAATGTATCCTCACCACAGATTTGCTGCACCTGCTATTTTACATCTCAGTATATTTCATACTGAATATTTATGGTCCTTTCAAAATAATATGGAGATGGATCAAATGGTTAGAAACAGCCCAATGCTGACATCTACTGGATATAAAAAAGGATGCATTTGACTATCAAAAGAATCCCTATATTCTACTTTTAAAGCATAAAGGTATAATAAACGTAAAACAAAACTTATTTTGCTTTACTTAATAAAAATATATACTTGTTCTCTCTAAATTCATGTACATATCTAAAACGAAACATCACTTGATTTCAAAATGGCTAAAATTAGGAGGTTGATACTGTTGAACTCACAGACCTAAGAAGAAAGGGGAAGAAACTGTGATGTTCTGAAGGGCGTTGAGCTCAGGAATAATGCCTTCAGCCACTGATAATGTCCCTCAAGCGCTAATCTACCTTTTCAGTAAACAGTGCTTTCCCTGTGTACAAACAGGAAAGGTAGCTCCAAATCCCTCTTCTTTTGGTCTTAAGAAATTGTGTGAATCCTGTTCTGTTCTTTTCCACACCAATGTGACTTCCTTGGCAGATTTTTCTTGGCATCTATGAGCCTATTATGAATTATATCTTTCTTTTGCCAAGGTATAGTCAATTGCTAGATAAGTTGTTACAATGGAAAGTCACACACCCTTGGGTTCAATTTCTGGCTCAGTGTTTTATATATGTATCTGAGTTAATTGGGGAAGTTAAATTGCATTTTATTGCACTATTATCAGAAGAATTGATGGCAATATATGTAAAACACATAGCCTTATCTGAAAAGTAGGTGCTAAGTAGTTATCATCGTTGTTATTATTATTATTGTTATTATTAGCATCATCATTACGTTTATCATTTTTTTCAACTAACCCTACAGCATACCCCAAACTTAGATTCCCCTCTAACATGAGGTCTTCGAAGACAGGGGCCACGGCTTATGTTTGTATCCACTGCACCTGATATAGTACCAACACAAATAGGTTCAGTAAATATTTGTTAATCTGAGTTCTCTTTCTGAAATGGGTGGTATCAGGAAATCGACTTGCATTACACAAGATTACACAATGCTAAAACATGTGGCTATACTCTTAGTTAAAAATATCACAAGCAGGGAGCAGTAATAAATGGGGAAAGAGGATAACCAGCCAACTACTATTAATTTCCTGAGCCAATACCATGATAACACACTGTCTTTATCCTATTGCAGGAGGGCTTGAACTCATAGTATTCCGATGTTTCATTAGCCTAGCCAATTGCATGGCAAGACAGTAGGTGCAATGAAGATCTACCATACTGGAGCAGAGAAACTGACCCAGATACGAAACTGCCCGCTATTTTTCATAGCACATTTACAGTTCACGATCTTTGCCCTGCATGGGTTCCTAGTCACGGTTGTTCCTGCCACTAATCACAGACTCTCTCCCATTTCAGCCCTGATATATGTTCTAGACACTAAATTTATAAATTTTACACCTGAGTAAATTGTAAAACTGAGCCTTAAAAATAAAGTTGAGAACCCCAGAAGTAGGGTTATTTCTCCAAATCACATAATAAAAGCACAAATATCAAGACCCAGTGATAAGTGGAAAGGCACCCTGTCACATTTCATGCATTACAAGCTTGTGATTTAATTGCATTATAGGGGCTAATAATTAACATATTACAAACTCAGTTACATGAAAAATATGGGTTTTTTATTTTCTGTGACTGACCTTATCTTGCTCTCAAGTCCCCAATTTTACTGGGCAGTGGGGAAATTTAAGCTTATCAAGTCAAATAACTCAGTCATGTTCACATTAAATGACTAGATTAATGTAATCTCTTGCGGTACTTGGAAAATCTTTCAAGGTTTCTTCTATCTTTCTTTCTCCAAGCTAACATCTCCTGTGGATATAAATAATATCATAAAATCTTAAATGTTCTAATGGCAGAGGGTAAAAGGATCCCTAAATCAGAGAGCTGTCCCTTGTTCTTTCCTCTAGAAGCTTGTTGGCTTCCTTAAAAATGTTCATTGACCCTTTCGATTATTTACAACCCTCTAGTATATGCTACTGAAATTTATGGCTGGTGAAATTTGGCTATTTTCTTAGCATGATTGGTAGATCTCCATGCCCACTCTGATTGGCCTGTTCTGGCTTCCATTCATAGTTCAGATTATCTAAAATCTCAGCTACATCCTCCATATGTCCCCAACCCAAAGTAGGCCTTCTGGCTCTCTACTCTCAGCTATCTTTGCATCATCTCCTCTGACTATACAAGGACATTCTGCATCCTTTCTATATGGGAGCTAAGGGAAACTTCTGGTAGCCAGACTTCTCTCTACCTAAACATATCGCACCATCATTCTCTTCAGCCTGGCACCCATACAAATACCAGTGCTAATGTTGGCGATTCTCTTAGGTAGTTTACTTCCAGAAACTCAAAGAGGAAGTGGGGCACAAGCTCTTCTTATTTCCATTTCTTCCACAAATTCTACATTTTGCGTTCATATACATTTTGTGTTCACATACCTTCTAAGGATGAAGCTGGGTGAGGCAGGTGGGGCACATGGGTAGAAATGATTAACATCTGATCTGTTCTCTCTTATCTTCCATCTATCCCTTTCCTCAGAGAACTGAAAGGCCTTTATTTTTTCTTCTCATTCCTATCTGGCAGACACTTCCCCTATATCACAATGTACTTTTCTATTCCCTTTCCAAAGGGTCTTCAAACTAAAAGTCCATAGTCGAAGAAGCCATTGTATTAAAGAGGGAGAACACACAGGGAAGCATTTTCAAATGATAACACCCATTACCGGAGGAAAACCTTTTCTCTCAGAGGCAATTAAGACGGTTATTTTGATTTTCATCATTAAATGAAAATTTGTCTACTTAGTCCTGGAAAGAATTGTGTTAACTTAAAAAACAACAACAACATAAGAATTAAGACTTAATTCCTTGAACGTCCTACCCAGTTTGTACCCCTATTCAGAAAGAAAGGGCTAAGGAGTGAATCTAGTAATTCTTCAAGAAAGTGTTCCCTTACTAAGACTCCTTCTTTGTCAAGAGCTTAAACCGAACACACCCATATTCACACTTCTTTTTCCCAAGACCATAATTTGAAGTTGTCAGAGGCCCTGGAGTTCAAATCCCTGTACCTTCTCAAATGAACCAAGATGATTAATTCTAGATCCTACCTTTCAGTAAGACTGAGGTGGTTCATATTGGACTACCCAGTCAGAATTGGATTGAAAATTCAGGACTGATCTATAAGCAAAGGGTGTACGAATGAATGACATTAGGTAGGGAAGGCAGGAGCTTACATTCCTGTGAGATCCTCCATAGTCGATGAGCCAAAGGGAGAAAGGAGAAGCCCTGCTCATGACAGCCTTTTGTCATTTGCTCCTCATTTTCATGGTTGTCCGTCACTTGGGAGCAACTAAGCCAAGAGAAGAAGGGGGAACTTCCACATGTCACAGTCAAAGGATGGGTCAGGTTTAGTGCAACGTTAACCCATTATTTAGCACTAGGGACTCTCAGAGAGTGAGTACGGTCAAGCCATGAAATCACTGCCTAGTGTAAATGCTCTTCACGCTCTACATGTTAGCATTTATACCAACCTTTCAGGAGATTTGAGAAATCCTTTTCAGCTGACAAAGAGACAATGTCCTCAAACAGACAATGTCTTTACTCTACCAGCTTTTAAACAGGCATCTATGGGTGAGATATAAAAAGCATAAAGTAGGAAACTTTTTACCCAGAATATCAACCACATTCAACTATTATTCTGCCATTAGAGTTTTAATCTTTCAAGACTGAAAAAAAAAGACTGAAAAGTTTACTCAGAAGTTTGAATGGTATTGTTAGAAAAACATGAAAAGAGAGTGACATCAGCAAGAGGGTGACAAAGGAATTTCCAATGCCTGTCCCCTCACAGAAACATCAACTTTGGAACAACTGTCCATGAATATCTTCACAAGCACTAAGGATTACACGTGAGAACTTGCAGCAGCTGGGTAGAACACAAAAGTGAGAAAAGACACACTGAAGACAATAGGAAAGGTATTATCCCTGCCACTGACCAGGACCACGCAGCCCAGTACAGAGAGGCACTCGCCTTGTAGAGGAAGGAGAGTGGAGTACACCACTTCACTGTAGACCCCAGTATCAGGCCCACCCCGGCACCAGCTGGCCCCCACAGGCCCATTAGCCAGGCCCACCACAGTGGTCCCCAGTACCTGAGTGGCCCCCACAGATTCAGTATCAGGGCCCACCCACACAGACCCAGGTCTCAGGCCCACGACTGCAGACTCAGGCACCAGGCCTACCTGCAGACTACCAAGTCTGCCTGTGGACACCATAAGACTGCCCACTGAGACTCTCTGGAAGACTGACTGGTGAAGGGCATTCCCCTCATTTCCCAGAAACAAGACTCGTCGTCGTGTTAGAGGAATCGTGAGAAGTGCATGAGGCAAGGGAGGCAAGAAGGAGCTAGGGAGGAGCAGAGATTAGAGAAGAAACAGACCTCCAGATCCAAAAGTTGTTTTGTGGGCAACATTAAGGACTTCCGGGTTTACTCTAAGAAGGAAAACAATCTCATTTAGAGCATAGCAGTAATGTGATCTTGAATTCTGTTTTTAAAGGGTCGTTCTGGCTAATCGGTTGAGAACAGACAATGAGGGAGGGAAGAAAACAGAAGCAAGGAAAATAATTTATAAACTATTGAGATAATCCAGGCAAGAAATAGTCAGGGCAGTAATGGTGGAGCTGGTGAGAAGCTATCAACTTCCAGGGGCACCTGGGTGGCTCTGTTGGTTAAGCATCTTCCTTTGGTGCGGGTCATAATCCCAGGGTTCTGGGATAGAGTCCCACTTCAGGGCAGGGGGCTTTGGGCTCTGCTCAGCGGGGAGCCTGCTTCTCCTCTGCCTGCTTCTCCCCCTGCCTGTGCGCGTGCTCTCTCTCTCTTTCTGTCAAATAAATAAATGAAATCTTAAAAAAAACTTATCAATTTCTGGATATATTTTAAAAGCAGAGTTGACAAGATTTGCTAATGTGAAGTGTGATAGAAAGAGAAGAATCAAGGCTGAGTCCAAGGTTTTTGACGTATACAACTGGAAGTTTAGAGTTGTCGTTTACTGAGATGAGTTAGGTTATAGTGGAAACTGATCTTAGAAACTGGGGAGTGATGTTTCAGGCATGTTAGATTTGAATGCCTCTCAGACATTCCAGTAAAGATGTTACAGGCGCAGTTGGACACATTTGGTCTGGGCAACAGAAGGAGGGCGAGTTAGAGATACTAACTGAGGAGTCATCTGCTTAGAGGCCATTTAAAGCCAGGAGACCAGGGGCACCTGGGTGGCTCAGTCGGTTGAGGGTTAGACCCTTGATTTCGGCTCAGTCATGATCTCAGACTCCTGAGATCAAGCCCCGAATCAGGAACCTGCTTAAGATTTTCTCTCTCCCTCTACACCTACCCCACCCCAAAAATAATAAATAAATAAATAGAATAAAGCCAGGAGACCAGATGAGATTATGAGCACAGTGATGGAACACGGACAAGAGGACAAAGAAGTGAGCCTGAAACACTAGCTTACAGTGTTATGAGCTGATTATTATCCCCATTTTACTGTTAAGGAAACACTGGCTCAGGCATGGTAAATAGCCTAACAAGATCATAGAGGCTGCAGAGCCAAATAGCAAACAAGGACTGCCTGAGGCCATTATACTACAATGTATGTGGTGGTGAAACAGATTTGAAATCTGGCAATGAAAGTAGCAACCCCAGCAATACATTCCCAAAAGATTCTCTAAGTCACTGTATCCCAAATGCCTTTCCAACATACCAAGTGCTGCCTGGGGGATTTGTACAAATTTGAGTTTGAGGCCTCACTTCCTAAGCTTCCTAATTTGGTAGATGTCCATGAAAAATTTTTTTAATGTTACCTAGAATGATTTCATAGCCAGGTTTCAGACAACTCATTTGAAAGATATCAGACCAGAAAAAAAAAAGTGTAAACTAAAGGAGGAAATTATATCTGCACCTGTCCCTGAAGCCTCATGTAGAGACAACATCAGCTCTGAGCTGAGCAAGTGGACAGCGCTGAAGAAAAGGTTGAGCTGGCTCCAGACTCCACATCGGTCCAAAATAGAAGGGATATCGTTCCTCAAAAAACACTTAACTTATGGCTTCCTCGCACAGAGGAAGAGCCTTCTGCTAATGCTACCTAAAATCAAATTACCTTTTCAATTGCCACAGGTGCCCTCTGAGCCTATCGCCAGTGGTTCCCAGCCTGCAATGCACTTAGTAATAATCAGAGTTCTTTTATAAAATCTGGATTCATAAGCTGAACCCAGACCTAATAATTCAGAATCACAGAGATCTAGGAATCTGTCTTTTTTATAAGTTTCCTAGAAGATTCTTACGTACCCAGTCATTATGTTTGTGAACCCATATATTAAAACCACTGTTGTAGAGAATTAAATCCCATAGGTCCTTCCCAAGTGTCCTTCTGTTAAGCTAGAAATCCCTCAACGAATGGTACACATACGCTTTAAGTCTTCTTGGACATAATTGCAGACTTACCATTACATTGTTCAGGCCACAAGCCATTTGTGGCCACTCAGTACTTGAACTGTGGCTAGTCTGAACCAGTATGTACTATAAGTGTAAAACACACACTGAGCTTTAAAACGTATAGAAAAAAGGTAGTGTAAGCTATCTCTTTACTGTGTATCTATTATATGTTGAAATAGTATTTTAGATATACTGGATTAAATAAAATATATTATTAAAGTTAATTTCACCTGTTTCTTTTTACTCTTTTCAATGTACTTCCTAAAATGCTAAAATTACATATTTTAATTACTAGTTGCATTATTATTGGACAGCACTGTCATGTGTTCCTATTGACATTCTCATTGTTAATCACACTATATTCTGAATTCCCAAGCCCATTGCTCATAACTTTAGAAGAGACGATTCACAAGATACTCCAATCATGGGATGTCTGGGTGGCTCAGTCAGTTATGCATCTGCCTTCGGCTCAGATCATGATCCCAGGGTCCTGGGATCGACTCCTGCATCCAGCTCCTTGCTCAGCAGGGAGCCTCCTTCTCCTTCTGCCTGCTGCTCCCTCTGCTTGTGCGCTCTCTCTCTCTCTGACAAATAAATACATAAATAAAATCTTTAAAAAAATACCCCAATCATCTTTTTATGTATCAGTCTCCACCACTAGACTGTGAGTGGCTTGAGAAACACAGCTGCACCTGTATTCACTTGTCTCCTCTAGATCCAGCACAGTGCTTGGCACCTGACAGATGTTCACCAACAGCTGATTTCTTCACTTTCCTTGCCCAGAGCAGACTGCAGAACAGAGACTCTAACCCAGGTCACTTGACTTTCGCTCTAATCTCCTTTTTCTAGTGTTATCTATGTCATCTCACTGTCTTACACCCTTTCTCTAAAGATTAGCACAAGAAGCAAATTGAAGTAAAACTCAAATCAGTCCAATTTACTACTCATTAGCAGTTTTTATGAAGACTGGTTATAGAAGAGATTGAAACTCAAAGCTAATGTGACATTTTGAATTATCTCAAGTTGTCACTTCTCCATGCTGTGCTTCACTCTCATTAGGAAAAGTAATCAAGAGTGGGGCCTATTATTATACGGTGGCCCTCCCTGATATTAAAGCTTAGCACTTGGAGGTATCTAATATTTGTGTTAATGCTACACTTTCCTACTGGCACAAAATGTTATCTGTTCATTTTTCTTTGAGTAATGTTTTGGGGAGTTTCCTCTTTTTTGGCAACTTCTTCATATTAATTCCCCCCAGAAGCATTTGCTTCATAACTTGATGGATACATTTAGATTCCTTACAAGGGAGACATCCTATGATGCCTTTAGTTTCCTCTGCTAACACCAGGGAAGACCGAGGTTATGCAGGATCTCTAAGGAAAACATTTTCATGTACGATATAAACAATCTGACTTTAAAACGTATTTAAAAATTCACAAGCCCATGTTAGCTATAGTGAGGTACCTGAATAAAGATTCAGAATAGTGAGTACAGAAGAAACATTTATATATTTTATTTCTTAATCAGTGCATATGAAGATTCTTTATAGTGTCCAACTACCATCTCTTTTTGCTCAGGTCCAGAAACCAGCTGTTTGTGTTCTTTATTGTCAAATCCCCTATTTCTGGTTAATTTCATATCTCTTGCTAAGAGAAAAATGTAGCAGTGCTGTTATTACTCACAATGCTATGGCTCTTTGAAACCTGTTGTATTGAAACATGATAGATCTTCTTGCCTCTGTAGTTCTTTAATACCATTTGTTTAATGCTGGTTGCATCATTATTTATATAATAGCGTAATCATTCATTGTGCCACCCGTGAATATTGGCTTCCGATGGCTGTTTCAAAGGTTGTTGCCATGTCTCATCGATAATAGCCCCAAATGCAGATCTTATCCAGAGTATTGAGGAAAATGTGACTAATGATTCATTTTCTGATTGTTAAATTTATCATTTAAAATTCTGTGACCTAAATGTAGGGAAATACCTTACATTTCCATCCATATCTTCTCTTGAACTCTGTCATAGTCTGTTTGGGCTGCTAAAATAGCATACAATAGACCAGGTGGTTTATAAACACCAGAAATTTACTTTATCAGTGTAATAAATACTCCTGCACGTCCACTTGAATCTGGTGCTAAAAACTGGTTTGGGGATTTGGAATCTTTTTCTCCCCAAAAGCACCTTAGGCTCTCATGGAAAATTTGCACACTCCTACCCCAGTGACCTCCAGAGTTCTAAAGGTGGAGCTGTTCTTGTCAAATAAAAAGTGCATCCTATTTTACATTCTATTCTATTATTATTCCTTATACTTAGCCTAATAAAAGTATATAGTGTTGGGCAAGCATTAACAACACAAAATTGTGATGTTATCAAAGTTTGTGTCAACTTTTTCTCTTCGAGGCAATATGGAATAGCAGTAAAAGCATGAATTTTGAGCTCTTTTAGAACAGGGTTCAAACCCTGCCTTCATGATGTAGAAATTTTGAAACATTAGCAAGGTATTTTATCTCTTTGAGCTATGATTTTTTTTTCCCCTGCAAATAGGGTTAACAACAATCATAAAGATTAAATAGCATCATGCTGTAAAATCCTTGGCTAATAACAACAAATTTATAATAATAAGATTAGTTAACTTTCCTCCTATTTTACTCTGTCAGTGGCTTCTGGCTCCCAGATCCAAGCAAGTGTGCTCCTGACTACCTAGTACCCACTGATGCAGGGTCTTGGCTCCAGACAAGTCCATGCTCCTATTTCTGACTTCATACTCCTCCCTTCCAAAGGAATTTATTGCATTTGATCCTCTTGGGAATTCTCTGTTCATGACAATAGCAGGAATAAAGGGTTCATTCAAAGGTTAGCCAGATCCTAACCCAGGCTGAAAGCAAGGGGTGGCTTTATCACTGATACGTGGGAAAGCCAGCTTATAAAAAAAGGCACCGTGCTACATCAATCCCCTCCTGCTTTTACGTAGTTTCCTGTAATATCTTCAGATCATGGTCTTAAGTGTGAAATCACCATTCTCCCTTTAAAATATTGTCAAGCTTTTTCTGAAAGCTTACAGAGCAAAACCTTCCTCATCCCATGGAAGATCTTTCCTATCCTTTTAAAATGTAGACTTTTCTCTACTGGTGTTGGCTACATTTTGTTACAAATGGTCACTGTGGGTATATAAACAAATATTTTGACTAAACCTCGGGCTTTGAGCATACAACTTCGTTCAGTTACAAAATCTGCAGATAAATGAACATTTTTGTACTGGTAAAAATAAATCAGTACGATAAGAAATGCAACAATCCCAAATAGAAATAACTTCAAAAAGTGCTAAAGTTTTGCAATGTAATCGCTTCCTCTTAAGGAGCAAAATTTTAACACATTAATTTGCTTGTTAGTGGTCAAACACCTGTGTGCACGTGTATGTATGTCGGTATGTGTGCACATAAGACCTTTAATTAAGAGCAACCTTTTGTCCACATAAGAGTTCAAAAACAAAATTAATAGAGGATGTTGAAACAAAGAATTTTGGGCTGCTTTCCAAAGACAATTCTCCTTAATACCTTGCCTCTCTCATTTTATAACACATATTCATTCATTACTTCAATAAATATTGCACACTTACTATGTATCAGACACTTAAACAGCCCTTGTGATATTTATGCATTATGGGGAGGGGTAGATATGATATTTAAGTATTTGTTAAATCTATTGATGCTGGGAACCAAGCAATATCCTTAAGCAAGATTTCAAGTAAAGCTTCAAGAAGCATGAGAGGGTACAAAAAGTCAAAAGAGCCTAAGAACTCACAAGAAGAGGAGGAAAAGGAAGACCTCCAAGGGAAAGCATCTGCTAATTAGCCAGCCCTCTTCCTCTGTCTCCTTCTTGTGAGTTTTTAGCATCTTTTGACCTTCCATATAGCAGCCAATGTAATCATTTTAAGATAGCACTACCCTGCAAAAAAGCTCTGACGACTTCCCATAGATTTACAATAAAATCCAAGCTCTTTCACATGCCTTACAAAGCTTTAGATGATGTGACCTCTACCTACCTCTCTCATATCAGATCTTTCCATTCTTCCTCTTGCCCAGAACTCTTCAGCTATCCTGGCTGTCTTAGATCCTCTAGTCTAACAACACATATTCGTTCTAGCCCTTAGGGCACTTTGCTCTACCAGGAATCTTGCCCCTCTCACTGCTGTTTGTTATTCAGCTAGCATTTAAATATTGCCTCTTTGGAGAAGCCTTCCTGATCATCTAAAGTAGCTCCAATCACTCCCTATCACACCACTCCATCTTAACACTGTGCGTAACGCTTAACCTGATATTTTTCTTCTTTACTTGCAAAGTTTTTTTGTTTGTCTTCCCATCCCCATCAGAATACACACTTCACAAGAGTCTGAACTTTGTCTGTCTTGTTCATCATTGTCTCCCCTGTGCCTCGAAGAATTCCTGTTACATGGTAGGCACTCAGTTACACTTATTAGATGCATGAATCAAGATTGGTCTCTGAATCTAGAATTCTGAATTTGGTTCCCAAAGTCATTTCCCAAGCAACAAAGAGAATAGCCTATAAAAACGAAAGTAGAGTTTACTATCAGGTTATTGAGCAAGAAAACAATTATTGGCCTTCAGGAAAATTATGGATATCTGTTGTTTCTAAAAAGACAAGGCCAGATATATGCCGATAAGGCAACAATTTTTCCTTCAATATGAGCTTAAACTACATTTCATCAAAGTAAAATTAATGTTTTTTTGGAGAGTTCACCAATAGCCTGAAGTTCTCATGAGTGACAAGGCTGAGCTAGAACTGGAGGACTCAGGGACATCCCTGCTCTCAGCCTCTCCTGGGCTCCAGCAAGAAGGAGTCCTCACCCATTTCAGAAGGAAGAGTCATCATGGCTTTTAATGATGCCGAAGAGATCCATACTCCTAGAGGCATAGAAGACATACGCAAGACAAGAAAGGCAAAAGGCCACCACGAGGACAGCACACAATAGAGGGACACACACAGTAAGAAGCTTTAGTTGATGTCAAATTTCATTAAGTTTGAAATTTTATTTGGAGGCACTCCTAAATGAACCAATTATTATTTAGCTTTTTAATCTACCTCCTAATATAGGCATCTCTTTATTCCCAATATATCTCAAGAAATTTTTTTAAAAAGTCCCCAAATTACTATTCAGGGTTTTAAATGAAGATTAAAATACCATAAATGTGCAAGCTGGAGAGAGTACTATGCCAGTTTTTGCATGGAATTTATTTGCAAAAGTAAATGTCAACTTTAAGATCCCAAAATGGAATATAAGACGATACTACTGTATTTAATTCATAATCACTTCAAAAATGCTACAGCGAGACACATTACCAAATTGCAAATGATTTCAGGTTCTGTACATATAGATGGATCTTGCCTAAGGTGTTTAAGTGCTAAGAGTCAATAGGTTAAAACAAATATACTCTACCTGACATTAATTCAAGTTAAAAGTTTTAAAACGGAAAGTGCTCTTCCACTAAATGGTACGGTTGTTCCCTAACAAACTACCATATCATGCCCTTGTCAGGAGAAATAAGTAAAATAACAAAAGACGTGCCCCCAGATGCCTGAGAGGCAGAGTGTAGCGTATTAACTAAATCACGTCTTTCAAACTGCATGGTTCCTCCCTCCTGCAAGGCAGCAGGTATGAGCAGCCTGGTTCCATCTAAGTAGCCCCTGTACTCACCCCGCTCAGCACAGGTGCGATGCTACAACAGGAGGGCCCAGAGCCTTGCACACACGCACAGGAGCCAAGGGTCATGCCACCTCTGCTCCTCTGAAGATATCAGGCATGCCTTTTAAATCCTGCAAGATACATGTGATCTAAGACTTTGAACTCCTAAGAGTGAGAATTGATGAGACGGAGAAACAGTGCAGGGCCCGGACTTCTTGCTCGCTATCAATCATTTAAGAGCATTGTCCTTACAGCAGACATTCCAAGAGTACATTTCTTTCATTGCCATCGTGGGCAATTTCCATTATTACTTGGTCTTCTTTCTGATTTAAGCTACAAATATATACCTTCCTTAAAGACCCAATGCTTCCTCTCCAGCAGGGAAGGACTTCTCCCCTGCCCCCATAGAAGGCTTATCAAGCAGATAAAAATGATATCAAAATTGATGCTTGATCTTACAACAGGTGGGTTTCCAAATAAATCTCTAAGATGTGGAAAGTTTCTCTAAACAGGAAAGAAACGTGTTAATCAATGTTCATATTCAAGGAGGAAGCCCAGTCAGGAACATTCTGGTTTTCAGTTCTAGGAATCACAGAGGCTTTAGAATGACTCTTCTCTGACAGGCCTCCAGGAAGATGTTTGTGACTTTTTTTCCTGACAGCTGAGAGCAGCATACACAGGACCTTCCCTTGAACACCAGGCAAATTGACATAGCCATGAAATCCTTAGAGTGGCATGGAGGAAGGCAAGAATGGGTGGTGAAAAAAATTTATATCAAGTCAGAAGACCTGAATTCTGGTTCTGCTATTAATCAGTTATCTTCCATTGCCTCAATTATGTAATATCTCCAAGTCCCATTTATGCCCTCCGTAAAGCGAAGATGATAAGGCCTAGCTTACAAAGGTGCTGGATTGTTATTTTTTTTTTCACTCAACAGTTAGTGTCTGTGTTCTAAGTGCTAAAAATGAAAAAAAAAAAAACACAAAAAGATAGGAGACTAGACATTGTTAAGCTTTAACCATAGTAATGAGTGCAAACATGGAAACAGATAATTGGGTAGTAAGATAATATGTCACCCTGACAAATTCTGACAGCTGGGAACAGACGGGCACAATCCTTCATGACACTGCAAAAACATCACTGCCACCAGGACTACTCGACCAGAACTTGTAGAGAAGAGAGAAGAGCTCCGATGGCAAAAATTCTGGATTGGCTGAGATTCAATCTGAAGTTTCCAAGTTGACTCAGAATTCAATTAGATAACTGTTTTTGTAATCAAGCTAAATAGACTTGAAAGGGAGATTAAGTGACGTCTTAGGCCAAGATCCCCAGAAGTCGATCCTGAGGCAAGGAGACCCGTGCAAGTGAATTGTTGGGGAAATATTCCTGAGAGAAACCAATAAGGGAGAAGGGCAAGCAGAGCATGGAAGAGAAAAAAAAGTCCAGTAAGAGTTCAGTCAAAGTCCCACAGAAAGGGCTTCAGCCTACCTCTCAGAGTGAAGGTGCTCCTGTCCCTTCCATCTTTGGCTAAGAGCCGCCCTTGGAGGGATGTCATTCCTGGGCACCTCCAGCTCTCTAGGCTTCTGGGAGAAGCAACCCCAGTCTGAAGGCAGTCCTCTGAAGAAGAATTACAGATGCAGGCTGAGGAAAGTGAAGGCACACTGACCTTCAGGGAAGAATATATAAAAGTCATAAAGGGGACATGAGGGGCTCTGGGAGCAACACGGACAGTGTCCGAAAGGAGGCCTAATGGAAGTGGAATGGAAGTGCCAGGTTACACTCCTCACACCTGAGAGTGTGGCCCGAAGTATTACAGTACTTATAATTGCAATACAGAAATAACTATAATATTATATGGCCGTGGCCCCAAGGAGATAGTGAACAATTCTGAGAAAAAATGGGAAGATTTTTAACAGACTGTGTGATCCCTCTCTTGAGGGACATCAGATTTAAAGGAGTTTCCTGAAAGCTGACTGAATCTGGGGTTAAGGCTTCATCCTGTGGGGTGGTTGCCTGGCAAGCTTGGGGACAAAGTCAGAAGTGAAACCCTATTGAAAAAGTAGTGGTAAGAACCAAGTCATAGAATCTAAATTGATTTTTAGAAACAAAAGGTTGGGAGTTAAACAAGAAAAGTGTCCATGGCCAGGAGCCAGATGAAAATTAGGCATGAGAGTTCTGGCCTTTAACCACAGCAGGGCGGGGTCGTCCTGGGCAACACGACAGTAGGTGGTTAGACACACTGGGTAAGAGTGCCCAGGAGTCATGTCAGGGTCAGGTCTTGATGGAATGTGTGGGTTTTTAGGTCCGGAAGGAGGAAATGACATTGAGGAAGGAGTGACAAGCATGTGTAGAAGCAGGGAGGCCAGAAATTGCTGTGATATGAACTGAGAGAAGAGGGAGACGAGGTGAAAAGGTCATTTTCAGCCAACTTGTCACAAGGCCTGCAAGCCATTCTGAAACAATTTTCATCTAATCCAGTGGCCAATATTTTTGTTTTTCCATTTTTAGGAAGGTTATGTAGAGGATAAGTTAAAGTGGAGAGAAAGAGACAGTTTGAAGGTTGCAAAGTCCAGATGAGAGATAATGTACAGTGTAATTAATAACCTCCCCAAAGAGATTTTATAGATCAGGGAACTAGCCCAGAGAAAAATAAACTGGGTTTTTCTTAAAAGATCTTTATCTCTTTGCATGCTATTTGTGCAATGGTAATTGCTAAGGGAAAAAAACAAACAGGGAAAAAAAAAACCTCTATTTTTTAGAACTCTGAAAAAAAAGGCTCGATCATGAAAGCATCCTGTTCTTGCAGAAGAATATTACTGAGATAAAATAACAACTGGATTCTTTCCTAGCAAATAGAAGACAGAAAGCTAGCTCAAGAAACAAAATCCCAGCTTAGGCCTGGGACATTGGTGTTTTCGCAGTAATGAAATGATTGAAAGACGTCAAACTGCAGAGAATGCTAGTATGAGCTACCAGCACCCTGTTCAAACAGTAACTTTTAGCAACTGAAAATCATTAATGGATGTTAAGACAATAGAAAATGACACCTAGCTACAGATCCTAACTAAAGCAATGAGAGCAAGACTAGACCTCAGGGGCAAGAGGAGAGAGCCACCTGAGGCCAGAGTCAGGAGAACTGGGTGTCAGATCAGACACGGGAGAAAAAGGAGCCCGGAGAGTCTAGCGCTGGGGTTAAAGACTGGAAGTGGAGAGATCTGGGGAGAGTGAGGCAGACGGGGAGTTCAATGTTCTGGTGCTCAGCATCCAAGTTGGAGGTGCCCGGGAGGTGGTTGGAAATATGTCTTCAACTCAGGGGAAAAGTGGCTCTAGATACAGATGTAAGATTCATTTCTATTTAGATTGTAGGTGAGCCCTAGAGATAAGGGAGAGAGAGTTTAAAGGGAGCATTTCAAGAGCAGAACCCTGGGAAACTCCAATATTCAAGAACCATCCCATCTAAAGAGGAAGCTCGAATAAAGGATATTAAGAAGGAGTGAGCAGGAGATGGGAAATGATTAGTGTGCTCTAAGCCCAAAGGAAAAAGAGTGCCCAGAATGAAAATCTGGCCAAGATGACCTAGGCCTGACTACTCACTGAGTGACTACTCCCTTTGTACCTCAGTCTCCTCACCTAAAAATTGGGCATAATAGCATCTACTTTATAGAGTTGTTGTGAGGCCTAACTGATTTAATATATGTAAAGTGCTTAGAGCAGGGCCAGGCAGAGAGCAAATGCTATATATACAAGTTAATAAAAAGAACAAAGTGCTGCAGAGACATCCCTTTGGGTAAGTTGGTTGGTGCCTGAAAATAGTTCATTGGTCATTGTTATTGGTGACAGGCACCGTCTATGAAAGCACAACACATAATGATTATCATTTAAAACTTTTTGTTTTCCTACTGGCTATTATTTAGAGTTTGTGACTATGAGAGGAAAAAATGATGGCAATGTCTTTATGAAGAACAAATACATGGGATAACACATGCACCAAAAATATACCAGACTAGATTAAGGGTGAATTTCGCACAGCAAACCTAAGTATGGAATTATCACCCACACGAATGAAAAAGACACATGCAGTTTTTATTAATAACAATATTAGGTGTCTGAAATCTCACTAGAATTATTTTAGAAACACAGATGATCAAGCAGATGTATGCTGCATGTGAATATGTGAATAGTAAGTGACACAAATTATAGCTGGGATAGTCACCTTAAGCTTATACATCTTTCTGTCTCATTATGACATTTGATGAAAAATGAGATCTGACTCCAAAGAATATAATTTTTTTGTTTATGAGCACTGGTATGTGTAAGTATCATATTGTATAACTTTATACCCAGAAATTATTGCTATCCTTTATACTTTATACTTACTGAGTGTTTATTATGTGCCAGGCACATATGTATGTTATATTATTCATCCATTTAAACTCCACAGCAACCCAACGGGGTAGTCATGAACATCTTCATTTCACACGCAAGGAAGCCACGATACAGCGAAGTCAAGCAACTCACCTTTGGTTACACATACAGTAAGTGGCACAGCAAAGACTGGATTCAAGTGGGCTGACTCCAGTGTCCATGCCCTTAGTTGTTATGCTACATTGCTTCTCACTTAAGAAAGAGAAAATAAAATTAAGATGGAAAGGAAAAGCCTACAATGCCTTTTGGAGATCTGTAACATTTTGTTCTAGACTGAATTGCATTCCCCTAAAATTCCTATGCTGATGCCCTAACCCCCAGTACTCAGAGTGTGGCTATATTCAGAGAGGGTCTTTAAAAAGATAATTGAGGTTAAATGAGGTCATATGGGTTGGCCCTAATCCAACCTGAGTAGTGTCCTTGTAAAAGGAAATTGGACACACTGAGGGACATTAGGGACAGGAGTGAACAAAGACCATGTGAGGACACAGCAAGTAGGCAACCAGATGAAAGTCAAGGAAAAAGGCCTCAGAAGAAACCCGAGCCTGCCAGACATCATCACCTTGGGCTTCTAGTTTTCAGAACAGTGCAAAAATTCATTGCTATTGTGTAAGCCACCTGGTCTGTTGTATTTTGTTAAGGCAGTCCTAGCAAAATAACACACATTTTTTTTTAAAGATTTTATTTATTTATTCGACAGAGATAGAGACAGCCAGCAAGAGAGGGAACACAAGCAGGGGGAGTGGGAGAGGAAGCAGCAAGCTCACAGCAGAGGAGCCTGATGTGGGGCTCGATCCCATAACGCCAGGATCACGCCCTGAGCCGAAGGCAGACGCTTAACCGCTGTGCCACCCAGGCGCCACCAAATAACATACATTTTAAATATCAGAGATGAGTTACGAAAAAACATGCTCAGACATTGTTTCCTCTAGGAAGTCCTCCTTAGCTTAGTTGAATCCTGTTTCTACATTCAGCTGTTCTTAGAGTGGCCTGTTTATATAAATGTATTCCCCATTCACCTAGATTCAAGGCAGGAACTGTTTCTTTATCATCTTTATACTCCATAAGGCACATAGGTCCCTAGCTCAACACAGACATTTTGTTTACTTTCTTACTTGGTACGTAATATTGCTACTGTTCCTATGGGTTTATTTTCAAGACCAATTCTTACCTATCCCTTATTTCTACAGCTGCCACCTAAATCTCTTCATCCAGGGATTATCTTTGACTCACACATATACAGTACAAGAATTTTATCTATCTTCCTTAAATAAACAGTAAAAACTTCTCAAAACAAAAGTTTTTCAGGCAATGCTGAACCAGAGACTGGGGAAAAAAAATGATGTCCCCCTCTAAAATATTAGGGGTCAGGCTTCTGAAATTCTAGGAATTCTGCCACAAGTTACCAGCTCATGCCCTCATTAAGTTCTGGGTAAAGAGGGCACCACATGTTTGTGAAAGCTGGGAGCAGTTAGTCTGGATTCCTAGGAGCTTCTCTTTTTAGGTGAGTAAATTCACTCCTGGCTCCCTGGAGGCTCTTTCTAATCACCCGCACGAAGCCTCAGAAACTTCTTTCCTGTGAGGTTTACTACCTCTTCATGTTTTCCAAGGTGAGTGGGAACCATCAAGCCCTTGATAGACCTTAATAACAAGTCTATTTGACTAGTTTGGCCTGCAAAGAAGCAAATCATGCTGGTAACTTCATAGTAGATACAACTCAGATGAATGAAAAAAGGGGACATAAAACAAAAGAAAGTGGAATCCATTGCAAGACAAACCATTTCAATTCATGACATTTTGGAAGACATATTGCCAAGATAAGAGATGGATAGAAAGTTTAATTCAAGGATGTTCTGCCTAAATCAAGTGAGTTTACATAAAGAACACTGTATTTACAGTATAACTTATGATCTGTTAGCTACAAAGCAACATTAGTTTCCCCATTTTCCTCTCAAAGTGCACAGTGTGTGGTTGGCTACGTAGAACTTACCTCAATTTTGAAAACTATTTGAATTTTTCTATTACTGCAAAGCTATACATTGTAAGACTCAGCATATTTTAAGAATTCTCCTACCTCCATATCTTATGCCATTTTTTAAAAAAATATATTATTTTATGGTACGTTTGCCATACTCTGAAAATACTGTAACACTACAAAGTTGGCCAGGCAGAAAAGCAATTCAGGTATGAACTAGAGAAATGATATTGGCACATAAGGTAGACTTCTGGCAACTAAGAAAGAAACGAGGTCAGTAGCTTATTGATAGCAGAGCAGAATGATGGCAAAGCACATCTGGTGAACAGATCATGGGCCCGGGAGTCAGGAGGCTTGGGCTGTATCTCAGCCAGGCTGTTGGTTCACATAGTGATCTTGAGCAAGTCAATTAGCCTCTCTGCCAAGTTCCCCACCTGAAGAGTTGAGATAAGAGTATTCTTAATTCATAGGAATGTGTCAGAATTAATGGTCTGTTATGATGGGAATTGGTTAAAATAAGGATCTGGCTGGGTAGAAGCAGGCAATGAACCCCCCCCCCCAAAAAAAAGCCCTTTCTATCTGATTTAATCTTTCAGGAGAATCCAGTGTTTTAAGAATTACAGTGGAGTCTAATTAATATACTTGGTATATTAATGGTGCAGCAAAGGTGCAGCCTAGCTCCTTCTGACTGCTTATGGTAAAAATACTTGCCTTGGAAATTCCAATACTACAAGGGGTCCACGGCCATCAGAATATCTTGTAAATCAAGCAAAGTCGAGTTGATAAAATGTACCGCAAGGAGGAACAAAATAACCTTAAGAGTCTTAGTGGTTCCCTGAAGGGGGAGGTCAGAGGAGAATATAAATATAGATACAGATACAGATACAGAAGATGTAGATACATATGATTTTGAGATCTAGGTTCAAATCAGCAAGCCTTTCAAGGTGAGGAACTGATTAGGACTGGGCAAATTAATTAATAGTAGTCCATGATTGACAGACATAGTGAGACAAGAGTTTTTCTAAAGCAAGTCTTCATAAGTAAGCTCTTGTTACACAAGCAAGCTCTTTGCCCAGGTAAGACATCAATTTTCCTGGACCAATCAGGAATTTCCTGAAGCAGTTTAGTTACTTACTAGTTTATAAGCCATATCCTCCTAGATAAGCATTTCCTGGAACAAATAGGTAAGTCATGTTAAGATGGGCATTCTCAAATCTTGGCCCTGATAGTTAAAATTCGGGGCTACAGAGGGTCTTCACTGTCACAGAAATGGATACTAAGAAGTGGAGGAGCTGCTATAAAAACAAAACAAAACAAAACAAAGAAAACCTGCAAATGTGGAGGTGGCTTTGGAACTGGGTAATGGCCAGAGGCTGGAAGAGCTTTGAGGTACATGCTATTAAAAGCTTACATTGTCATAAATGGGTCATTAATGGTGGTCTTGAGGTAGGCTTAGAAAGAAAAGAGGAGAGCTATGGAAAAACCCTCCATCCCAGGGAGTAAGTAAATTATGGTGAACAGAATCTTGGTAGAATTAGGGACAAGTAAAGGCCATTCTGAGGTCTCAGATGGAAGTGGCAAACATGGTTTCAGACAACGGAGATCCTTGTTATGAAGTGACCAAGAATTTGGCTGAACNGTTCACGTCCTAGTGTGCTGTGGAAGGTACAATTATGAGCAATGAAACTGGATATTTAGCTGAGGAAATTCCTAAGCAAAGGTGCAGCCTGGCTCCTTCTGACTGCTTATGGTAAAATGTGAGAAGAGAAAAAAGACTTGAAGATAGAATTATTAACCAAAAAGAAACTAGAAATTAAAGAGTTGGAAAATTCTCAGCCTATCCATTTTGCAGAAAATGAGAAAGTGTGTTAGAAAGAGAACAGTAGGGGTGCCTGGGTGGCGCAGTCGTTAAGCGTCTGCCTTCGGCTCAGGGCGTGATCCTAGAGTTCTGGGATCGAGCCCCACATCAGGCTCCTCCGCTGGGAGCCTGCTTCTTCCTCTCCCATTCCCCCTGCTTGTGTTCCCTCTCTCGCTGGCTGTCTCTCTCTGTCAAATAAATAAATAAAAATCTTAAAAAAAAAAAAAAAAAGAAAGAGAACAGTAAGGATGTGGCCAAGTGACCATGAACATTTAATAGGAGATTAATAGAGCTGTGAACCACAAACTTAATCAGCCACCCTGGCAGGAAAACTGCCAGTTTGAACTGAAGGGGGAAAAGGCAGGATGGAATGAAGGAAGGTGTTGGGCTTGGATTTTATAGGATGGGACAGTAGAACTATTCTGCTCTGAACACGCACTAGTAAAGACCCTGAAGGCGATCAGGGCTGCCTCCTTGGATTCAAAAGGGAAGACCATCACCTTGCTGTTAACAGGATAGATAACCTCTGCCCAAAGCTGTGGGGGTAGGGCCACCCAAAGTCTTGGGGATCCAACTCCTGCCTGGCAAAGCTGCAGGGACAGGACTTCCCACCACAGGTATGACCCCTGCCTCAATGAGTTTAGAAGATGGGACCTGGAGGCCAGGAGGGCTGAGCATTGAGCAAAAGAGGATTATTCCTGAACCCTAAAATCTCATGGATTTTGCCTTGAAGTCTGGACTCCTTGGGACCTGCTACCCCTTTCATATTTCTCTCTTTTGGAATGGAAACATCTGTCCTATGCCTGTCCCACTGCTGTATTTTGGAAAGTACATAACAGGTTGAGAGCTAGAGAGGAATTTCCCTCAGGATGAATTGTACCGTGAGTCTCATCCGTATCTAACTTAGATGATATTTGGAAGAGACTTTGAGATTTTAGAACTGTGCTGGAACGAGTTAAGACTTTCTGGGGCTGTTGGGATATAATAAGTATATGAAGGGAAGGAAAAATTCTCTTCTCCCCTCAAGGTCTTCCAGCTGGACTAGGAATTAAATTTATATGAGACAGATTAACAAGAGAAAAAAAAGTTTTATTACATGCACACAGAGGCCCATTAATAAAATTGAGACCTAAAGAAATGACCAATGCAGGCGGTTATACATTTTAGACAAAAAGACAACAAGTTTGGGCGGAATTTACAGGGTAAGGAAAATAGGTTTCGGGAGCTTTAATTAGTAAGGAATTCTAAGCAGAATTTGGGCTGAGGTAGTAGATTAGTAAAAAGTAACAAGGTTTATTTCTACAAATTTTTTACTTTAAAGTCACTATCTCGTGATAAAACTGTCTTTTTACTTCTTATTATAGGGAGGGTATTTTTCACATAGGCTATTTGTTTCCTGCTTTCAGGGGGACAGAGGGAGGGTCTGAGCAGCATTGCACTGGTTGTTTCTTAAGTAACTCTAAAAAAATAATCAATATTGCAAAGTAGCACATTTTGGGTGCCTCCTCTTGGCCCCTACATGTATTCTGCATGTGAGAAGAACATGAATTTGGAGGGAGCAGGGACAGAACGCTAGAGACTATTTGTGTTTCCTAAAATTTTATATGTTGAAACCTAATCCCCAATGTGGTGGTACTTGGAGACGGGGCCTCTGGGAGGTGATTAGGTTTTGAGAGTAGAGTCATCATGAACGGATTAGAGCCCTTTCATGAAGAGAGACTTTCTAAAAGAGATGCCAGAGAGCTCCCTAGCCCCTTCCACCGTGTGAGGATAGAGCCAAAAGAAGTCTGTCTATATGTACCAGGAAGGAAGCTCTTCTCAGACAACCTGCGAGCATCTGTTCTTGGACTTCCCAGGCTCCAGAAAATGTGAGAAATAAATTCCTTTGTTTATAAACCACCCAGACTGTGGAATTCTGTTATAGAAACCCAAATAGAGTAAGGTGGTTAAGAGGGGTATTCTCAAATCTTGTTTCTGATAGTTAAGTTATATGGCCACGCAGAAGTTAATTTTCACAGTAGAACATAGTCTAGTCACCTTAATAGGCATCTCTGAGAAAAACAACAAAAATAAACACAAACGCCAAAAGAGGAGAGATACCTCGAAAGGAAAAAAGGAAAAGTGTAAGGTGTTCCAATAACAAAACTGAATTGGTGCAGGAGTCGAATACAACTGCCCTTGTCAGGGAATAGTTAACTATTCCCAAGGGTGTCGTAGCAACGGGGGGGATTATGTGATTTCCATCCAAACAGAGAAACATGTAAGACTGAAAAGAGGTACTAAAATAAGTTACAGACTTTAGCTTATTTACAGCCTGTATAACCAGGACCCCAGGCGACCCTACAGTCATCCATGTTAGAGCCTAATACAAGTCTTGGTATAAAACCTAGGAGGCACAAGAGAGGAAATTACTATGTGTGGACTTCGGTTTCAGCTCTGACGTGTAAAGAACTTGGAAGTCACTCCTATCCTTACAGTAAGAAAAAGCTGAACAAATTGAAAATCAACAACTTTTCTTGGATTTTCTTATTAAGGAATTGAGGTGTCAGGGCAAACCACCACTATAAAATCTGGAGAGACAGTTGAATAGAAGGAATCACAGCTCTGTGGGGTTTTTCCAACACTGAGCAGTTCCCCAGCACCAGCTGGGTGTCCTCTGATTCATTTATATCTACCTGGAATTTACATCAGATCTCTTAAGTTAAGGGCTCAGTTCCACAAGAGGGATCCTGTTTCAGATGCCAGTCATAAAACCAAGCCTCCCATATTTCTGACCAAATGGCTATAAATCAAGAGTTCCCATGACCCCTCTTCAGGTTCAGTATTTGCTGGAATGGCTTACCACACTCAGGAATACACTTACCTACATGTGCCAGTTTATTATATAACCAAGGCTATGATAACGGGTACGGACAAAGAGCCAGATATAGAGGTACACAGAACAAATTCTGAGGACGTCCTGCATGAGAAGCTTCTGTCCCGGTGGAGGTAAAGTATGGCATCCTTCCTGCATATGATGTGTTCACTAATCTGGTAGCTCTTCAAACCCCCTCAGTGAGAGGTTTTTATGAAGGTTTTATCACATAGGTATGATCGGTTATTAACTCAATCTCTAGCCCCTCTCCCCTCCCTGGAGGATGGGGATGAAACTGAAAGTTCTAACCCTCTAACCAAGCCTTGGTCCTTCTGGCAACCAGCCCCCATTCTGAGGCTGTCTGGGGGCCCCCAGCTTCCAGACATTAATATACAAAAAGACACCCTTAGGTGCCACCCTGGGTGGCAAAATCAGTTGAGTCTCCGACTTGGTTTCAGCTCCAGGTAGTGATCTCAGGGTCGTGAGATTGAGCCCCCCTCGGGCTCCCCACTCAGTGGAGCCTGCTTGTGTTTCTCCTTCCCTCTCCCTTTACCCCTCCCCCCTGCTCTATTTCTCTCTAAAATAAATAAACAAATCTTAAAAAAAAAAAAAAGATACTCTTATCACTCCAGAGATCCCGACGGTCTTAGAAGTCCTATGTCAAGAACAGAGGCAAAGACCAAATATAGATTTATTACGTCATAGTCCAACCCCCTGATCATTGCTCATGGCATAAAGAACATAGAAGTCAAAAGATAATGTCTCATTACTAGAATTCCACTCAGTCATTAATAATTAGTCCAATCCATCACCATATTGCATGAAAATGTCTCCCAGGGCAAGGCCTCTCAGGTTTTCAGGCTTCTATTCAATCTTGTCAGGTTCCTTGTCAGGGAGAGGGAAAAGCAGACTCCCTGCTGAGCAGGGAGCCCCATGCAGGTCTCAATCCCAGGACCCTGGGATCATGACCCAAGCCAAAGCTTACCGACTGAGCCACCTAGGTGCCCCTAGTGGGCTATTTTTATCAGCAGGCAATATAGCCACATTCATTAACCCTAATTTTTACAGATGGGGTGAAGGCACAACCCACCCCCTCAGGCTCTTAGGAATTCTGACCTACAGGTTTAAAAATACAGTTTCTTGCTTAGGAATCACTCCTGCTTCCAACATTTTTAATTGAAGCCTTGGTCCTGTGACTACTGCATTAAAGAAAAAACAAAACTGAGATGATGTGGAGAAGAAAGAAAAATACAGTCGTTATACCGGCATCCTCCCAGTTTGGCACGAACCGCATGTTCATACAAGCATCCTCCTCCACTCACTCTTCCCCAGATCTACCAGAAAAACAGAGGACGCTATCCAGTCGAAACACTCCTACAGACCCACTTCTATTGATGGTGAGCACTCCTCTTGATTGTGAGCACACTCGTGAAGGTGTGGAAGCCAGTGCTTCATGCCCAGATCTACCCCCACCCCGTTTAGACAACTGATGTCAGAATGCCCGTTCCAATTCTCTATTAAACTATTACTCTAAAGAAAATCTCTCTCTGCCAATTGTTGGAAATTTTAAGTTGTAAAGTGTGTTCCTTGGTCTGAAGAAATATGACTCAAAGGTCCAAATTGGTGCAGTGTCTTGTGTTCCAGTTCTTTTCTAGCACTCCGAGCATTTGCATGTACCACCCGGTAAGCAAAGCCCAATCCAGAGCCAGAGTCTATTCTTGTCAAAGCCCATTTGTAGTCCCCAGGACTACTAGCATCAGTCTGACTCGCCAGGAATGCTCCGGGCCTTCCTACCAGGGAATCTGTCACACAGCCATCTGCAGTCTCTGTCTCTTCTGCTGGCAGACAGAACAGTTCTTACTGGCATTTTGTGCCTCTGAGGGTGTAAGAGGCCTACGTCTAGCTCAAGCCCATCTTTGCACTGCTGCAGTACTCTCATGTCCACCCATCCCGTGGACCAAGGTAGCCACGGGAAGCAAGCACATGCAAATATCCGCTTAGTGATTCCAATCACTATCTGAACCTGGAAAGGAGTTCTGATGGGCATCCACATGTCCCATAGCGATTTCCATAGGGATGGGATTCTCGTGGGCATTCCTTTAATAGGCTAGGTTTCCACCGCCCTCCTGTCTGATCACATGACTGCCTTCTGGCTTTTTAACTTTTTCCAAATTGTGGTAAACTGAGGGACTCATTTGGAACCTTTTAATATTGGGGGGTACCTGGGGGCTCCTTGGGCCAACCCAACTTTAAGGATGCTGTGTTCAGACCTTTATTTTAATACCATTTTAAAATTAATTTAGTAAAGAGGCCATTAGACTGAGGGGACTTTAATGCCTTGGTAGTAAGCAAACCAAAACCTAAGCCTGTAATACCTCAAAGGTTAAGAAATTTAAACCGGAGGACAACCAATCACCAACAGCTCACCAGGCTTTTCCAAATAAGGCAACCACTTCAGCTGTAATACTTTCTTTGCTTTGCTTCTGTACCTTCTCTGTAAAAGTCTTTCCCCTAAAGAAATAAAAAATAAAGTCTTTCCCCTAGCTCCTGTCAGTGGAGTGCTTCTAACCATTTCCGGTTTGGGGCTGCTCGATTCAAATCAGTGTTTGCTCATATAAACTCAAAATTTTTGATATGCCTCAGTTTATCTTTTAACACCATCAATGTGCATTTTACTCAACCCATTCTTAATAACCATCCACCTGCTGGGACAAGTCCTGTGACTCTTATTTTCCCTCTATCAACATTTGCTTGATTCACCCCATTTCTTAATAACAGTGTAAACATTTTCACTTTCCTGGGAGGAGTCCCTTGACTCTCCCTTCTGCCTCCCTGCATTCTCTTGATAACTAACCTAATGTTTTTTATTAGTATCTGTAAGATCCATAAGGGGAAACTGAAAAAGCAAATTCTATAAGGCTCTTGCTTGACTTTGCAGCAGTAAAGTTATATTGGGTGTACTGGGTGCCCATGCAAAAGAAGCCCCTTAATCACAGCATTAAACATAACCTGGGTAACAGGCATGTTCAGTAGGTAAATTTCCTAATTATCATCAAGCCAGTCTTACATACCTTGCATGTGAAGCACATCAACTACTTCGTCTGCAGCATTCCACTTAGCATTTAGGGGAGAATTGGACCGTCCCCCTCCTCAATGTAAACAGACCTTACAGTGGCTTCTATCCAGTTCACCAGCCTAGCTGTCCCCTCAGGAATAACTTCCTATGTGTCTGAATTATCTGAATAGTCATCTGTGATTGTTCAATCGTGAGCTGAGAGTCCTGTATCAATCCAAACACGCTCTCCTACCCTGCAGCATTCAAAACCAAAGACAAGGTCCTTAAATTAGTTACTCTCACACCCGTGTTAGTAAAAGTTCTTCAGGGAACTGATGATAACAATCTACAAAATGAAACAACTCCTTCACACGATAGCACCGGGTTTCAGTAGTTTTTTGGTTTTGCCCTCCTTCCATGGTAACTACCTTCTTGGTGACCAGAGGTCATAGAAGTGCCTTCTGTTGTCCCAGAATAATGTTTGCCTTTGTAGGCAGAAAATCTTTTATGATATACTTGACCTGAATGGCACCATTAATTATATCTAATTAAGGTTTAAGCAATCCTTCAACCAACAACAATAGAATACACATTCTTTTCAAGCTCACATGAAACATTCACCATTCTTGGCCATAAAATATTCCTTAACAAATTTTATTTTATATTTTTTTAAGATTTTATTTATTATTTGAGAGAGAAAGCGAGAGAGCACAAGCAGGGGGAGTGGCAGATGGACAGGGAGAAGCAGGGTCCCCCCCTGAGCAGGAAGCCTGACAACGGGACTCAATCCCAGGACCCTGGGATCATGACCTGAGCTGAAGGCAGATGCTTAACCAAATGAGCTACCCAGGCACCCCACCTTAAAAAATTTTTTTGAAGTAGAAGTCATACGAAGTGTGTTCTCAGACCACGAACTACAAATTAATAACAAAAATAGCTGGAGAATCACAAAATATTTGAAAGTTAAACAACACACTACTAAATAGTACATGGATCAAAGAATAAATCTCAAGAGAAATTTAAATAACTAAATTTAACTACATGAAAATGAAACACAACTAATAAAAACTTACGGATACAGCAAAAGCAGTGCTTAAGGGGAAATTTATAGCATTAAATTCATATATTAAAACAATGTCTAAATAGACAATCTACACTTACATTTTAGAAAACTAGGAAAAGGAGATCAAGTTAATCCTATAACAAGCAAAAGAAAAGAAATAATAAAAATTAGAGCAGAAAGCAAGTAAATCTAAAACAGAAAAGCAATCGTGAAAATAAAAAAAACAAAAGATGGCTCTTTGGAAAGATCAATAAAATGGATAAAGCTTTAGCCATACTAAGATAAAAAGAGAGAACAGAAATTACTAGTATGAAAAATGAAGGGGGGATCATCGCGACAGAGCCCAAGGGCATTGGAAGGATAATAATGGAATACCTTAAACAACTGTAAGCCCACAAATTTGATAACTTAGATAAAATGGGTTAATTCCTTGAAGGATACAAACTACCAAAACTCAGATAAGAAGAAATAGATAATCTGAATAGGCCTATGTATACCTATGAAAGAAACTGAATTGATAATAATCCTTCCAAAAGTGAAAGCACCAAGGCCAGATGGTTTCACTGGTTAATCTACCATACATTTAATAAAGGAATGATATCAATTCTGTACAATCTCTTCCAAAAAACAGAAGCAGATGGAACACTTCCTCACTTATTCTATGAAGCCAGGCTTTCCCTAATACTAAAATCAAATAAAGACATTACAATAAAGGAAAATTACAGACCAAGATCTCTCACAGATGCAAAAACCCTCAACAAAATTTTAGCAAATCTAATCCAACATGAATGAAAAAAATTATAAATCACAATCAAGGAATTTCTTTCAGGTATGCAAAGGTTGGTTTGATATTTGAAAATCAGTTAATGTAATCCATCACCTAAACAAGCTATGGAATAAAATGGTATGATCCTATCAATTGATGCAGAAAAAGCATTTGACATAATCCAGCACCAATTCATTATAAAAACTCTCAACACACTGGGGATAAAAGAGAACTTCCTCAACTTGATAAAGAACATCTGCAAAGACTCTACAGCTAATATCACACTTAATGGTGAGAGACTGGATGTTTTCCCTGCTAAGACTGGAACAAAGACAAGCACGTTCCCTCTCGCCATTCCTAGCAACATCATACTTGACCCAGCGTACAACCAGACAAGAAAAGAGAATAAGGGGCGCCTGGGTGGCACAGCGGTTAAGCGCCTGCCTTCGGCTCAGGGCGTGATCCCGGCGTTATGGGATCGAGCCCCACATCAGGCTCCTCCACTATGAGTCTGCTTCTTCCTCTCCCACTCCCCCTGCTTGTGTTCCCTCTCTCACTGGCTATCTCTGTTAAATAAATAAATAAAATCTTAAAAAAAAAAAAAAGAGAATAAAGTGGTGTACAGATTAAGAAGAAATAAAATTGTCCTTATTCACAGATGACATAATTGTCTTTGCAGAAAATCTGAAAGAATCAGCAACCACTCTAAAAGCCTCCTGCAACCAGTAAGTGGTGGTTATAGAAAGGTTGCACCATACAGGTTAATACACAAAAATTAACTGCTCTCCTACATGTCAACAAAAAAACAACCAGAATTTGAAATTAAAAACACATTACACTTACAGTAAGACCCCCCAAAATTATATACTTAAGGATCAATCTAACAAAATCTATATGAAGAAAACTATAAAGCTCTAATGAACTAAATTAAAGGTCCCCTTATTATATTTGATTTATCCTCCTCCATTAGGGAAGAGGAACACAATGCTGGAAGAGGAAACGAACTAATTGGTTGAACGTCCATCATATGCCAAATATTATGTGGCGCGCCTGGGTGGCTCAGTCAGTTAAGACTCAGACTCTTGGTTTCAGATCAGGCCATGATCTCTGGGTTGTGAGACTGAGTCCCGCATCAGCCTCCACGCTCAGCATGGAGTGTGCTTGAGATTTTCTCTCTCTCTCTCCTCCCTTTGTCCCTCCCCCACCCCCGCTTGTACACACATGTGCTCTCCAAATAAATAAATAAATAAATAAATAAATAAATAAATAAAGCATCCACGCTCAGCATGGAGTGTGCTTGAGATTTTCTCTCTCTCTCCTCCCTCTGTCCCTCCCCCCGCTTGTACACACAAGTGCTCTCCAAATTAATTAATTAATTAAAATCTTTTAAAAATATATTATGTAAAGCATTACTTAGATTATTACTTTTTGCCTTTACAAAAACCCCTCTACATGGATATGACTATTACTGTTGTATAGTTGAAGAAACTGAAGTTCAGACAATAGTTGCGGGAGATAATAATAACCTTACAATAAAACATTATGTAGCCATTAACAATAATCTTTCTGGAAAATATTTAATAACATAGTTATGTTATAAGGTTAAGTACAAGGAAATTCAAAGAGCAAATTTCAAATCTCTGAATAACATATGAGACAAATTTTATTAAAAATTATAAAATTTTTAAAATAAACTGGGAGATATTGCTCTATAATTCTGTGAACAATATATCAAAACATTACTAAGTGGATCAACTGGAATGCTCATACACCACTGGTTAGAATGTAACTGATACAGCCACATGGGGAAACTATTTCAAAATTTCTATAAATTCACACATATGCAATCCCATTCCTGGGTATGCACCTGACAAATATATATTCTGTTCATCAAAAGACGTATACAGGAATGTTTATAGCAATCCTATTTTTAATAACCCAATGCTAGAAATAACTCAATAACTGTACACAGTAGAATGGATAAATACATTCTGGCATATTCATACAATGGGAAACTATAAAACAATAAAAGTGAAGGAACTAGAACTACATGCAACATGGATGAGACTTGGAAATGTATTTTTAAGCTAAAGGAACTAGACATAAAGAAAATAATTCCATATGTGAATTTCAAAAACAGACAAAACTAAGCCCTGGTGGGACACCTGGGTGGCTCAGTTGGTTAAGCATCTGCCTTCCACTCAGGTCATGGGTCCTGGGATTGAGTGCCACATCTGGCTCCTTGCTCAATGGGGGGCTGCTTCTCCCTCTACCTGCAGCTCTCCCTGCTTGTGCTCTCTCTTGCTCTCTCTCTCTCACTCTCTGACAAATAAATAAAATCTTAAAAAATTAATAAGATGAAATTACTTTATGAAAAAAATTTTTAAAAATAAAAACAACTAAGCTCTGGTGTTACTGACTAGAGGATTTACTGTTTAGAAAGGGGCAGGAGACATGTTTCTGGGGTGCTAAGTAATGTTCTATGACTTTGTATTTTCTGCAATATTCAGTTCTTCAAATAAAGCTTTACTAAAAATATTTATAGTAGTTATAATACATGATAAGAAATGATTTTTTTATTTTTATAAAGCTTTCTGTATTTTCCAAATTATTTATGATAAATGAGCATTCATTTTAACAGTACAGTTCAATGAAGTTTGGCAAATGTATAAAGCTGTGTAACTACCACCATACTCAAGATAGAGAATATTTTCCATCTCCCCAAAAGTTCCCTAACACCCTTTTTTAATAAATTAACATATACTATTATATCAGTTTCAGGTATACAACACAGTGCTGTGACATTTTTATACATTGCAGAATCGTCACCAGAGTAAGTCTGTTTACTATCTGTCACCTTACAAAGTTAACACAATATTATTGACCACATTCCCTGTGCTATATGTTATATCCCTGTGATTTACTTATTTTATTTTTTAAATTTTAAAATTTTTTAAATGTATTATTTGTTTCAGGGGTACAGGTCTGTGATTCATCAGTCTCATATAATACCCAGTGCTCATTACATCACATACCCTCCCCAATGTCCATCACCCAGTTACACCATCCCTATACCCCTTCCCCTCCAACAAGTCTCAATTTGTTTCCTATGATTAAGAGTCTCTTATGGTTTGTCTCCCTCTCTAGTTTCATCTTGTTTCATTTTTTCCCTCTCTTTCCCTATGATCCTCTGTCTTGTTTCTTAAATTCCACATATCAGTGAGATCATATGGTAATTGTCTTTCTCTGATTGACTTATTTTGCTTAGCATATATACCCTCTAGTTCCAACCACATCATTGTAAATGGCAAGATTTCATTTTTTTGATGGCTGCATAATATTCCATTGTATACACATACCATCTTTTCTTTATCCATTCATCAGTCAGTGGACATCTGGACTCTTTCCATAGTTTGGCCATTGTGGTCATCCTAATACCCTTTTGAAATAAACCCCCTTGCCCAGTCTGATCTCTCTGGTCTCCTTTCTGTTACTATAGTTTTTCCTTTTCTAAGAATTTTATATAAATGAGATCATACAAAATGAAGTCCTTTGTGTCTCTCTTCCTTCAGCTGGAGTGATGTTTTTAAGGTGGGGCCATATTATTGTTGTGTATCAGCAGTTCTTCCTCTCTATTGCTGAGTAGGATTTCATGGTATAAAAACAGCACAATTTGTTTATCAGCAGCTAATGATCATGTGGGTTGTTTCCTTTTCTTTCTTTTTTAATATTTTGAGTAAGTGGCTAAGAGCATTTGTATACATTTTTGTTTCTCTTGTGCGAATGACCAGGAGTGGAATTTCTCAGCTTTATGATAAGTATATTTTTAATTTTAAAAGAAATTGCTAAACTGTTTCCCAAAATGTCTGTGCTATTTTGTATTTCCGGCAACAATGTATGCGAGCTTCAGTTGCTCCACCTCCTCACCAACACTTAGCATTATTGGTCACTTTCATTTTATGTAGTAGTATCTCATTGTGATTTTAATTCACATTATCCTAGTGACTACTGATATCATTTGTATAACTTTTTGGTAAAATATCTGATCAAATATTTTGCTCATTTTTTATTGGATTGTTTGTATTGCTGAGATGTAAGTTCTCTTTATATATTTTGGGTGCAAGTCCTTCATCAGATATATGTGACTTGTCTTTTCAGCTTCCTAATGATATCTTTCAATCAGCAAATGTTTTTCATTTGATGAAGTTCAATGTATCACTTTTTTAATGATCTGTGCTATTGGTGAGATACTCCCTTTAGAGAAGAAAACACATTGTATTAAAAGGAGCTGACAATAACTGAAAGGTGGAAGAGATACAATCAACTAGTCTAACTGAAAGCAATTCAAATCCAGAGATTTAAGCCACCTATTTCTATGGCTGAAATGAACTGGAGAATAATTAGTGTGAATACAAAAAAGGTTGCACAGCCTTGCTCATAACGCATGACTGAAACAGTATTTGGTAAGGTATAGGGGGAAAGAAAAAGTTCAATTCTATAATAAAAGTTACTATTTTAAAATAGTCTCAGTTTAGAGAAGTGAAGCCAATCATGCTTATCTTTGGTAAAACGCTCCTTCAAAATAAAGTCCAAAGCAATAGGGAATCAGCTTTTAATGAATTAAGAATACTAAAGGGAGGGGCGCCTGGGTGGCACAGTCACAGTTGGTCTGACTCTTAGTTTCAGCTCAGGTCGTGATCTCAGGATCCTGAAATCGAGCCCCCATGTCCAGCTCTACACTCAGTGCAGAATCTGCTTAGGACTCTCTCTCCTTCTCCCTTTGCTCCCCCCCCCCCATAAGAATTCTTTTGTAAAGAAAAAGGAAGGAAAAATAATAGAAAGTGGAATATTTTGGATAAGAAGAACAGAAAAGGATGTGTTTTTAAAATGAAAACAAAAATTTAATTCCAGTACACAATCAAGTTTAGATTATATGTTAAAATAAGCAAAAATACCTAACTACTGTTAGAGGGAGACAACTTTTGAGAATGGGGTTTTCTAACTATGTTGTATTTTTTAATACCCCATATTAGTCAATAAACCAACATTCCACATCCCCCAAAACATGTGTAGACAAAGTAACTGTCTCCTTCATTGCTATTAATTCATGTTGTAAAACCCCAAAAAATATAATTTCTAAAACCATAGAACATTAGTAGGCTTTACAGAAAAAATAAAAATAAAGGAGAGGTTGATCTGTTTTTCTAGTATTCCTACTGTGTTCAAAAACACTATTTAATCAAAAAGTACAAAACCAATTGCCCAGATTTAAAGATAGACAACGTTTAAAATGAGCTCCCCCTTGAAATTGCAACTTCAATAAAAAATTGAGGGTTCCTCCCTCCTCCAGCCAGGCAACTACATAATGATAATGTATTCATCTCTAGGAGAAAAATAAATTAATAGGCTTAATGCATATTGTAATGTTATTTCTATAGAAAAAGTAGATGCTAAAAGAAAATGCATATAAACTCAATATTTGATATTTTCAATATAATTGTGATTCAGATAGGGAATGCATTTTTAATGTTGCCTTTTCAACATATTGAGTTGTTTTTTTTTTTTTAAAGACAGAAAAGCTTTCCTAAATTAGATTTTCTTTTAATTCTCCAGGATACTAAGAAAACAAGGGAACAGCTTGCCTTCGATAAGAATCTTTCTTTTAAATGTGACAGAGAGAGATCCAATTTTCCTAGCTAACCGGATTAGAGTAATCCTAAATAATTTAGCCTCCACTTACGGTTTGGGCAAGTTCATTACATGTGAACTCCCAGCATCTCCTCTCTTTAAGCTCTTTTTGATCAATTAATGCACACTTTTAAGTAGGAAATGTATAAAATCTCCATAGACTATTGCTCCAAGTATTTTTTCCTTATAATTTTATTCATGTCTTTATGCTAAGAAGGAGAACTAAGATGTGTTGAGGCCTGGAATATAAGCTCCTCAAGAGTAAGTCAGTGTCTTACTAGACTTAAGTTCCTCACTAGAATGGAACCTTCTTGAGGGTAAGAATTTTGTGAATTTTGTCTTATTCATCCCTAAAACCCCAGTTCTAAGAACAGAACCTGGACCATTGTAGACATATTCAAGGTGTATCTTTGTCTGTCTGTGACATACCAGGGGAGTATTATGTGCTTTAATACATTATTTACTACACTTACAGCCACAAAAACATGAAGAAATCAGTATTACTCCTTTTCGCAGATGAAAAACTGAGTCTCAAAGAAATAGGTAACTTACCCCAAATCTCTCAACTGTTAAGTAATGTTAACTCATCCACACCCAGGCCCTATCAACTCCTAAGCATGGTACTGACATCTGGGTTATATAAACCAAATACAAATTCAACTAGACCTCAAGACATATTTTGTTCATCCGTCTCTCCATGCCCACCATATTTTCAGCTGCATACTCTTTGTCTCTTCATACAACCACAATTTTTCTAATATTATTTTATAGAAAAAGAACAGAATGGTAATTCAAATTTGCCTCTAGGACAGTTGACTTAATTTTTTTTTTATTACTGATAGCTTAGTGATCTCTTTCAGATTCACAACTTAGTATTGTTAATGTTTAAAAATTTTGTCAAATTGGGAAATCTTACATGGTAAAGAATAAATAAGTGACCATAAGTTCTTTGCAACAACTTCCACTTGAAGGTAAAATTCCTATCTCCCCACTTCTTGAATATGGGCTGGCCTTGTGACTTTCTTTGATTCATAGAAGTGACATTGTATGAGACCTTGCTTATGCTCTCACTCAGAAAGCAAAGAAACCTTTGCTTTGTGGAGGATGCAATATTGTGAGGGGGGAGAAGAAAAAGCACTAGCCACCACAGCTGAGATCCCAGACTTAAGCGCATGCCCAGCAAACGCCCCGCAGAATAAGATAAGCCATCTGAGAAGAGCTCAGGCCAAATCGCTAATGACAGAATAATGATTTTTGTTTCAAGCCAATAAGTTTGGGGAAGTTTGATATGTGCCAGTAAACAGCTGGTAGACCCTCTCTAAAGTTTCTTTTGTATATGGTTATTATAATCATCATTGTGGAAATACTACACACGTGCCCTACAAATACAGAATTCTGACAGATTCTCTTTCAAACAATTTCTCCCCCCAAAAAGCAAAAATACGATTAACTTACATGCTATATTATTAAGTATATTCCTGACAGGAAAGATTATAGATAGAAACCAAATCCTCCAATTATCGTTTTACACATCTGATGATTAGAAAAATTTTCTATGGACTAGCTTCTGGCTCCATGTATTTCAAGCCTTGTTTTTGTTCCACTACACACATACATTAGATGCTAGGCTCCTTAAGACACATTCATGTTGTTTGGCCACATACCTATGAGTCATAGCATCAACCAGGTTGGCAGAATGGACAATAGGAATATTCCTAGAAGCTATTCTTATTCTAGAATGAGGAAGTACTAACTTAAACGTATAGGAAGTGATGATGGGAATCAACTAAATATATTTCACTGAACTAAAACAAAATGTATTCTCCATTCAGATTTTCTTAGCTAGATCTCAAACAATGTCTGGGGTCTCTCCAAAACCACCCAAAAGAAGGAAGAATTTAATGGAAGAGAAGTCAGAGTGGGAAAAGACAGGAGACTTAATTGATTGCAGTTAAATATCTTGCACAAATTTTACAAAAGTATATGGCTGTGTGAATTTATTACTAGGGTCCCTATCAAAGCCTTGGAGTGATCTCCATCATGTAAGGGACCCTGAAGCTTGAGCTTCATTAGCACCAGATGGATCCACATCCTTTCTGCCCCCTTCTTCCTGGCTTACTTCTCTTTCTTGGTCTCAGAAGTAGCAGACAATTACCCCCTGCCTAATTCCAGCCCCTCAGGAATCTTACTTTTCTAACCTAAGCACTTTTCCAATTTATGGTCACATCCATATTGTTTTCTCTTTCTCTTTGCTTCTACACTCCAAAACTTGAATTTCATGCAGTGAAAGCCACCAGAAAAGATAATTGCTTGAGTGTGATAATGGTGACTGACAATTTCATCTTCAAACTATTTATCAGTTCACACTCCATATATCAGGAATCAAGAGAACATGACACCTCTGTCAGTAAAACAAAAGAATCTCGTGACAGCATTTCCATTGAATTTTTCACCTGGCACTCACCACATTAGCACTCAGTTAAAATAACTCCATTCATTATTCCAAAGCAAGAAAAAAGTAAAACACAAGAATGGATGCTGTAGACAATGTAAATGAAATTATATACATATATAAAAAAGCTAATCCTTCACCTGAGCCCAGGTTTTTGCTGCCTTCAAAATAACCTGTCTCGGTTTATTACAACTTTTTTTATGTTTCCAACAATAAGCCAATCCCAGGTCATTCTTTTATACAAGTGAGTTATCCTTTTCAGCAGAGAATGACTATTGTGCAGAACAGTAAGCAAAATATGTCAATCTCAAAGTTCAACTGAAAGTGCCTCTCAGTTACATCTAAGCCTCAGTAAAGGTGTCAGTCCAAAACTCTAGGTAAATCCTCAATTGGCCTGATTGCCACTTTTATAAAATTTTAAGCTCAGATTTCTGATGGTTTGGGTAGTTTCCAAAAGTTGTCTGAAAAGTAGGCCATTCCTGGTCCTCAAAATCCCCCCCTTTTTATTCTTCAGAATATTTCTTAGTCTTTAGGCAACAATGGTGTGTGGTGGTCAAGGTCATAGGCCAGACTAGGGAGTGTTCCCATTTCAGTTCTGCCATGACTGGTGGTGGATTTAGGCAAATTACTCAAATCCTCTGAGCTTGTTTTCTAGTTTATAAATTGCTGATAATAACACTGTGTTTTATATAGAGTAATTGTGTGGATTAAATGAGCTGATATACATAACTTAGCACATTGACTGGCAAGAAAGTATAATCCCTTCCCATTATTTTTTCCCATTTGTATTTCTTATTATACTTGTCATTTTGCTCTGAGAAAGAGCATTGGAGAGGGGGCATAACAAGAATGGAAAAACAATTCAACCTGTCCTAGGACTGATCCCAGCTTTTTATTTCAACCAGCTGGGCTGGGTCACTCCAAAGCAAGTGCTTTCTATCACTCTACCCTTGGGTACCACTTTAGTTCAAAAGGCACAGCCTCTGTCTCTGCAGTTCTTCACATATATCTTTTTCCAAATATATGTTCTTCTAAAAGAATAAGTGCAAAGGCAAAAAGTAAATTTAGCCCATCAAGCTGTATTGAAATGCTAAATCAATTTTTTAAGAAAGAAAAATACTGACAAAAACTTTCAAAATAGAGATCTAAAGATAGTTTTCATTAAAAAAAAATGTGTTCTGGTAAAAGCCCTAACGAATCTAAATAATGTCCTTCATACACCAGGCAACGTTATCATCATCAAACATTTACTGAGTGCCTACTCACGGCCAAACACTGTTAGATTCTGGAATACAAAGAGGCAAATGACAAGGCACCTGCTCCACAGGAACACACTGTCCAACTGAGGACACAGGGCCAGACACGAAAGGCACCCTAGAGTCTAGAAAATATGAAATCAACAAGACAGACAAAAAGTGCCTCCGCAGATGAGAAGGTAAAGCAGTTTCACGGCCATCAGGATAATTTTTACACAGCAAGTATAAAACACGAAGACCTGAAAACTCAGACTTTCTAAGTATCCGTAGTGATTACTTACAAGACTGACATCAGCACAATGATCTCGGTGGCCTCTCAGAGGAGCTGTAGGTTTCATTCACTCCTGCTGTTCCCCCAAGCCTACCTCATCCCAGTGCTGACTTGGATGGTCAGACTGCTCTCTGAACTGGCTCACAACGGAGCATTCACAGAGGTAAAAGTTACACACTTGTGTGATCTTACCCTTCACTCCTTCTAAGATGTGGTAATGGTAGTAAGCGAAGGAAAAGATTGGCTAACCGCCCTCAATCTTTGTCTTTCAGGACTCTCACTTACAGGAGTGTGGTGAAGTAAGGCTAAGCTTAGAACCTGATTGCCCCTCAGAAAGCTTGGTCCTTCTCTCCCTTTCTCTCTTTATCTACTCTTTCTCTTCCACCAGGTGGCTTACCAACAGCCCAAGAGGGTCCAGGGAGGGCACATTAAGGCTCCAGCTCTCCTTATGTCTCACACCTTGGCACTAGTAAGTGGAATTTTCACCACATGAGAATGGTGAGGTCCAAATGTGGATTGGATATTGGAGTGGAAATGGTCAGAACAAGTCTTTTGGCCTTCCTGGCTTCCAGACCATTTAAGCCATCCCACTATATATAGGTAGGAGTTTTTCTGTGGAGTCCTGGTTGGGAGTGAAGTCCCAGCAGTTGTTACAGTGTGATGTCACTGTGCTGTATTGATCAGTTCATCCCGCACATACACTTTCTTAGAGGATTTCTCAGGAAAAGATGGCCAAGACCCGAAAGAATTTGAGCATTTATGAATCCTCTGGCCAAAAGCCATCCAAATATCATGTTAACATTAATTCTTAACAGCATTCATTCCTTCATTTTGAATAGCTCTGCCTAGAAGGCATAAGAACAAGTAAATAGGAATACGATATTCTGTCATATATGTGTCATTTCTTTGACTTTTCGAAACAAGAGCAAATAGTTTGGAGCGGGGGGCAGAGTTGAACTCTCAGTCTCTCTGATAGGTGGAGCACAGAAGTCACAGACAGACACCTTTTTATTTCCCATGATTACATATTGGCCAAACAGGAATTTCTTCATCTTCAATTTTAGCAACAAAAATAGCCAGATTCCCCTGAAAGACCACGTTCACTTTAATATACAAGCTAAAAAAAGAAAAAAATTGTCTAGTCATTCAATGTAGTCAGGTGCATTCAGGACAGGAGAAAGAAAAGTGGGAAGCAGGGGCAGGTTGGTGGCAACAGGTCCGGTCCAGCTCTCTCTTAGCTGGCCCTGGGGGTGGTTTCTGAACCTAATTTTGGCTCTGTCTTCACAGCAATCTTTAGAATGTGAGGAATTTAACATCTCTTGTGCTCCGTTTTTGGCCTAAACTGAAAATCTGAGACAATGGGAAAAGTCTCACTTAACAACCTATTAAATTTATACACCCGCTCCAAATTCTGCAAAATGTCAGAGAAGCCAGCAATATCTAAGATAAACTCTGGAAATGCCAAAATAATCAATGAAATACCATAATCATTAAAGTTTTCTTCACAGTTGAAAAATTATCAAACCTCTTTGCCACAAGCAGCTCTGATTTTATTCTCAAAGGCCTTTGACTATTAAAAATATGTATATAGAATATATTTATAGCTGTGCATCACACTCAGAGTATGTGCCAAATAGATATGCCTACCCAGAAAAATGATAATATTCACAAGTCAGTTATTGACTTTCCCTTTAAACCCTCTGGGCTGGCTATTTGTCATTTGGCTCTCAGCATTCTGGAATCTCCTCTGTATGGCAGGATGGCTGGGAGCCTGTAAACCACATCTCACAGACTTCCTTGCCAGCTGCTTTCTAGTGGGTTCTGCCAATGGGAGGCACTGTTAGGGGCTTGATTTTTTTTTTTTTTTTTTTTTTTTTTTTTTTTTTTTCTGTTTCTGATGGTGCGTGGAAGCATCAAGGAGACGGGCAGGGCAAGTGCAGGCTGTGGAGTCCCGCTCAGGCAGTGCAATAGCTCAGCAAAGGCAGAGAAGGTGCCCCGTTCGCCTTAGCAGCACAGCATTCCTGAGCACTGGCTCCAGCAGCAGTAGCTCCCCAGCCTCTGAAGCAGGAGACTTAGGGCCCCTGGGTTCCTGCAGCATAAGTGAGGTGTGGCGGCCTGGCTGCCTGCAAAGGGTGGTGATAGTTGTAGCAGCAGTGAGCAGCGGTAGTACCTCCAGGGCTCCTCAGCGCAGCAGCCCTGAGCTCTGAGCAACCCCGTTTCCTCTCGGCTCCCCAGCCAGGCCGGGGGTAGGTGGGTAACCTCACCTTTCCCTCTTCACTCCTTCAGTCTTGCCAACAATTTCATAACCAATTCTGTATATGTTTTCCTAGTTCTCCTGAATGAACACCTAACAATACACCTCTGTCTCCCTTCATACCAATGAATCAAAAGAAAACATAAGGATGCATTTTTGTTCATTCTTCATCCAGGTATATATGTATTTGATGAATGCTGAAAAGTCATACAATTCACAAAGAACTTAAGGGGGCAGAATTAGTACATCCCTGATGTGAAAACATTCGAAAGTTATAGAACTCAGGTTAAACATGATAAACACACACGTTCAACCCTGAAATACCAACAAAACAAGAGTAAAGGAATAAAAAGGGTGAGACCACAAAAACAAGGACAGCGGAGGAGGGAATGAAGCAGTGAGGGCAGAAGACAAAGATGAAAACACTAATTTGTAAGATGGAAATGACATGGCTAGTAGAATCTCATTAGCAGCACTCAGAAAGCTGAAACCAAAGATTCAAGTAGCAAATCATCAAAAAGTCTGAGTAATATATGAAAAAGATCAGAAATCCAAGTTGCTTCAGACTAAAAAATTATAACAACAAATCAACAGAAATTAACAAAGTAACACTTTAAATTCTAAGGGAAAGTTATTTCTAACCTAAAGCTCTACCTTCAGCTACACTTTAATCAAAAGTAAAGGTAGAATTAAAATATTCTCAACATGTAAGATCTCCAAAAATTTTATCTTGTATGCAAGCTTTGTTAAAAAAAAAAAAATCCTACAAGATGTGCTCCATCAAGACAAAGAAATAGACCAAGAAATAGGAAGATAAAATCTAAGAAACAAGAAAATTTAATTCAGGGGGAAAGAAAAAAGAAAGAAAATTCCCAGCAATGACTGCCAAGAATATCAGTTAGGGTTCTTGGCCTAGAAAGCAATGAATCCTGATTGGCATAGGAGGACAGTGGGATCCAGGAAAGACAGAGAGAGAAAGAAAGAGAGGAAGTAGGAGAGGCAGGAAGGGAGGAAGGGAAGAAGGGAGAGAGGGAGGGAGGGAGGAGAAAAGGAGGAAAGAAGGAAGGAAGGAAGGAAGGAAGGAAGGAAGGAAGGAAGAAAGGAAGGTAGGAAGGAAGGGAAAAAGGAAGGAAGGGAGGAAGAGAGAAAGGAAGGAAGAGAGGAAGGGAGAATGGAACCTAGACATTATGTGTTCAAAGGCATGAGTTTTATTGAAAGCTGTTTTATAGTTCTGTGAAAAAGTCTGGGGCTAAAATAGTCATAGGGACCTAGATAACAAACCAAATGACATAATAAAAACTTGTGAAAAGAGGAGAAATGTAATCATAGTATAATACAAACTTAAGGTATAAAGACTGATGTATCAGAAAAGCATGATAAGGGGACACCTGGGTGGCTCAGTCAGTTAAGAGTCTGCCCTCGGCTGAGGTCATGATCCCAGGGTCCTAGAATCCAGTCCCACATCAGGCTCCTTGCTTAGCAGGGAAACTGTTTCTCCCTCTCCTTCTGCTCCCCCTGCTTCAGCGCTCTCTCTTTCTCTGACCAAAAAAAAAAAAAAAAAAAAAAAATCTTAAAAAAAACCCCTGATATAACTATAATGGGAGAACAGGAGGAAAAGCAGGTGTATGCATTGAAAGCAGGGCTGAAGAGGCACTGTAAAAGAGATATTCCTAAACTTCCAGAGAAGGAAGCTAATAGATAATACCTAAAATTAAAAACAAAACTACAGAACTAGGAATAAAATATAGTATTAGAAATTGGGATGTAAATGCCAGATTAAACAGCTAAAAATGAAAATAAAAGTTTGCTTGAAGAGAATGAGAAGGGGACAGGGGTGCGCTTCTGTTTGTTTGCTTGTTTGCTTGTCTTTAGGCTTGTAGTACTGTTTGGATTTTAAATTTAAGCATGAGTATTACTTTGAGAATATAATTAATTTTTTAAAGATTTTATTTATTTATTTGACAGAGAGAGAGAGACAGCGAGAAAGGGAACACAAGCAGGGGGAGTGGGAGAGGAAGAAGCAGGCTCCCGGCAGAGCAGGGAGCCTGATTCGGGGCTCGATCCCAGGACCCCAGGATCATGACCTGAGCCGAAGGCAGACGCTTAACGACTGAGCCACCCAGGCGCCCCATAATTAAATTTTTAAAAATTAAAAGATAAGGAGTTTGGGTGATGTCATATACATGCAGTACTCTAAACAACAATAAATTGGAACATATGAAATTCAAGCTATATTTTCTTTAATGAAATTAAACATTAACTATTTAATGTTCCTTGCCATCTTTATGCACTACCAATGTACTTTGCAATTTTCACCACATGCAAAAATAAATTTCACCCGATATCAGGTAACACTTCCATAAATTTTGAATTGACTGGGTGTCAAATGATTTAGAATACTAAAGTATTCTGGTAGATCCTATTCTGATTATTATTACTACATAATGAATCATCCCAAAACACAGTAGCTTAAAGTAATGGTAATAATATTATTATCTCTCCCAGTTTTGGGGTTCTTGCTTAAGGTCTTTCATGCAGTCACATCCAGATGACCAAGGTGGCTGAAGTTAGAGTAATCTCAAAGGCTTCCTCACACACACATATGGTTGTTGATGCTGGCTGTTGTCTGAAACCCCAAAGGAGGCTCAGCCAAAATACCAACTCACAGCCTTCCTATGTAGTCGGGCTTCCTCACAGCATGGGAGTTGGGTTTTAAGGATGAACATCCCAGTGGACAGGCAGAAACATTATCATTTTTAATGACCTAGCCTCAGAAATCACAGAGCATTATTTCCTTAATAGTCCCAATCCCCCCAAAAGCCAAAGGAAAGGAAAATAGATCCCCACTTCTCAACAAGAGGAGTGTCAATGTCACATGGTAAGAAGACAATGTGGGAAAGGAGGTTTTTTGTTTTTTTGTTTTTTTTGCAGCTATTTTAGAATAGGTCTCTTTGTTCCAATATAGAAAAATCTACATTCACATAATGTTGAATAACCAGTAACTATCTTCAAAAGGAGACATGCTTACACCATCAGATTTTTACCTGGGACATCTATGCTTTGGGGGGAATGGAATAATTTTCACGAAATTAATTTTCAGATCCCAAGTTCCAGATGTACTCTTTCCAAAATTTGACTGCCTGAGAATATTCATGCCAGTTGTTCCTTTTAAAAAAGAGAGGCATGCCTATCATCCACTTTACCATCTTACTATGGTACATTGACCCTGAGTGTAAAAATCTCCAGAGTTGCAAACAATAGGACAATTCAAAATATAGGTGTTGGTATTGAGAAAGTAAATGACTAATAACTGAGTCATAAAATCTGGAATTGGTTTCAATTCTTTGCCTTTAACAAAATTGAAAGAAGACCTAATTAAGATGACAGCTGGTAGATCATTAAAAATAATTTTTGATGATAGATAACTATGTGATTTTGGCTTATAACTTGGAAGGAATTCAAACATTTGAGTGACATTGCTAAAACAAAACTCTTTCCATTCTCATCTACTTATTTATGCGAATATGTTTTCTCAGATCTTACATCCATAAAAACAAAAATAGAATAGATTGATGCTGAGCTTTGCCTCATTCTAGCAATAAGTAATATGCATTCACAGATACATACATTTATTGAACAAAAAATAGCTCAACCATTTGAATAATGGATACATTTTTAATAAATTTTATCCTTATGTTTATCTAAATGTATAATTATTTATGTTGTTTAGGTTAATTTTATATTGACTCATGTAATGAAAAATCAATTCAGAAGAAATTTTAACACTTGGAGTCGTATGGTCACAAATTTTTAATTACTTTTCAACCTACATATCTGTTTTTATGGCAGGAAAAAGTGATCACTAAAAGATTCTCAGGCAGAAAAAAATGTATTAAACCAGGATAAAATTTTATTGGAAAAGTGCTATAGAAATAGGAGTTCAGAGAGAAAAAATAAATGAAGAATTTTTGGTTATTAAAGTGAGTTTGTTCATGTATTTTTATATGGATTATGGCAGGAATCAAATGGATGCATTTCAAAGACTAATGAAATTTTTATATTAATGTTCACAATTTTCTGTAAACTATATATTTTACAACTAGTCAAGCTTATGATGAGAAATTTTAGAGGTCAACAAAAATTTGTGAGGTGGGATCTAAGTTTCAAAATTGACTCGAGACCATCAATTTAGAATCTTAAAATACCCTCCAAAATAATATGAAGTCTGAGCCTAATTTAACAGAAAGTATTTTGCATAGAGTTATTTTTGTTTTTAGCTGAAAGAAGGAGCCTCTGCACATTTTCATATCCTATTCAACTATACAGTTGTTTTTATTGTACATTATGTGTCTAACTCTGAGGCAAATCCATAGTACAACAAAAGAAGAAAATCTTGTTTTATTAAACCTGGCAAAAAAATTGTTATGGTTGAACTTTATTATCATGTCAAAGACTAATTAATTAGAGCTGAGATTTCTGGTTTTACATACATGAAAGAACATACCTAGAATTAAAAATCTACATTGTTATATCTTTGAGGAGTATGGAGCATATTGAAATACAGAAGTAAATGCTTGTTCATTTCTTTTGAAGATCATTGGTAATATGTACTGAACATAGGATGTGGAAATACAGATATGTGCTCCTTGTTCTTTTTTCAGTGCTTCAGTGCCCACCAATAGCAAGTTTGAAATAATCTTAATGGTATCATATATCCCAAGGCTCATTATGGTGCCCGGCACAGGATAGACGTTCAATATCTGTTTGTTGCATTATTGAGTGAATGAAAGAACTGGGATTCATTCATTTAATGAGGTGGTCAGCAAGCCTTTTCCAGTTTCAGAAATTTTTTATTGAAGTACAAATTTACATTTGAGTTCTATCATCTGAGTAGTGTTTCCCAAAAGTCAGCCCATAATCTGAATGCCTCAGTGTCACCCAGAGGACGTGTTGTATATTTAACTTCCTGTACCCCCACTCCATGTTACTAAATTACAACTTGAGGGGGGTGAGGTCTGGGATTCTTCATTTTTAATAGGCTCCCCAGTTGACTGTCATACATATAACTGACAGGACTCAGGAGAATCAGTTTTGGAAACAAGAAAAAACGGTAGATTCATTCAGAGAATGAGAAGGCAGGAAATGCAAGCAGTTTCAGGGGGAAAAAATAGTCTGGTCAGGGCACCAACGCTAGAAATGAAACAATGCCAAATACTTGTCACTGTGCTCAAGATCCAAATTAGACGGAGAGGCTGGCGGCTCTACCCTGGGTCATGTTGGTATCCCATTTAGGGTGGGGTCGGTCAGGGCCATGATTAGTAAGTAGTGCCACTAGGCTGCATCTAATAGAGAAGAGAGTTTCTCACAAACATAAATCAAAATGCTGCTAGAAATCAGAAAAGCTGTTTAGGCAGCCAAAAAAAATTACAGATACAAGGCTGTACACAATGGGATGGCATGTCTCATAAAATAACATGTACCATGTCAACAGAGAGCCAAACACGAGATTATTACTCAATCTGAACATTATAGAAAGGATTCCTATTATTAAGAGCAATTGGATAACCTTGAAATTTTTCTCCCATTCTGAGTCTGTAGCTCTGTATTACTAACTGAATTCCAAAATCACCCAGCTCAATTTTTAAAAATCAGTCAAAATCTGTTTAGAATCCTTTAGAAAAACAAAATAATTGACTACATTTGTAACTAATGACAGATTACTGGGTAAAGTACTGTAGGGAAGAGTAATCAATAATCATCTACTCAGCTCCTGGCCCCTTTAGCCATCCTGACCCCTTTCACTCATCATGTATCCACTGTTCTAAAGAAAAATCTCTATCATCTTATCCCCTAGCATTGTCAAATGAAGAAATTGTCAAGGAACCACCTGCTCATTCCCAGTGGCTTTTGCTTTTTTCCTATCTTATTTTGTGGTTAAAAATTTTTTGGCCTAGGTGTGCCTGGATGGCTCAGTCAGTTAAGGGTCAGACTCTTGGTCTCAGCTCAGATCTTGATCTCAGGGTCATGAGTTCAAGCCCAGTGTGGGCTCTACACTGGGCATGGAGCCAATAAATACATTAAAAAATACATACATACATACATACATACATACCTTTTGGGCCTAATTTTTGCTTGTTCAAATCTAATGTTCTCTCTTTCCTCTGACCTCTACAGATTTAAAGTTCATATTTGCCAATTTCTTTGGCTCACAGAATCCTCATAGTCTTGAATAAGAATTGCCTACTTCTCATCATTCTGGAACCTAATTACTAACTCCCTTTCTCCAGCTTTGTTCATGTTGTTTGGATTCCCCACAGAAGCAGGGAAGTTGAACTATGTTCATAAATCTGTTACATGGCTGAATATAAAGATGCTCACTGGTTAGCCAGGAAGTAAACATTGACAAAATATCCAAATAATTAAATAACTGCACACCCACATCATTTTTCAGGAATTTAAATGTATATGTGTTCAGCTTTTCTGACTCATGTCATTATTCTTTCAGTGATAGAATGGACATGGTACACTGCTCTGTGAAGAACACCTCATTACCTTTCACAGTTCTCTGCATTTCATAGTGTTGCCTAAAAATATCTTTTCACTAGAAGAGCCTAGAAGAACAGCACTCAAGAGAGTTGTGTTTTCCATTACATTGATCTTAGCCAGTAGACTCCAATGCATGATTGAGTTGCATGCTGCTAATAAATTAACAAACATTACATCTGTTCTCACCTGCATTTTAGTCTTTCATCTGGGTGCTGACCAATATTTAATGTTAAGCTAACACAAGAGTTGCTTTTTCTCTCTTTAGTTTGTTTTGGATTATTATTTTAATACATTTACCAATAACCAATCTGTTAAAAAATACACACATACTGAAGATCTATGTAACATATCCAGGAAAATAAATTTATTTCTATCAAGAAAATATTATATATGCAACTAACGAATACTTGAACACTACATCAAAAACTAATGATGTACTATATATTGAGTAACTGAACATAATAAAAAAAAGAAAAATATTATATATGAAGTGACGCAATTCTTAGATTACGAAAACCAACTTCTTTGGCAATATAATCGGACAGTGGTTGACAGCTTTTATTGGTGCCCCAAAAAAGTCAAACGTAAGACAAGCCTATAATAAAAGTTCACAGGCTATTCGTCTAAACCCTATTCACACAGTGGGGTGATACTGGTTAAAGCAAATAAATAAAAAGATAAAAGGTAAATTCTTATGCCATAAAATTAACTCCTGAATGCAGATTGGTTCTGATGCAGGCTTGCTGGGTCCAAAGACCCAGAGGGGGACCCGGAGGACGAGCCAACAGGGTTTTGGCTTTGCGCAGGATGAAAATCAAACTCAGCTGAGATGAAGTGAGAGCAGAGTTTACTGAAGATGTAGAGAGATCGCAGATACAGACAAGCATCTGGAAGTCTTGGAAAGGAGAAAAGAGTAAATCTCGTCATTGCTTGGTGTCTGGGGTTTTTATTGAGAATGGTGGTCTGGTGTACATGCCGTCTCAGAAACCAGGAAGTAGACAAAACAAGGACAAGTGCTTAGGTGTCCTCCACAAGTCACTTATGCCCTGGAGCCAAGGGTCTTGGCATCAAGGTGTCTGGAGTCAGTGGTCTTAGAAAACATGCATGACAACCTCACCCGGTGAGATGTTATCTATTAGGCTGGAAGACTCCAAAGAAATCAACTGCTTGACCTTTACAAAGGGGACGTACGTTAAGGCATGTGTAAGGTGGAGGTGCAGGTCCTAGCAAGAAAAGAGGTAGCAAAAAAGCAGTCTTTTATGGGGGCCCTTCAGTTTCCCTACCTCATTTCTAGGTACTAAATTTTTACCTGATAATTTTGAGAATTGCTGATGTTTTAATGCTAAAGTATACATACTCAATATATGGATAATCCTCACCTGACAGGAATATAGTTCCTGACCAATAGTTGAAGGATAATGGGGAAACCCATAGCTAGATGCAAAAGGTAAGCAGGGCAGAAGCACTGCAAAAGGACACTATATTGGTCAGGGTTCTTTAGAGAAAGTAAATCAAGAGGAAACTGAGATATTTTATAAGGAATAGGCTCACATGATTATGGAGGCTAAGCAGCCCCACCATTTGCAGTCCACAAACTGGAGACCCAGGAAAACCAAAGGTCTAAGTTTCAACATGAGTCTACAGGCCTGAGAACCAAGAGTGCTGATGGTGTAAGTCTTAGTCCAAGGGCAGGAGAGGACCGATGTCTCAGCTCTAACAGGCAGAGAGAAAAACTCACCCTTTTTCCATCATTTTGTTCTACTCAGGCCTCAGGGGGCAGATTGGATGATGCCCACCCATATTAGGGATGGCAATCTGCTTTACTCAGTCCTGCAATTCAAATGCTAATCTTTTCCGGACACACCCAGAATCAAGGTTTAACCAGAGAGCTGGGCAGACTAAGGCCCAGACAAAACTAACAACCACAGGCACTGATCTGATTTGAAGTCTGGCTGTGACACTATGCTTGACTTTGAGCCTAGTTTTCTTCATCTGAAAAATGAAAATAATAACACCTCACTCCTAAGGTGATGGGGAGAGTAAAGAGAAATAAAACAGATGTAAAAGTGCCGTGAAAATTTTAAAGCAGTCTAGAAATATAAGGTACTATTATTTCTGTTTCCTGTTGGCGCCACACTGTAAGTTATTAAGATACAGTAACAGGCTTGGAAAGTAGAAATTTAAGACAAATCCTTTGTCAAGTGATTCCGTTGGAGGAAACAATATAAATAAGCTTAACAAGTCATTTTAAGCTTTTGGATACAATGGTAGGTAAAATATCACCAAAGGTATAAAAGGTAAACCTTTGCCAAAGAAGCTGTGCTAAAACTGACACACAGCCTATGAGATACACCGAACAGGAATGCATATAGATAGGCCAACACAGCAATGCCTGGACGGTTATGCCAGGAAACTGTCTCAAAAATGAAAACAATCAATTGGAGTTACTATCTCCACACCAGTACATGTGAAGGTAGTGGGGTGCTCGTCCTCGAGCATCTACATGCTTGGCATATCTCTGTGAATACCCAGGTAGACAAAGAATGTGCTGCAAAAATAGAAGAAGCAATTGCTTACGCCAGTGAGAGAAACAAATGCCTAGAGAGAAGGAAAGAATTAGTGATGGAAGTGAGCGCACAGAATAGCTCCTGCTTTTAAAGCTGTGTGGACTTAGGCTTCCCAGAAGTCCCAGACCTGTCACTCTCCCAGCTACTATCACTCCTTACACCAAAGCTGTCAGGTTTGAATAATAGAAAACCTTCTGTTGCTTCCTCCGGATACTGAGTTCACCGAGAGGCAGGCAATATAACTATCCCACCATAGTCCTGGTTCTTTCTTCTCTGACAGATCCAACTTCTACTGAGAGTGATCTTCCAGCGATAAGAAATGAGAGTTGGAAAAAAAGATTGTCACAGCTTTAAATTAAGAGTCTGGTAAAAAGTTAAGTAAAGTAAATGATACAATTTGAGTAAAAATTATTTCCCCCAAACCATCATTTTCTCCCAAGCTTTCTTAAGTTGGTTAGAATCTACCAGTGTTTCATCAGTCACTTAAGCCCAAGCATGTGCTCATCTTCAGTCACCCTTGCTACCTCCACCTGCACAATGTATTAATTGCCAAATCTTATTATTTACAGGCACACGCTACAGCAGGATCTTTCTTTTTAGCCCCTCTGTTAATACTCTAGTTTGTTTTCACATTGTTTTTATGAAATCCCTAAAATAGGGTTCCAACTAGCCTCCCTCCTCATGCCTTTCTCTCACTCTAATCTATGCAACACTATGGGTGCAGCTCTCCCATTCACACCACTTTCTAACTGAAAATCCTTCAGTGGCTCACCCCTGCAGACAAAATTAAGCTTAAATTTCCTATGCTAAGGATTAGGAGTATGAAAATGCTAAGTGCTGGAGAGGTTATGAAGCAACAAGAACTCATATTCTGCTGGTGGAAGTGTATGGATAGAACTGTTTTGGAAAGTTGATTCTCAGAATCTCCTAGAGCTAAACACATGGATATCCTATAACCCCCAAATTCCACTTAAGCAGTCACTTTGATAAATAAACAGTGGTGTAGTCATACACTGGAATACTTATAAAACAATGAAAGTTAATGAACTATACATACATTCAACAGCATGTACAAATTTCATAACAATACTGAATGAAGTTAGACACAAAATAATTTATGCTATCTAATGACATCATATAAAATTCAAAAACAGATGGGGTACCTGTGTGGCTCAGTCCATTAAGCATCTGACTCTTGATTTCAGCTCAGATCATGAACCGGGAATCGTGAGATCGAGCCCCATTGCTTGAGATTCTCTCTCTCCCTCTACCTATGCCCCTTCCGCCTGCATTCACTCACTCTCTCTCCAAAAATAATAAATAAATAAATCTTTAAAAATAAAAAAGAATTCAAAAACAGGCAGCACTAATCCATGGTGTTAGAAGTCAGTGTAGTTTCCTTTAGGGAGAAAGAAAGGTGTCATGTTGTTTCTTTCTCTACATCCCTCCAATCCTCATGTCTTCATCCACTCCCCTACCCTTCCATTCTGTATCTTCTTCCTCTGTTCCGTTACTTTTCAGAGGTTAATACTGATACAGAACCAACAAGATGTGGGGACTGGAGGGGCAGGAATTTATTATAAGAAACTGGCTTGTGTGATTATGGATGCTAACAAGTCCCAAGATCTGCAAGTGGCAAACTGGAGACCCAGGAGAGCTGATGGTTTAGTCCCAGCCCAAAAGCCAGCAGGCTCAAGACCCAATAAGAGCAAAATTCATAAGTGATGTAGAAATTGATATCACAAGTAGCATATTAGAAGTGAGAAATCCTAGAATGAAGAAGTGATTGTCTCCAGGTAGATAGATAGTGGGAAATTGAGAATCCCTCATGGACACAGGAATAGGATCAGGGATGTAACCCAACCCAAGCTATGACATGTGAGGAGATAGAGCTGGGGCTTCTGGGGAAAAGTTCTGAGTCTTCAAATGGATTTGATAGTTTAAAAATATAATATGTGAAGCCACAAAAAGAAAGACCAGCTGTGGTGGAAGCAGTCCAAGGAAAGCATAGCCAAGAGATTGCTCCTGGTAATAATTTTTGAACCTTGAGAAAAAGTATATCAGTCTGAGTCCAATCAGGAGGTAGAAACTACATAGAAATATAAATATAATAATATAAAGGAGTATTATGCTGTGATAAGAGAGACTATAAAATATAAAGAAATTTTGTATGGTACCCTAGGGCTGAGGAAGAATACCCTAGGAAGGACAAACTTGGAAGGAGACCCCATCATCAATGCTGGTGTTCAGACCTCCTTGGAGAAGGTGTAGTTTAGTTCCATCACTGGATAGCCCAGAAATCAAATCGGGTTCCCAGACCTGAGCTGTTCTGCAGTTGCTGGGCAATCAGGAAGCAACCCTGTGGAGTGCAGGTGGGGAGCAGGCAGTCAGCAACCTGTAGAGGGTAGAAACCTTCTGGATGGCAGGCAAAGCATGCAAGGCTTTCAGAGGGAGCAGAAGCTGGCTTAGTGGGGACCCTTTAGGGCACAGACAATTTACACAGGGACCTGAAAAGGGAAATGGGGTACTGGTGCAGACAGGAAGACTGTGGAGTGCTAATCTATGTCCAGCATGCAGGACAGTGCTAACTGCCAGCCTGCAAGGTTGCCAAAAGACCACGTTCTGGGGCACAACTTCACCAGATGTCCATACAACCACACTGCAAACCTATCAAGCAACAGCCAGACAAGGCAGGAGAGCCCTTTCCTCCTCCGAGGCCCATCCAGTGCCCTCTACTAACAATGCCTACATAAAAGTCTCACTTATAAGGAGAAACATTAAAAGGGATTGCCTGTTACCATAAAGCATATATCGAAGGGTGAATTTGGAGCCCAGAGGCAAGAAACTGATAAATGGCACACAAGCTGTACGTACCGGTCATGAGAACAAACAAATTCTCTTCTGGTTTTAGACATTTTCTGCTGGATTTTCTAAATGTTGCAATTGAAAGATCACTAACTGATAGAGGACTCAGCCCTCATACCATCTGTAGCTAAGCAGGGTTTCTCATGGTTTCCTGTAAGCCTTTCTGCCACATTTCCCATCCAAAATCTTTCTGTCCAGGTCTCTTTTTCTTTGTTAGAATCCTACTTATTACTTCAAAGAGCTAATGTTTCAGTTCAAGTCCAAAGTCAGGAAAAGACTGATGTCCCATCTCAGTAGTCAGGCAGGAGGTGTTCCCACTTATTCATGGAGGGTCATCGTTTTTTCTTCATTTGGGCCTTCGACTGATCGGATAAGACTCACCCCTTAGGGAAAGCTATCTGCTTTACTCAGTCTACTGATTGAAACGTTAATCTCATCCAAAAATACTGTCACAGATATACCCAGAATAATGTTTGACCAAATATCTGAGACCCCATGGCTCATTCAGACACATAAAATGAACCATCACAATTGCCTTGCCAGCTTTTCACCCTTATTTCTGGCAAAAAGTACTCTATTGATCCTTGAGAGAATTTACTTACCTTATTCTCAAATATATGATTTATAAGGGATTGAACACTTTCCCCTAAAACTCTAAGGATCTTAAAACTATCCAGATATCCTGTATGACCACAGTGCTTGGTACAGAGATGGACAAGTAGCACAAACTTAAGGGTATAATAATAATAATAACTAACGTAACAAATACTACTGGTTTTAACCATCATAATAACTCACTGGTACATATGTTCCTGGAGAAGAGAAGAGAAGCTTTGACTTTCAACTGGAATTAGTAGAGATGTGAATTGCCTTATCCATTATGCTCACAAGGAAAGTCAGCTTGAGAATAGAAGCAACCCAGAGGGCGTTCTTGATGATTTGAGCTCTAAATTAAGCTGCATGTGAAGCCAAGGCTCACCTGTGGAGTTTTCAGTTATGAGTTGGAGATTTCTTATTTTTATTTAAGCTAGTTTGAGTTGGATTTAGGTCGCTTGCAACAGTAAAAAATTGGAGGCTATTTGGTCGTTCTTGAATTCTCCGTTGGCAATAAAACATAGCCCGAGGAGGAATGATTTATTTTCAGTAAGAAAAAAAAATCTAATTAAGCAACCATAATAGTCATAGACTAGGTAAAAAGAGGATTGCTTTTGGTGCTTTAAAGAAAGAAAAGAAACAGAACTATCAGGGAATGGAATTACAGAAGTAAAAAATTTATTCAATACTCTTGGTGATTAAAACAATTACTTTATGGAGTAGATTCCCAAGAAACTTATAAAAGTCCCCAATTAGACAATACTGCCTCTTTGAAAAGTTTGATTTTTAAAGTTTAGACTAATACATCTCTCTTTTTAAAGCATCAGTGATTTCTCCTAAGCTCCTCAGTAGTCTTGTCTATATAATGGTAAAGCTGTTCATTTGTATTTGTTTATAAGTGTTTCCTAGTCCTAGGTCTTTATAACCACAAAGTTTATTATTGAAAAGTTTTAGTTCACTTCAAATATTTTCTGTGCTATTTGGAAAAAGTATCTAGGGGAAAATTCACGTAAGAAGAGTAAATCCAATTTAACAGAAAACATGAAACACTGTTGATGAAGTGCTTTATGTGTGCGTGTGTTTGGCCCAAAGGAAGCATCGGACTGGCTCTGGGAGTGGGAGGTAGAGTGAAAAGATGCAGTATCTCCTCCTTTGCTTGCTTGTGTTGGATAAATGGATCATTTTATTGTCAGGCTGCCTGAGACTGAATGTCAACATTATACAGGATGGTCCCAAAGGTATGCAGTACACGGGATGCTATTCTAGTTTCTCTTGCTTGATGCCATTAAATGAGCTCACATTCCATAAGATAAGAGTCAGATGAATTGAAGGCCAATAAGTACCTAGTTTTATAGCAGTAGTTTAAGTTCAAACTCCTCATGAGTTTATGTGTGTTTCTATGGAAAGACTGCATCTAAAACAACACCCTAACAGATGAAATTTCCAGAGAAAACAAAGAAATTTACCTTGAATTGCTGTACTAAATGGTGTTTTTTTTTTCTTTCAATAACAATAGCACAACAGTCTTTTAGAATGCGTGAACACTCTGAGCCCTAACAGTGGATGGTATTTTTAATCTGGAATATCAGAAATACATTCTATGTTCATACAGAAAATTTTGGCTGGGTTACATACAAGAAACATTCATCCATTCATCCCATAAAAATATATTGATTATCTATTATGTGCTAGGAAACGTGATTCCTGTCTTCCTAAATCTGTCTAGCATAATAGAAAGTTTTGTTTGCTCTAAAAATCTGTGGTTATCATGTGTTAAATAGGCACCACACTTCAAGAGAGATGTAATAAGAATGATAATTATGGGGGCACCTGGGTGGCTCAGTTGGTTAAGCGTCTGCCATTGGCTCAGGTCATGATCCCGGGGTCCTGGGATCAAGCCCCATATGGGGCTCTCTGCTCAGTGGGGAGCCTGCTTCTCCCTCTCTCTCTGCCCCTCCCCGTTTGTGCTCACACACACTCTCTCTTTCTGTATGTCAGATAAATAAAATAAAATATTTTTAAAAAATAATAATTTTTATATAGTAAAATATAGTATAAGATATAATCTTTATATATATTATATATATATGAAATATCAATAATGGTAGTATTCAATACATTTTACCAATTGTTACAACACAGGCTCCAACAAACCAAAATGCTAATAGAATAACATTGATTTTCTAAGAAATCTGTGGAGTACAGAATCCCAGCCATTATGTCCACTTGTATGTGTGGTTTGCAAGTTCCACCGTGCCAGGGGCAGGACCTTAAAATGGAAACTGTCCCTCGCCTCTCACCATAAGTAAAATGAGGGCTAAAAAGAGATCATAATATTGGCAATTAGAAATTGATCACCAATACACATTTATTGCATGCATACCATGTGTTAGAAACTGCTTGACAGGGGCGCCTGGGTGGCACAGCGGTTAAGCGTTTGCCTTCAGCTCAGGGTGTGATCCCAGCGTTATGGGATCGAGCCCCACATCAGGCTCTTCCGCTATGAGCCTGCTTCTTCCTCTCCCACTCCCCCTGCTTGTGTTCCCTCTCTCACTGGCTGTCTCTATCTCTGTCGAATAAATTAAAAAAAAAAAAAAAAGAAACTGCTTGACATTTGATCAAGACTTAAGTCAAACTGCAGGCTGCTAAGAAGTAAATATGAAATAAGAATGATTCAGCAGGAGGGTACACTGCGAGATTACTGATTGTGGGAGAAGCAAGGCGGAAGAAAATGCTGACCAGATGAGGAAGATTTTTCCATGTTTTAGGCTGAGGAGAAAGTTGTGGGAAGAGATAGACTGAAAAAGCGAGTAAGAAAGGACATCATTGTCAGAGCAAGAACTTGCAAGAGGTAGAAGGCTTGGGGTATGAGCACAGGTGAAGGACAGGAGGCATCATGACTGTGGAAGGAAGGAAGATGAAAGTGGATGAGAACTGTAAGCCAATTCAGAGGTGTAGAAGAAGTAAAACAAGTCCCAGGCAGATGACAGGAATTTGGAAGGAAAGGAAGGGGATGATCCAGGAGAGGAATACGTGAACTTCAAAGAGATGGTCTGAAGCAAGTTTTTCACAGCTATAACAGCTATTTCCTCTGTGAAATAGTCAAGGTAATCTGCTAAGGGGAAATAGGGCAGCATTAAGTACAAAACTTAAAAAGACTGGTAAGAAATGACCAGCATGGGGAATGGGCAAGAATATGTAAAGATTTGCTAGAGGATATTAAGAGCCCAACAGAAGTTGGAAATCATGAATGTATAAGGCAGGTAATCAACATGGTGTGTGATTTGCTCCAGTATTATTCAATGCCTGGTGTTAAGATCAGAACAAACAGATGGTTAGGTTATTCTAGAATTGAGGCTTAGGATAATGGAATGAAAAGAAGGTCATGAGAGTGTTGGGCTAGTGAGAGAGAGGTTTAAGTGAATATGATGAGTTGTAGGTTGGTTTGAATAAGGAAAGAAAGCCAAAGGCTTATTGATCAAGAACATACAAAGCCTGCAAAGTAGAAGAATCAATGAGAGTAAAGAGCAGCCGCTCCCCTACATAAAACCTCTTTAAGGCTATTCTGCAGCCTTTATATGGAAGATAAAGTTCAATTTACTTCTTATAACAAGGCTTTCCATAATCTTACTTGCCTAGCGAGTGCATTTCTCATTCCTTCCCACAAATGCTCACAGGCATTCTACATGTCCTGGCAATCGAATGACTATGTTGCTTCCTCCCTTTATGTCAC
>NW_024423564.1:46106568-46177642 GCF_017311325.1 Ursus maritimus
TATGAGCCTCCTTCTTCCTCTCCCACTCCCCCTGCTTGTGTTCCCTCTCTCACTGGCTGTCTCTATCTCTGTCGAATAAATTAAAAAAAAAAAAAAAAGAAACTGCTTGACATTTGATCAAGACTTAAGTCAAACTGCAGGCTGCTAAGAAGTAAATATGAAATAAGAATGATTCAGCAGGAGGGTACACTGCGAGATTACTGATTGTGGGAGAAGCAAGGCGGAAGAAAATGCTGACCAGATGAGGAAGATTTTTCCATGTTTTAGGCTGAGGAGAAAGTTGTGGGAAGAGATAGACTGAAAAAGCGAGTAAGAAAGGACATCATTGTCAGAGCAAGAACTTGCAAGAGGTAGAAGGCTTGGGGTATGAGCACAGGTGAAGGACAGGAGGCATCATGACTGTGGAAGGAAGGAAGATGAAAGTGGATGAGAACTGTAAGCCAATTCAGAGGTGTAGAAGAAGTAAAACAAGTCCCAGGCAGATGACAGGAATTTGGAAGGAAAGGAAGGGGATGATCCAGGAGAGGAATACGTGAACTTCAAAGAGATGGTCTGAAGCAAGTTTTTCACAGCTATAACAGCTATTTCCTCTGTGAAATAGTCAAGGTAATCTGCTAAGGGGAAATAGGGCAGCATTAAGTACAAAACTTAAAAAGACTGGTAAGAAATGACCAGCATGGGGAATGGGCAAGAATATGTAAAGATTTGCTAGAGGATATTAAGAGCCCAACAGAAGTTGGAAATCATGAATGTATAAGGCAGGTAATCAACATGGTGTGTGATTTGCTCCAGTATTATTCAATGCCTGGTGTTAAGATCAGAACAAACAGATGGTTAGGTTATTCTAGAATTGAGGCTTAGGATAATGGAATGAAAAGAAGGTCATGAGAGTGTTGGGCTAGTGAGAGAGAGGTTTAAGTGAATATGATGAGTTGTAGGTTGGTTTGAATAAGGAAAGAAAGCCAAAGGCTTATTGATCAAGAACATACAAAGCCTGCAAAGTAGAAGAATCAATGAGAGTAAAGAGCAGCCGCTCCCCTACATAAAACCTCTTTAAGGCTATTCTGCAGCCTTTATATGGAAGATAAAGTTCAATTTACTTCTTATAACAAGGCTTTCCATAATCTTACTTGCCTAGCGAGTGCATTTCTCATTCCTTCCCACAAATGCTCACAGGCATTCTACATGTCCTGGCAATCGAATGACTATGTTGCTTCCTCCCTTTATGTCACTGCTGTTTTTCCTGAAGAGCTCCTCTTCTAAATCCCCCTTCACCTGACAAATTTCCGAATTTCTCAGCCTTTGAGACTCATCTCAAGCATCTCTTCCTTTTTAAATTCTCTTGTGGTAATCTGTATTAAAAAAAAAATGGCTGCTGAATTTTTATCCCATCCCAGCAACACTCACGCCATTACTTCTGCAAAAGGCCCTTTATTCTGGGCAGGCCAATAAAACTCTGTAGAATTAGCACTGTGCCAGTTCCAGTGTAACTACCAACTACCATGCTGTAAGGAAGTTCAAGCTATTGTGCCTAAAGTATATCATATAGAGACAAAGGCCACAGGGAGGGAGAGTTGGCATACAGCACCTATACCCAGACATGTAAGTAGAACCTTCTTGGCTCTGCCTACCCATCCCAACCACTAGTTGAATATAGGTAGGGCCGAGTCAACCCACAGAATTGTGAGAAATAATAAACCATTGCTATTTTAAGCATCTATGTTTAGGGGTTTAGTTATGTAATTATAAATGAATAATATATCTCCCGTCTCCAATTCAAGTACAACTGCTCAAACTTTCCATCATATCACACTACTGTTCCTATAATATGCCTCTAGCATTTTACTTATTACACTGAGATTGCAAAAAATGTCTCATATCTGCTCCCTTCCTATTAAGTGAAATTCTTGAGATTAACAATGTCTCAGTGCTAAGATCTATAGATACAGATATAGATACAGATATAGATGGAGATGGAGATAGATAGAAACATATATATACGTAAATACATATATATTCAGAGAGATATATATCTATATCTACCAAATCCTAGGACACAACATATGATAGACACTCAATAAGCGATGTGAACTAAGTTGAATCTGAATTGAGTTAGTGGGAAGAGGAGGACATTATGCTCAGTCATTGGAATTTCATGGTTAAATATTTCACAAGCAGAGCAGTTCCTGGAACAATAGGGAAACATGTCAGAGGTGAAGTTAGTTCAAGCACAGTCTAGAAATTGAGTTGAGAGTGGGCACATCCATCATCATCAAAAATGTGGATTCGTGGTCTAGTTTGACGATGGGAACTTGTGTGGAGTAGAAAATGGTGACCCTGAATGGGAAAAGATTGTGAACTTCAGAAAAGGAGAGGCTAAGAGTGACAGTTTTCGGGGCGCCTGGGTGGCACAGTGGTTGAGTGTCTGCCTTCGGCTCAGGGCGTGATCCCAGCATTACTGGATCGAGCCCCACATCAGGCTCCTCCGCTATGAGCCTGCTCCTTCCTCTCCCACTCCCCCTGCTTGTGTTCCCTCTCTCGCTGGCTGTCTCTATCTCTGTCGAATAAATAAATAAAATCTTAAAAAAAAAAAGAAAGAGTGACAGTTTTCACAGTTGTTAAGAATGCTCTTAATGCAATAATGAACAATTAAGAAGATGATGCCAACCTTCTGTCCAACATACGCTCAAGGAAGAAAAATAAGTCTCTACTTCACAGACTTGTGTGGAAGTTTTATTATGGTGGTTTCCCTTTAAGCCATTTGAATGCTCCTTCTCAGTCTCATTCCCTGGACTCTTTTTGTTCCACTGTCACCATAAACTTTCTGCTCAATCCTCTTCCCTATGCCTATTCTTTGGGCCATCGAGTCACTCTTATGGCTTCAACCATCATTTTTTCACTGATATCCCCTACATCTGAACTTTCTAACTCCACATCTTTCATGAGCTTTAGGACTGTTATTTCCAATCTTCTTAGGAATATTTCCACTATTTGGCCTTTTAAACTCAAAATGTTAAAGGTCAAACTGATTATCTTCTATTCAAAACTTTTTAAAAAAGATTTATTTACATTTGAGAGAGAGAGTGTGTGCACGCGCATGTGTGAGAGCATGCTTGGTGGGAGCAGAGGGAGAAAGAGAATCTCAAGCAGACTTCCTGCTGAGCATGGAGCCTGACATGGGGCTCGATCTCATGACCCTGAGATCATGACCTGAGCCAAAATCAAGAGTTGGACGCTTAACCAACTGAGCCACTCCAGATGCCCCAAAACATTTTTTTTCCTGTATTTCCCAGCCCAGTAAAAGGTGTCACTGCCCACTCAGTCAGTACAGAAAGAACTAGCACAGTGATTAAGAGCTTGGGTTCTGGAATTAGTCAAACAGAATGTGCTCAAACCTGGTTTCCGTAAGTTACTACCTATGTGGTAACCTTGTCAAATTACTTAACTTTCCAAAACTTTGGTTTTTCTCATCTGTTATAATCTTCAAAAGCTTGTGAAGAGGATTAAATAAGTGCCTATCCAAGCCCTCAAAACTAATCATGCCAACCAGACCTCTTGAAGTCATCCACTTTTCCCTTTCCCTTAGCACCTGTCTCTCCCAAGCAATTGACCACCAATTTCAGTCAGTTTCTAAAACATATCTTAATATACACCTTTGTCCATTGTTACTTCCACTGTCCAAGTATAACACCAAAACATACTTCAACATGTCTATGACTAACGTAGTAACTTTTCAAAAATATAAATCAGATGATATCTTTTTGTCTTCACTTGCACATTTTTTCAATTGTGCCCTCTTTCCTACAAAAGTAATGCCAGATTCTTTAGAATCTGATATTTGTAGTCTTTCCTTGAATTAACTTTCCAAGTCTGACTCTATATCACTTCCCACCATTCCCTACATTTCACACACTCACTCTCCAAACATACTTCTGCCTTCGTATCTATTTTCTCTCCTAGATCCTCAGCCCCCACTTCTCCTTTGAGAATTCCTGCTCCAGCTCAAGTGATTTCCTGTCTGTTGTCTTTGAAAAACTCCCAAGTGACATAGATTGCTTCCTCATCATTTTTCCCATATGACTGTATACAAACCTGTCATGGCCTTTATCAGAGTACAGTACAGTCATTAATTTATTTGTCTACCTTCCCAGCTATCCTCTGAGGTCCTCCTCAGAGGCCGAAAGAGTGAAATATTTATTCTCACATTACCAGTCTCTAGCATAATTCTGGAATATACCAGTTATGTGAGATGCTCAATAAATATCTGTTGATAGAATGAATGAATGAATGTATGAATGAAGAAACTATGTTCGTTTCATTCACAACCTGAATGGTGCTTGCTATATCTTATTTTAATATCAATTAAATTCAAACCTCTCATATATATATATATATATATATATATATATAAAATCTTTAAAAGGAGGCATTGATTTGAAATAGATGATCTCACAGTCTCTCTCCCAACTCCAAAATTTTATGATCCTATTGTAAGCTAAACTAAAGCTTTTCTCCAGGTATGTAGGATTAGAATCTTGTCTGGGACAGACAAATTTGTAGAATAGGATCTAGTGGGTTGTTTAGGGTATGTTTCCAATTAATTCTATCATATTAATTTTAATAAATTATATTTTGTGACATTTATACTTTTCAATTAAGCAAAACTGAATTATGTGCAATTATGTGCAGTTAATTTTTCGAACTGGTAACATGGTAATGAAAGTGTTTTTTTCCTAAAACCTTGTCAGCTTGAGTGACATGTGAGTACCCAGCACTAAGCATCTGTTAGGAAAATCTTATCACTCTGTGTCTGTCACTAGAAAATTAGAACAAACGTTGCAAGACCTACACACTTAAAATGTTATGATGTTTTTAAAACTGCTTTCTACAGAAGGCCCTTTATTTTATTAGAAAATTATAAGCAAACAAGCCTTGTTTAATGGCTTTCAAAGTATAAACACATTTCATGTCAAAATTGTATCACTCTCAACTGCTTACTTGTGTGAGAAATCTGTCAAGCCCTGGTGCCCAAGAAAATAGGGTACCATGGCAGAAGATTTCTTGCCGAAGGATATAATGTATGCTCAATTAAACCAAAAGAGCGTGTGTAATGGTCTGATTCCATTGTAGGAAGAACTGTCAGCTTTCTGTTCTGGGATCAGAATTTTTTTAATGCCTGGACTTTTGGTGAATTCCATGTGACAAGTGATGCAATCTTAAGCTGGTAACTCAGGAAAAGTTGGGTTCTTTTTTTTTTCTCTCTCATTTTCACATTCAAAAATTCTTGGAAATTTTACCTTCTCTTCCTAATATCCTCTATCCCTGGCTCTCTTTCCATACCTCTAATAGCTTGCCTAATACTTTAACTAACAATTAAAGAACCATCAATGAAATGCAAAAGTACAGCCAGTTTTTCTTAGAAATCAATTGTTGGTTGTGGTGTTATTTTATTGAGAGTAATTTCCAAGTGCTTTATTGCTTCTATATATATTTTTTAAAAAGTCTTTATATGCTTCAAAATGAATGAGATGCTAATAAAATGTGGTGTAAAAATCCCAGAGCACCCCAATGTCCCTTTTATATTCTGTGCTATTTGACAAGTTTATAACAATTCTGTCTCTCTATGCCAACAGAGATCACACGCAGAACTTTTCCCAAAAAAGATGACAATAAATATATGAAACATACATATTTTTCTACATATTCTTTAAAAAGATGACTTCTAAACGTGACAAAATGGTATTGGGTGTTACTAAACTGCCATCTACTGTGCTTGTTCACCCAGCACAAAATATCATCATTTATAGGCCTGCCTTTTTCAATGAATACATGATTTCTTTTTTCCAGCTGTTTCTTGACATTCTTTCTTTCCCTTGTTCTAGCCATGTGTACTCCTAAAGACCAAGAAAAAAAAATGTTTCAACTAATTATACTCCTACCAAAGCCTTTCACCTCATTTAAGGCATAGATTGATTATTCACAGTGCCATGAAGACGTGTCAGTTTGAAACAAGAAGAGGTTTAGAGAGGTTTACACTTTGCAGAGTGCCACCTGTCTCCAAAGGGCACATTCATTAAAAAGCTCCAGGTGCAAGTTGTGGGAGCAAAACAGCATAATGAAGTCCTCTGCCTCCCTGTGCACCCTTTGATTAATAATATTCTCCTTCAGTTCTAGCAGATTGTGCACCATGTTCACTGCAAGAAACTTGAAATACCAGCCTACTTTTCTATCCTTCTCTGAGTAGAATAAATCGCCATTTATCTGTGGCCTGAATCAAACAAATATACAAAAATGGGGTATTCCTGGCACAATCTTCTTTAATAAGATAGAACAGCTAATAAGCCAACTGAATGGTCTGAATGATGTTTATTCAATAAACAACATTTAGTATGTCACTGATCAAATTTTACCTAATCCTCTCCGTCCTATAACCACACATGTAGAAATCCAATTGATATCTATACTGATAACCTTAAGGCATTGTAAAACTTCTGAGTTGTCTCCTGAATCATAAAAATGGGAAAGAAAACTGGCATTTATGAAATACCTACTATTTACTAGACATTTTCACTGGAACTATCACATTTTATCCACATCCCAGCCTGGTGAGGTAGGTATCTTTATCCTCATTTTTACCATTGGAAGTGACTGAGGCTCAGAGCAATAATAAGAGCTAATATTCATTGCCTGCTTACTACTTTCCTGGCATTGTGTTTATTACTTTAGAGGCATTGCCTCAATTAACCCTCAGAACTACATTATCATGCAGATACTATCATTATTTTCATTTTATCAGAGATGACTAGAGAACTTAAATCACTTGCCAAGTAATATGTCGTAGTGCTAAGATCTGAACCCAGGTGAACTGGTTTCAACGCCTCTACCATTAATCCCAACATTATACTACTTAAGAGTCTATGAGTGGATTTTAATGTTAAATGAGTTATATTATTATTTTGTTTTTGAAAATGGGTAATCCAGGTTTGGTACACATAGTAACTTTTAATTAATCTAACTATATCCTAGTAATAGCTATTAATACTTGCTCTGTATTGTGTATTTACTGCCAAGCATTTCATATGCATTATCTTATTTGAAATTTACACACAGATGTAATTTTATACCCATTTTCCTGTGATAAAAGGGAGGCTTAGAGAAGAATAGGACTAATCACAGCAAACACATGGCACTTACTGTGTTTACTATATTTAAACCCAAGAGTTTAAATATAGCACTTATTAAACATTGACAACAACAGTATGATGTATTTTGATGGAACACTTTGACCAAGATTACACAGGAACCAGGCAGTAGAGCAGGAATTCTAGTTCCAAAAGCCCATGATTTTAACCACTACTCTAAACTGTGGAACAATTTAAAACAGTCCTTCCTTGCTCACTGCAAATGTTAGCAACATGCCTTAACTATGATAGCATTCATCACAATCTAACAGTTGGTCGCATACTGAGTAATATAATTATGCACATTTGGTAGGGAACAGGAAGGAATCATGCCTGTGCAATTTCCCATTGGTCAGGCTTGGGCAGAGTTTCAATGATGGCAAAAACAAAACTCCTCTCTTCGTTTGTTCCACAAATATTGAACACTAACTGCTCCAGGTGCTGAGATTGAAGAAATAAATAAGATTTGTCTCCTACCTATGAGGAATTGGGGATTAAAGAAAACAAATAGGTAATTACAACATAAAGGGACAATTTCTAAAATGGAGCTCTGCTTCCCAACCCAAAGCCAAAGCTGCAAAACACTGTCTTACTTGGTCACATAGCCGCAAAAGAGGTCACAGGATACAGCTGGCAAAAGAAAAAGAAGGCAGAAAAGCATGCCTCCACACTGCTTAGGATAAGATGGTTTAACATATTGTTATAATACTTGTAATCTTATTTAACCTTTCAATAATGTTTATGCATGAACCAGAGGCAGAAGTTCTAAATAGCTTTATGATATGGATTTTCTTTGTTTCTCATCTGATTTTTATCTCTGAGAACTACTCTTTCCTGAATGGCTTGTCTGTCCCTGAGCTCTCAAGTCCTTCTCCTAGTCTGGTCCATACCAAATTCCAGCTATGATATTAGTTAGAATTCTTGGCGGTAAGTGACAGAAACCCAACACAATCTAGCTTAAGCACAAAGAAAATGTGTCGACTTGGCTTATGGAGGAAGTCCAGGGGTAGACATGGCTTCAGACAGAACAAAGTTCAGGGATTCAAATGCTATATTCAGAATTCACTCTCTCTTCCCATCCCTTACTTCTCCTTTCTCTCCCATCAGCTCTTATTTTGTCTGCTTGACTTGTTTCATGTGGGTGGACTCTCTCTCTACAATGTGTCTCACATCCACATTTACCATTTTAGGAACCCCAATGGAGAGAGAATTTTCCTCACCCAATGTTCCTAAATGAATCCTAGGGACTATTCTGATTGGTCTTTTCTGGTTCACATATTCATTCTTCAACCAAGTACCATGACCAGTCGAGCTAACACACAGGACTGGATTAACAAATCAGACTCACAAAATTCAGAGATAGTTCCTAGATCAAGCTTTACTAAAAATTTCAAGAGTACAGGACATCAAGAGACAAAGACAAAGCAGAGAAAGGTCTGGGACATTCTTGCAAAGTCTTTGCTACCCACCAGTCCAGAATAATAGATGAAGTTTCTGTGTGAAGTTTTGCAGATTATTACCTCACAGAATAGGAGGCATGTTATTTATGAACCATCTTCATGTTATACCTCCAAGAGTTGTATAGCTTATATGACATGGTCCCAGGAAGCCATGTCCCAGAAATCAATAGATTCCAGGTTTATTCACTGAAAGCAGTTTTTGCCAAGGGAGATCCTGCTAAGGGCATTCTGTAGACAAAGCCTGCTCCTCTTCTCTAAAATCATTATTCTATTTGCCTCAAGTCCAGTTGACAAGGTTAGACCATGTCACTTTCTTCTTTTCTTTCCCCTAGTGGTGTCCCTCTAATAAAGGAAGTGAATGGATCACAGGCTGGCTGCTTTGCTCCTTCCTCCCTTTCAAGAGACTGCGTATTCCAATTGGACAGCTTGGGACAAGAATCCCAACCTGTCCTTGGAGTTAGGGGAAGTACCATGATTGACAGTCCCCTCAGAAGCACCTGGAGTTTCCTGGTAATAGGAAAGTACTTTGGACATATATAAACTTTGACTCCTCTTGTCTCCTCTATATAAGTCTCCTACTTCTGTCTAGACAAGAGACTCTTAAGAGTCTAGTGTTACTGCAACTTTTCTTTTTCCTAAATGTTATGTATTTCTCTCTAGTTACAAGCTGTGGAAAAACATTCCAGTTATGTCTTGTGATTCATGGAATACAGGCAAGACAATAAGCTGTGACAGCAAAAAGTGGGAATAACTAGGCCAAAGAAATGTTTAATAAGGCCTCACAAGGAAAGTTTAATTGGAGAAAGAATACCCCAAGTAGGTATTCTCCATCCAATTCCATTATGACCTTACACTGTTTGCCTACAGAAATTCTGACATAGCAACTGAACTTTTTTAACCTTAGACAGGGAATACGAACAACTATTCTACTGATCTAATAATCCAGCAGATACTTTTTGTTTGGCCAAAACAGTATCTATTTTTAGATTGAATGTGAAGGTCTCTGAAAGCCCATCACAATCTCCCTCACTGCACAGCGTCTCACACAGGCTTGCTTCATTCACTCCTGCTACTATGTGGCCCTGTCAACATTTGAGGTTTCCCCCCATCGTTTAAGGGCTTGATGATTTCTGCAAAGCTGAAAATTCTTTTAAAAGAATATGCACTTTGGGGCGTCTGGGTGGCTCAGGCAGTTAAGCATCCAACTCTTGATTTCGGCTTAGGTCATAATCTCAGGGTTGTGAGATCGAGCCCCTGGCTGGGCATGGAACCTGCTTAAGATTCTCTCTCCCTCTCTCTCTGCCCCTCCCCCTGCTGATTCTCTCTCAAATAAATAAATAAAATCTTAAAAAAAAGATAAAAGAATGTGTACTTTAAATTGTTTTTAGTTATTTACATCAGCGTGAATGAGTTTCTCAACTGTTTTTCATTGGGAAGAAAATTAGGGGGAAAAAAAGAGTTTCGACTAAGTTGGTAAGACTGAAGGGCAAAACAGGACCAAGACTGCAGTGAGCAGCTGTTTACCCCCAAAATTTAAGGAGACACTCACTCTCAGATGACACCTCCAGGTCCAGCAGCTGTGAGACTGCCTCCTTAAGTTTCACGCCCCACGTGACTGGCTTGCTCCCTCTTGTCCTAACACTGAAAGATAAAGTTTAACCAGATTTGGTTTCTGTTACTTGCAATGAACTAACCCTGATGGATTTCCCTTCCCCACTTGTGAACTGGGAAAGTTGTTCCACCTAGGAATGCCCACAGTATTCTCTATGCCCATACTACACTTACGACACTTTGTTCCATCTCTTTACACATCTATATTCACCAGGACTCTGTGAGCACCAGGCTGTGATACTGTCCTCTTTGTTGCTATAATATCTAGCCTTGTCCCCTTGAGTGAGTGAGGGAATGAGTGAATGAATGTGCTCTTAACATTAAGCAGTCCATTCCTCCGGGTGGCATGAACACGTGCGAAGTCCATGTCAGCTAAAATATTTTGTCGCAAATTTCAATAAATTTTTATTCTAATTATGATGAGATTTTCCCATAAATTTGCATGTAACTTCAGTATCGTTCACTTTTTTTTAAACATGTGTTCAAAAAAGCACTGCACAAGTGATACCTTATACATGCTTTGCCTTTCAGTCTCCAGCAGGGCCAGCCTCCTTGACCCAATTAGACTTTTCCACTCCCACATGACTAGTAAATACAATAACTAATTTATAAAGAACTCTGAAACACCAGCTGGCAAAAATTCCCTTTTAATGGTTTGCACAGAACAAAAAGAGAATTTAAGTTGTAGGGGACTTGTGAAGTGTGTGTGTGCATGTGTATGTGTGTGTGTATACTCACATCATTTAATCCACTGAATTTCTAAGAATATCAAATTGTAAGTGTACTAAGTAAACACTGTTTAATAATTTGTCATTGAATTGTAGAAAAAGAGATCTGTGTTACAAATTATTCCCAGAGATATATTTTTGGGGTACATGAGACTTGAAAGTCTACGAATATTCACACACATCCTAAGCAGTATTATAAACTATGCTGTTCTTTAAAGAATGTTGAGAAGAAAAAGGAGGATGGTCAGTTTAAAGATTTCTCGGTGCTTTAAGATAGAGGCAACTGTATCAGCCATTTCATGGAGTGATTGACTATTAAGAGCCATGGTAGGCAGAATTTTAAGATGGCTCCCAAGATTCTTCCTTCTGGCATACACGTATTATACTCCCCCTATGAATGCGGGCAGGACCTATGAATATGATGGGATGCCACTCCTTTGATCTGGTTACATTCTATAGCAAAGGTGATGGATTCTTTTCTCCAGTGATTACATTACATTCTATAAGACTACAGTAGCGGTAGCAAGTAATAGTAATAGTAATGGTGGTAGCAGCAACAGCAGCAGCAGGAATAGACTGTAGAGAAATTCTCTTGCAGGCTTTGGAGAAATAAACTCCGTGTTATAAGAGGGTCATATGATTAGGACCTAAGGGCAGTCTCCAGGAGCCAGCTCTGGCTGACATCTGGCAAAAAAATGAGACTCTAGCTGCAAGGCACTGAATTCTGTCAACAACCTGAATGAGCTTGGAAGATGACTCTGAGCCTCAGATGGAACTGTGTGCCCAGTGGATAACTGAGAGATAATAAAATAGGTTGTTTTAAGCTGCTAACTTTGTGGTCATTTATTACACAGCACTAGAAAACTAACATAACCAACTTCTTTTTCTTTTCTCTGGGTGCTATCCTTTTCCCTTTCCCTCCTAGAAGTCTGGGCTGTACACTACATCATGCCCTTGACCACCTGACATGGTTGATGGGACCAAGCTAGCAAAGCCAGAGCCTTTGTCTGGAAATTTGAAGTTGGGGCCAAGAGATTCCAGTTGAGAATCTCTAAAATGCAAAAGAGATATAAAGGTGTAGCTTTGTTAACACTATCTTCTGTCCAGCACTGCCTCTAGGGTATACAAGGCTTTGCGGAAATACTTAGGGGTGTGCAGGTGGGAGCCATCAATAGCAACAATTTGATTACAGAAGTAATTACAAAAATCATGAGCCCATGTGAGGTGTAGTGATTTACTAGTAAAAATTGAGGGCAAGAAAAAGGTACTGACACAGATGTTTATTGTCCAATCAATGCACAAGAAAACTTTTCCTAGCTTCCAGGATCTACTTCTTTGTGTTATTTATTGTCAAAGATACCATTCCTGGCTAATTTCATATATCCCGCTGCAAGGAAAATGTAGCAACACTATTATTATTCACAATGCTATGGCTCTTTGGAACTTTTCAAAATTGAAACGGTATAGATCTCTGCAGTTCCCTGATGTCATTTATTGAATTCTGATTACATCATCACTCATCGCATAGCAACATCCATTGTACTGCCTTTGAATAATGGTTTCCAATGACTCTCAAACATTGTTAATGTGCTTTGTTGATGATGACCACAAATGCAAGCCTTAGCCAGAGGATACAGGAAAATGCAAACAATTATTCTATTTTATAGTAATGTTAAATCATCATTTCGAAGTTTATAGCATTTATTTATGGAATTTAGAGCATTATCATAGAACAACACATCTTCCAACCATGTCTTCTCTTGAACTAAGCCTTGATCACTGCACTGCTATAATGTGACCTTTTTAATGTTGATCACAGCCCTGCCTTCCACATACCAGTTACCAGTGGTGGGGACAGATGAGGGACCCTGGACAGAGCAAGAAGGGCAGTCCCACTCAGGGAAGCCATATCTATCTCTTGTCCCACAGGGCTTAAGACCAACCCAGGACAGCAGAATGTCACCACACTGATTAAAGGCAAGAAAAGACTTTGATAACAAGGGACCATTGGCTTTGCAGTACTACAGTCTGGAAAGCTCTGGAAGGGGACAAGAATGGCCATGACCAGGATTACCTGACATATAGCGCATAACTTGCAAAAGGGTGGTGTGACTGCCCTGGGCACCGACAATGGGTTAAGGGCAGGGACCCCTGGATTAAAGACCCGTGGGCTACTCACACCTCTCAGTTGATCCTCACCAGGAGGCTCCCAGGTCTGAACACAGACAGGTAAGCACCCATGCACCACCTCACACAGGCAGCCCATGGAGGACAGTGGGTAACCAAGGTCCTAAATTTGTCCTGTGTCCAATGTTATCGAAAATCATCCCCAAATCAGTGAATCAGCCCCATCCTGGCAGCTAAAACTTGGTGCAATCCCGTGAAAGAAATACTGTCCTGGCCAGTGAGAGCTTTGGCTCACCAGGAATAGGCAAGGCCATGCAGCCTAAAACCTACACCCATAGGTGTAAGCCCCAGAGCTCACTCGGCACCTGGTGGACTCCATTCACAGTGAGAGGGGGTTATTGTCAAGAGGACTCTGCAAGGGAGAAACAGGAACTGAGGCCAATAAGGTCCAGGCTCAGGGCTAGAGTATCCCACCCAGAAGGGCCTGCTGAGCAGGCCAAACCCCACCACCAGCAACAACAGAACACTTAAGGGCTTCCATTGCCAAGACCTGCACAGGACTAGATTCTGGCTGCCAAGCACCAGAGGGGACCTAGAACATTTGAAGAAGGTTCTCCAAAGGGTGGGACTGCCAGAGGTACAAGGTTTGTTACGAGCCCCACTTGCTCAGGTCTAAAGTCAGTATGTACTACTTCTGTCTGTTCCGTGAATGAAGTAGCAGGGAAAGCTGGTCTACAGAAAGGGAAGAATGAGAGTCAGAGAGGCAGTGACAAGAGACTACTGCAAGAGTGCTGGCATGCTTCTTTCAGTCTCCTCAATCTGCGTTGCACTCTTGCCCTGCTATTCCATCAAACACCTTCTCTCTATAATATTAACTCCCTCCCCTTTTTGATGTTTAAGCCATTTTATTGTGATTTTTGTTACCTGCCAGCATGAAGAGCTGTAGCACAATACCCAAAACCAGATTTTTAGCTTTGTGGGTTCAGAAACTCAACTTTATTGCTTCCACCAGTGCTAATTAAACTATTGGGGATCAACATGTTATGCAGACCCATAAGAAACTGATATGCATCTCAGAATGTCAATTTATCAATCTATAAAGACAGCTAAATCTAAAAGAACAATGTGTATGGAGAATTCGCTCTGGGTATTTTGCCATGGTAGTTTAAATGTACTCAGGAGAGAAAATGATCAGTCAGAGTGCTGTTTGGTGAGCATATAATTAGAAGAAAGAGAATGGGTAGTCTTGAGGGATTTTTCTTTCAAATTGGGATGGTTGAAATTCCTTTTCTATTCTCGGAATATCTCTCTCTGAAAAGTTAGTTGTAATCCTTAAGCACAAATAGCCTTCTCTTCTGGTCATTACCAGATATATTATGCTTGTTCACTATTGTTTAAGACTTATCGTAAATCATCTTTCTGTTGACATATGATTCTCACAGAAAATTTTTACTAACGATACTTGATTGACTTTTGATACATTAACTGGATGTTATTCACAAGCTCTAGCCTTTAATTGAATAATAATAATTACCTTTATTTATTGAGTTCTGTTTATCAAGCGCCTTAAGTGAGTTAGCTCACTTAACCCTTTAAGCAATTCTAAAAAACAAGTACTATTGGGTGCCTGGGTGGCTCAGTCAGTTAAGCATCTGCCTTTGGCTCAGGTCATGATCCCGGTATCCTCGGATAGAGTCCTGCATCAGGCTTCCTGCTCAGTGGGCAGTCTGCTTTTCCCTCTCCCTCTGCCCTTCCCCCCTTCTTGTTTTCTCTCTCTCTCTCTCAAATAAATGAAATCTTTTAAAAAATAAATAAAATACAGGTATTAAAAATAAATAAAATACAGGTACTATTATCATCATCTTTATTTCCTCTGTGAAGAAACCAAAATACAGATCAAGTAATTTGCCTAAGGTCACATGGTTAACATGTAGCAGAGCTGGGATTAGAAACCAAGAAATCGGACTTGAGTCAGCCCTTCACGAAGTACTTAAGAGTTCTAAACCTTGATTTCTCATCTATAAACAAAGCTAACAACAACTTTCCTAAAGATTGGTAGGATTCTAAGTGTGATCATGAATGTAAAGCTCTTAGCACACTACTGAATATATAGTGATTAATAAATAGTAGTGATTATTACCTGTAAAAGAATTCCCTCAGGAATATGGATTGGCTTTAGGAGATTTTTGTTCACCTCATATTACAACTACAAATCAGATGTTAGAGTGAGTTAATTCTATTTTCAGAAGGCTGATTTAATCAATTGCATGTCAATCCTTCCAACCTCACTTCTAAAGGATGGTATTTTATTATTCCATTTCCAAATTCTGAGTCCCTTTCTGGAGGTTAGAGCCACCTCCCCTCTATCCTGCAATATCTGCACAGATTGCACTAAGACCAGCCACAACTTCACATACGCCACAACTCTGCCTAGTCACTGCTGTCCCTGTGACCTATGAAGTAAATTTTACTTTCCACAAGTGCCCAGATTAAAATTAGGGACTTTCTTAGGTATGACAGTTAAATTCAGTGTTTTATTTATTTATTTAAATTCCTTGTTCTTTTGTTTGAGTAAGAGCTATTTATTTCAGGAGCAAACATTTTTATGGTTGCTTGCTAAGCTGTAATTCCAGATACTTCGGAACATAAGGATTATGTACCATGATTATGGGAAAAAATTCTGGTCAACTAAAAAAAAGTTATTTTACTATATCTCAATTATGACTCTTTTAGTGAATTAATGATTTGGAACTTTATAAAAAGTTATTTTCCATTGTTTTTGAGTAGCAGATTTTTTTCTGAATGTGACTGAACATGCATAAACAGAATCTTCTTGATTTATCTGTACTTTTAGAAAATTCTTCTTGAATCTACAAATGTAAAGCTCAGAGACTGGGTCATTGCCACCTTAAACTCTGTTAATTCTAGAACCAAGAATAGATCTTTTCCTAATAGCCTTGTAATATGACTTAATATAAGTTATGGTAGATTCAATATTACAACTGTAGGAGAGCTCAATCACTATTAGGGCCAGAAGGTATCCACCAGTGATACTCACCATGTCACAAGCAGGTCTGTGATCACACTCTCTGCCCCTGAAATTGGTACAATATTCACCAAGCATCTACTGAATGAGGGGATAGGTGAGATAGGCAAATATAAGTGTTTTCTAAACTTTTTCTTTTAAAAAATGCCCAAATCATAAGTGTGCAGCTCGATGGATTTTTATAAAATGAAGATAGCTATGTGACTAGACCCAGATCATGACAAATATTACCAGGATCCGAAAAGGCCCCTGATGTACCCTTCCAGTTGCTATGTCCTCCCCATGTCCTAAGGTAACCATTATCTTAGATTAGTTTTGCCTGCTTTTGAACTTGATGTAAATGTACTAGTTTGTACCTGGCTTTTTCAATTCGATATTATACTTTTTCAATTCAATATTATACATTCAACTCAATACCATACTATACACTGTTTAATGTCATTGCACTTTATTTTCATTGCTATATATGATATTCCAGTGTGTGAATACATGACAATTTATTTATCCAGGCTCTCATTAATAAATAATTGGGAATTTCTAGTTTGGGGTTATTATGAATATGTAGCAATGAACATTATTATATACATCTTTGGTGAATATAATGTGCATTTCTGTGGGGAATATACTTAGGAGTGGAATTTCAGGGTCATAAGGTTCAGATTTAATAGATTCTGGACAAATGTTCTCTAAAGGAGATACAGCAATTGACACTTCCACTATGTATAAGAATGTAGAAGAATTTGTTGTTCCACACCCTCTCCAACACTTAGAATTGTCTGAAATTTTCATTTTAATCATTCTCATGATTAAATGAGAATTTAATTCTCATCTGCAGTAGTAATTTCCATTTCCTTGACTTATACTGCCAGAGCCAAGATGAAATAAGACTACTACTCTTTCCTGCTGATTACAGCTAAAAGCTCAGATCAAAATACAAAAAACAACTACCTGAGGGCTCTGAAAAGTAAACAAACAGGCAGACTGGGGAGAATCAAAGGTTGGAGAAATGCCGTTTGTTTTTTTCTACTTTTCTCTCACAGCTTTGAGGTGAGGCCTGGTCTCTAGTAAAATTAACAGCAGCACAGGTAGCAAAAATGAAGAGAATTCCTGTATTTCTATCAGGATGAATGGAGAAAAGGGATTTCTGTTAGCCAAAGTTCGGGGGGGGAATACCTGGCTTTCCCCCCCCCCCTTTTCTCCCTCTGGGCTTTGACCTGAGAGTTGGGGCCCAGGCTTGGACCAAGAGAAACCCTACATTTCTAAACAAGGGAAGTGGGAAAGGAGGCCTCTGTGGTATGAAGGGTATGGAGGGAATCCATGCTTTTTTCTCTCACCTCTTTGCCCCAGTGTTGGCCCTAGTCAGCTGTTGCAGCTATGGAAGGCAGTTAGAACTCCAAGAAAAACCTCGTATTTCTGGCAGGAAGGCCAGGAAGAGGGGTCCCTGCAAAACAGAGAGCATCAGATGAATATCAAAAAGAGCTATAGAAGGGGACCCCCTAATTCTATGCATAAACCCACATAAATTCTGTTCTCACAGCTGAATTAAGCATCCGCAGGAAAGACACAAAGCTGTATAGCAAAAGGTATGGGAACTAAACTATAATTTAAACGATAGTAGTCTCCCCTTATCCACAGGGCATATGTTCCAAGACCCCCAGCAGCTCCCTGAAACTGTAGATAAAACCCTGTATATACTGTTCTTTCCTATATATTCATTCCTACGATAATTTATAGCTTAATTTATAAATTAGGCAATAATAACTAATAATGAAATAGAACAATTACAATAATATACTGTAACAAAAGTTATGTTAATGTGGTCTCTCACTCTTAAAATATATTTTTGTACTGTACTCACCCTTTTCTAAGATTTTATTTATTTATTTATTTATTTAGCATGTGTGAGCAGGGGAGAGGGTCAGAGGAAGAGTGAGAGAGAGAATCTCAAGCAGACTCCATGCTAAGCCCTGAGCCTGATGTGGGGCTCCATTTCATGACCCAGAGATCATGACCTGAACCAAAACCAAGAGTCGGACATTCAACTGACTGAGTCACTCAGGCACCCCTCACCCTTTCCTTTTTATGTGAGATGATAAAATGCCTATAGGAGGAGATGAAGTGAGGTGAATGACATAGGCATTTGTAACAGTGTTAAGCTACTATTGACCTTCTGAGGATAAGTCAGAAGGAGAATCATCTGCTTCTCACAGTTGATCACAGGTAAATGAACCCAGGGAAAGCAAAACTGCAAATAAGGGGGAACTAATGTACTGCCCAAGTTCCAAAATAATCCCCGAGTGTAGTATGTATAGGACGGACTCAAAGCAAAGTAACAAAGCCTTTGAAAACTGAACTGATAGGGACCAGCACACAGAAAGTGAGACTAAACTTGTGGAACTGACTCAAACTGGATTGATCACCTCCTAAAACAAAACAAAATGATCAGTATTCCCCCAAAGGCTTTTAACAGGACCCAGAGTCTATGCAACATAATATTCAAAATGTCTAAGATAAAAACTACAATTACTCAACAAAGAGAATTAATCAATACAGAAATGGGAAAATATAACCAGTTCTCGAGGAAAAATAAAATCAACAGCTGCCAACCCCTAAATGACTAAGATGTTAAAATTATCAGACTTTAAAGCAGTTATTAAATACTAGGAAGTAGTTGAGAATATTCTCTCTAGGTATATGTTGTACTCCTAAATTCTTGCATTTTGGTACAGGAAACCATGCATTAGAATGTTTATACTAGGGTTTGTAATGACAAACCTGATAAATAGAAGGGATAAACTGTCACACAAAGAAATATTATCAGTATACAGCAGTAAAATTAAGGAACTACAGGTACAAGCAAACATATTTAACAACCTAAAACCAATTTGGAAGTACAGTTGAGGGGAGGGGGGGAGCTGCAAATTACATAACAACCTACTATCCTTGTAAAGCTCAACAGTTTATAAACATAAAATTTTAAAAAGCGAAAGAATAAACGCAAAATAGAGGAGAGTGTTACCCCTGGAAGGAAGCAAGGGGTAAAAGACACAGATAATTTTAACAATATTGGCAATACCCTAGTTCTAAAATTACTGGTCGGTTCCCACGTGTACATTGCTTATCCGTTGTATCCACGTATGTGTCAAAAAACAGTAAGTTTCTAAATGATATCCGTGTGCTGTGTGCATAATTAAAGAACAGAGTTCTCAATCCTTTATTAAAACAGTTTCTACAAATACTTAACTAACCCACCATACCTTATCCACTAAACCTAGCCTGAGCCCGCGGTCCCAAACGCAAATCCGATTACAGTCACTTCCGCCTAGGCTCCCTAGCTCCGCCCATATGAGCGGAAATATTTTCCTTTCGGGTCCTCCCGCCTGTAGGGGGCTCTCCGAGGCTTCCAGTGCCACGAAGGCCTCCCGCCTGGGCTGACCCTGCGGCGCCTGTTAGTTTAGCTCCAGAGAATACATTTGCACCATAACTCTTTCGGCCAGGAAACAATCGCACACGCATCTTACTCTGGACTAGAACGTTCACATTCAATCCCGGCCGAGTGTCCTCACTATCAAGCCCTGGTGCAGTGGTGCGTCGGAGTCAGGCGTCGTGGGGACAGCCCCAGAGTGCCGAAAGTCCCCAGCCCGCTTCCTCCTGCGAAGACGTAGCTGCGGGTGGCTGTGGTGGCGGCGTCCAAGATGTCGACCAAGAATTTCCGAGTCAGTGACGGTGACTGGATTTGCCCTGACAAAAAGTGAGTTCGTGAAGGGTCCCGAATTGGGGCAGGGTTTATCAGTGGAAGCTTTCCCAGGTTCGCTCGGCGTTTTCCGTTTTTACGGTCTCCGGTACCTCAAGCCGGGTTGAGGCGGCGAACCGCCAGCTCCCAGGCGGGAAGGAGGCTCCAGTCTCTTCTCGATGAGCTCTTTCGGGAGCCTTTGTGTTGAGTATGTTTCCAGGTTTCCTCGACATTGTCTCTCCAAAGCAGCCCCTCTTTTTCGAGAGCGAGATAGCCTACCTTTTGCCCCCACACCCCACCCCCGCCTCGGCCGGGTTTCAGCGATAAGGAAATCTCCAGAGTCCAGGCCAGCTTGCTATTGGATATGCCCCACGTGACTTTTTCCTGCAGAACTTTACTCTCGTTCGCGGGAAGCTCCTTTCTTGAACTCGTCTTTTTGATTCTCATGATTTGCCTTGTTTTTTTTTTTTGTTTTGTTTTGTTTTTAATTTCAGCTTTCTTCCCTACTGTTCGTACGCCCCCCACCCCTGAACACTAACCTTCTTTGATTTAGGAAGTTCTGATTTTTTTCTCTTTATTGATCTTTAATTTCGCCACAAGAGTTGAACCTTTCGCCTCGTTAGAGCCGAAAGGCGAGAGGCCTGTGTTTTTGCCTGCTCAGCCCTGGAGATTCGTGGCAGCAGAGAAGCACGTGTTTTAGTGGCTGAGCTTTTTGACATTGTTGCTGAAGCCAGTGTGCTCTATTAAAGTGCCAGATTCTTTTGAAGGGTGGTCAAATGTACCTATTTGGAAATACAAGGAAAGTAATTGTCCAAAAATTGTAGAGCAATGAAATATACCAAATGTGAATACTCTTAATTGATAGCTGTTGATAGCAGTTTTAGAAAAGTTAAATCACTTACTGTCCTTAAAGGGCATTAAATCCATATTTCCCCAACATTTGACTTCTATCCACACTTTAAGTAGTTTAAATGAAGTATTGTTGTGTTTATTTCATAATAAATGGATGGCTTATTTGCAAAAAGACTGGGATGATCTGAAGAGTCAGGTCTGCCTGACAGTATATAATAGAACAAATTCATATGCTGTGAATAAGCATTGCTGTAAGTGATACTATTGAAAACTTTCAAAAGTTAAACAACTTGTGATTTTTGTGTTGTTGGTTACTTGTGGAATGATGTGTCTTTGATGGTGTCATGACAGCAAATGCAAATATTTGAAGTAGGTCTAAGAGTACATTCAACTCCGTTACAATTAGGTGAATAGAGTATTATTTCTACAGTTTGTATATTCATGATATATTTTCAATGCTTATTTGGGTCATAAGGCATATTTTTTATGGGGAAAAAAGGTATAAAAATTATATGGTGTGCTCAGGTTAGTGCCCATTTCATAATTCACGTTTATTTCATTCTAGTATAACACCTAAAAGAAAAGTAATCAACTTTTAAAAATTTAAGCTTTGCATGTGATTCTATACAGATGCACTTTTAAGACCACTGTTAGTGAACCTGATAGTTTTCTTGTTTTTAATTAAGTTTGCTGAATATAAACATAAAGTGATACTGTGTTGCACTGTGTTGAGTTTATTGGTTGTGGTTGTTATTTTTTTCAACTAGGTTTCAGAAGTTTGATAAATACTCCCAGAAAACTCCCATTTCCTTGTAATTACTGAACCTATTTATATTTTTAGTTAGTATAATCTATCTTCTTTCCTTAGATTCCATTATAAAAAGATGATTTTGTCAAGATCCATGAAGCCATCTCTGATTTATCTTTATTTTCCCCCTTGGTCCATCTTTAGCATCATGTATTTCTTATAATACTTAATACTTTTTTGTATATGTCTTCTTATTTTCTATACTAGGATTTATTTTCAAGCTGTTTCATTTTATTTTAAGTCTCGGTGCCTCACAGTAATTGTTGAAGTAGAGTCCTATCTCACGTCATTTGCCAGGGGGATTTTGTTATAATCGATGATAGGTGCTAATAGAACGCTGAAATACACAGATCCTAAATGACTAACCAGGATCACATAACCAGTTAGTGAAAGATTGGAGGTTTCTTATCCTGGACTTGTGATTTTAAATATTATATTTTTTCAACCTAAATTGCAAGGATTGGGGGTGGGGCTGCTTTTTTGTTTTTGTTTGTTTTGTAATTTGAGATGGTGTTAGAAGTTCTGGATGCAGGTATATAGTGAGGACATGCTAAAAAATTGTGTATATAGAATTTTAAAAATTCTGTAAATTTATATAATGTCTTTTTTTTTTTTTTTTTTTTTTTTTTAATTTTCAGATGTGGGAATGTAAACTTTGCCAGAAGAACCAGCTGTAATAGATGTGGTCGGGGTAAGCATTTAAGAAAGCTTCTGTTACCACTGTATACAGATCATCTTTTTAATTTCCCCAGATTCATAATGCATTATTTTCCTATTTTCAGAGAAAACAACTGAGGCTAAGATGATGAAAGCTGGGGGTACTGAAATAGGGAAGACACTTGCAGAAAAGAGCCGAGGCCTTTTTAGTGCTAATGACTGGCAGTGCAAAACGTATGTGTTTTAAATTATCCACTTTTTCTTCCATAATAATATGTCTAGCCACTATTTGTCAATATTTCCAATTCTTACTAGTCACATTGACAAACCAGGGAAACCTTTAAATCAAACATACATTGATTGTTTAGTCTGTGTCTGATAGAGAAGTATAAAGATTTTTTAAATTCTATTTTTTTAATGGTAGTAGTCGTTTTTATTGTGATGGATTATGTATACTAGTAAGTGAATGCTTAAGGTAAGCTTGCATTCCAGAAAAAAGGGCTGTTTAAAACTACCAAAACCTACTTTCTATTATTGAAAAATCTCAAAAATTTTCAGCCTCCATCATTAATACGAAATACACTGCAAAATTCATTTTGCCTGTTTACAAAGTAGTTTTAGAATCATAAGTTGTTTGCCATAACTATATCTCGTTAGGTAGTTTTTCTTAATACTTTCGATTTTCAAGTTCTGTGTAGATTTTTTCCAACTTCCATCTTTTCTGTTGTGCAAATGAATCACATCTATGAAAAAGGACTGAATCAGAAGAGGGTTTTACATAAATTTCTGATCCTATAGATGTTAAATTTATATTGGAGAATTCTCCAACAGATTAAGTCACTTGATCTGAAATGCCGTGAAATTCAGTGCTTGCACTTCAAAAAAAAAATTTAACTTTATTTGGAAGGGATAACTTTACTGTTCTTTGAGGTGAGTTTGGAGACTGAAAAATTAGTGAAACCTTCAATTTAAAACAAATTTTCCCCCTGAGGCATCAAAATCTCTAGGTATTATTTGCTTCATTTTTGAAAAAAATTACAAAGGCACTCTTCAAACTGTATAGCTTTTCTTCTCTGCTTAGATAGTTCAGTCTTGTTGGAATCCATATTTTCTCTTCAGAAAATGTGAGCCTACTGGTACATTTTCTTTGCGGTGTTCTTAAGCATTTCTTTATGGTGGTGATTTCATCCAAGTTTTTATTTTAAAATTCTAGAATGTCTAAAAATTTACTTTTTTTCTTACATTGTATTATAGCCTATTAATTTGGTATTTTTCTCTTCTAAAGATGCAGTAATGTGAATTGGGCCAGAAGATCAGAGTGTAACATGTGTAATACTCCAAAGTATGCTAAGTTAGAAGAAAGAACAGGTAAAATATAATCAAATTCTAACTAAATGATTTTAAGATAACTAAAAATTAATTGACAGTTCTATCACATTCTCTTATAAGAGCACAGTAGTTGAGGATTCTGGCTGTTCTGCTCTTAGGTTTTTATCTTGATATTTTTCTCTCATACCCGAAAAAGTCTTTTGTTTAATAATATCCCAGTTTATAAGTCCTGTGCTAACAAACAGTGGCATTAGGAAGGGCAGAGAGGCACCTTTTTAAGGTAGTTGTCTAAAGGTTAGGCAGTAATACTCAAATTTGGCTGTGCCTTGGTGTCATTTGAGGAACTTTTTTAAAAACAGATTTCAAAGTAGAACTATGAAAGCTCTTTGGGTGTGTGTCCCAAAAATCTGTAGGTGATTTGGGTGGTGTTTGGTAACCATTGGCCTAAGTAATAGGTTACTATTGGCTCTGTGTGTTCTCTGTGGTGAGATGAAAATAATTACCTAATAGAATGTAGTTTTTCAGTTATCAGCAATAAGCCCAACCACATCATCAAATCTGATTTTATCATGTAGTGATTCATACAACATATAATCAAAGGCTTCCTTCTATATATAGTTATCATTGTCAGACTTAGACTTAGTAAACTACTTCCCTGTTTTCCTTTCCTTGAGAACTTCAGACCGCTTCCACTGTGTGGTTTCTGGGGATATGAGACCCATTAGCCCTTCCAGAATCATCTGGACCTATGCCATCAAGACTGCCCACAGAAATTCTTGTTTTATTCCCCCCCCCCTTTTTTAATAATGTTCTCTCATGTGAGATTATAGTCTAATTTCCTAGATATTTTTTCTTTTTCAATCCTCAAAAATTTTACCCTGCTCTTTTCATTCTTGGCCTTTGTATTGATTGGGTAGATTGGGGCCTTCTAATAAGAGTCTCCCTTTTTTTCCCTGCCTTCACCTCTGAATTATGTGTTTCATCTTTTTGATCTTTTTTCTCCCCATACCTCTGGTAGTTTGTGTCCTTAGATTAATCATCTTCTGCCTGGCCACAGAATGTTTGTTGAGTTTCTTCAAGGTCCAGTCTCTAAGTTTTCTTTCTTTGCTCTTTATTTTCTGGGCATTTTTTTCTAAGCCCTAAGTTTAATCTTTGGCACACCATAATACTCAGATGTATGTCTTCAGCTGAGATTTCTTTGACCCATATATATATATATATATATTCAGCTGCCTATTCAACATTGTCATGTAAATGTCAAACTTATTATATCCAAACTGAACTCATGATTTTCCCCCAGGACCTGGCCCTCTTCTAGTGATCTCTTTCTCAGGATTAGTTCTACCCACCATATGCTTGTTGCATAAGCCAGAAATCTAGATGTGCTTAATAACTCCTTCATTTCTCCTCTATTCCCCCCAAAATTATTTTCCACCACTTTCCTAGATAGGAATACCACTATATCTTGTCTTGGAGAAATAGCCCCTTAGTTGTTATCTGTACATACTCTGTGCCCTCCCCCCGCTCACCCCATTGGCAGCCAGAGATGTTTTGTTTTGTTTTCCAAAGTAAAAACTTCATTGGTTTAAAACTTTTTTTAGGATAAAGTCCAAAACATTTAACAGTTTTTTAAATTGTATTCCCAAAAAGCCTTATATCTATTCATATTCTCTGACCTATTTTATGACTCTTCCTTTAAAGTTTCACTATTGCAAGAGAAACTAAAGTCCTCAAAGTTTGATGTCTTATCACTTTTCCTTTACTCAGTATTTTTTTCTGTGATTCTGGTGTCTTGACCCCTTCCCACTTCTCTGGCTATAACTAGTTATCTTTGCTGGTCACAGTTGAAGGTGTGAAAATAACCTAAGCATTGCTCTCCAGTGTCTCTTCACTATTTTTAATAAGGAAGTCTGAGGTTCTGGGAAACATTTACTAAGTATGGGATAGTTTGAGTAAAAGAAAACTTGATGTGCTACTGAAAGATTGCTGACTTCTGCATTATCCCTTCAAATAATTATACAAATAATTTACTTAGCCATTCTCCTAGTTTTGAATAGTTTATACTTCAGTAATGTCCTTGTTTTCAAAAATTAAGTTGTTCTTCTGTAGCCTGTATGAGAACATGAGACTAGCTTTATCTTTGCTATGATATTCATTTTAAAGTAATTATACAGGGTGCCTGGGTGGCTCTGTCAGTTAAGTGGCTGCCTTCAGCTCAGGTCATGATCCTGGGGTCCTGGAATCGAGCCCCACATTGGGCTCCCTGCTCAGTGGGGAGTCTGCCTCTCCCTCTGCCCTACCCCTGTTCGTGTTCTCTCTCTTTCCCATATTCTCAAATAAAATCTTAAAAAAAATTAATTATACGTACATACCTATGCAAAATTACTTCTGAATTACAGTTCATTTTTTAAATCCTGCAATAATTTATTTACCAGGTCATTTTTCAGTTGCAAATTACTTAAATGTGAACAAAGAACTCTAGAAGCCCAACTATTGGATTTTAAATAGAATTGTTTTAATATTTTTACATGTTTCCACATATAAACAGTCTAGTTTATCAGGTGTTTTTCTGTACTGCTAACCTGAAGATAATCATGCTATTGCATTATATTTGTTCACTTCCCTTTTTTTATATGTGAATTAATTCCCATATAAATCCTGTGGATTGTTTTGTTTTTGTTTTAGATTTTCTCCTTTTAAGTTTTTAGAATTTAGATCTTTATTATTAATCATCTCTTAAAATGACTTAAAATGACTTATTTTCCATCTAGATCCTGTGAAAGTTTTTTTTGTTTTTCTCCTACTTCTAAGTACTTTGAAGCTTAGATCTTTATTTTTAGTTATCTTTTAAAATTTGTTGTGTTTTACACTACTCATACCTTAATCTCAGGACATATTGATACAATATTAAATATATCTAGAGGTAAGAAACTATAGTGGATTATAACTTTCCACAGTATTTGTAATCTAAAATTATCATTGAATATGAGCTGTTTTCTTGAGGTTCAGCATATACTCATTTGTATTTGTGTTTCTCTTTTTGTATTTAATTTCTGAAAAGCTAGAGGCAAGATTTTACTAAGGAAAAGTTGTTAATGGTATTTAATACCCTCTTCATGTGTATGTCATGTACAGAAGCGAAAGAAAGTTCTTGTATAATATAATTGAAGTCCATATTGTCTCTGAAATAAGGTAGGAGGAGGAGGAAAGGGATCACAAGCAAGTATTTGAGGGATAAGCACCTACACAATTGCAGTTTTCACTGGTTTAAACTATAATGAAGACAAGATTAATGTTTTTTTTTTAAGAAAGTTAAATTTAGTAAATTATTTTCTTGGGACAGTTAAATCCCTTCTATTTGTGTGTCTTATAAAATGATGATACGGTAATTGATCATTTTTTTAAATGCCCATGATTGGTAATTTTAAAGCCACATATCCTAAATTCTTTAAAAATACTTCTTTGTTTCATAAATTTATTTAGTGTTGCTCGTTCATGAAATCCTTAAATTGGAATCACTGCCTCTATGTGCTGGTACTGCTCTGCAGTATGCACAGTAGTAGTTAGGTAATGTTCCTCTTGCCTGCATATGTCCATTTTTTTTTTAGTGGGAGATTTATTCAAAATCTCACTCTCTTTCTCTAAAACTAACTCCAGTTTCTCTTCAGCCTGTGTCAAAAAACTGTCGGTCCAATTGTAGATGTTCGTTGTGACATCAAAGAATAGTGGTTTGCTGATCTTGATTACTTTTTAATAGAGTATTTTCAGTTTAAAAATTTACTGCCTACTTCACTGAACCTGAGTGACTTTGAACAATATATTAAAAATAGTATTAAAACCAATTTGGATGTCCTTTATTATGTCATCGTATTTGTTTATATAATTAGGAATATTCCAAACCCTAACTACATTTTAACCTAGCAAAATTTCAACATACCAGAAAAATACAGTCTGTCTGCAACTGGTAATCAGTGAAATTTGATTCTTAGTTCTTACTGAACCCACTCCTCCCAGAAGAATTATAAAGTACAAAAGAAACTAGTTTCAAAACTTGGTTATAGCATAGAATTTAAGGAGATGTTTTCCACCCATGTATTCCATGCATACTCTAAGTCATACAGGACATTTTGAAATTGAGAAGAGCTAGAAATGTAGCAACCAGGGCTTTTTCAGCCAAAGTATCTAACTTTGACACGGTTCTCTGTAATGATTTTTTTTTTTTAAGATTTTATGTATTTATTTGACAGAGCGAGAGAGCACAAGCAGGGAGAACAGCAGAGGGAGAGGGAGAAGCAGGCTCCCCGCCAAGCAGGGAGCCCGATGTGGGGCTCGATCCCAGGACCCTGGGATCATGACCTGAGCGGAAGGCAGATGCTTAACCATCTGAACCACCCAGGCACCCCGTAGTGATGTTTTTTTAATATGCTTTTTTTAAGCTAGTAATTTAATTAGCTAAGGCAAATGTCATTGATGAGATTTTTCTTTTCCTCTATTGCTTGGAGGTGATTTTGACATGTTTTCGTTATTTCAGTGAATTGTCATAGGGTAACAGTTTATGCCCCTCCCTTTTTAGGCTATGGTGGTGGTTTTAATGAAAGAGAAAATGTTGAATATATAGAAAGAGAAGAATCTGATGGTGAATATGATGAGGTAAGCTATACATTAATATGCAGGTTGAACACAAATTAGAAAACATGTTAAAAAATATCTTAAATGCAAAGGAACAATAAATGTATATTCTTTTTCTAAGTATACTTTGTATCCTTTAAAGTAGCCTACCATTTTTTAAGAAGTCCTAACTTAAATATATAATTGTTACAATTAACTTGAAAATATTGACTTAAATATATAAAAGTAATTTCTTAGAAAAATAGTAATTTTAAAACATTTTAAGCTGACAGAAATATGAAACTTTTTCTCTAGTTTGGACGTAAAAAGAAAAAATACAGAGGGAAGGCAGTTGGTCCTGCATCTATTTTAAAGGAAGTTGAAGATAAAGAATCTGAGGGAGAAGAAGAGGATGAGGATGAAGATCTTTCTAAATATAAATTAGATGAGGTAAATGATTTCTTTGTCTTACTTCCCCTTAGTCTTATTTGAGCTATGATATAACACAAATCTTTTCAACGATATTTGTTCAGTAGCGAAGATATGCTTTATGTATTCATTTGTTCTCAAAAAGATTTTGAGCTTCGCTCTGGCCAGCACTATTCTGGCTTTGGAGATACAATAATAATGGAGACAGAGCCATCCTTCTTTTACTGGAACTTCAATTTTAGAGGGGAAAGATATAAATGAACGAGATAATTTAGATAGCAATGGCATCGTAAAGATAAATGTGGTAACATCATGAGAAGAGCTACTTTGTTTTCAGTGGATGGAGAGATTTCTGAGGAGATGAAATTTGAGCTGAGACCTTGAATGATAGTATGATACTAGGTGCTGGCCACAAGTGCTGTGGTCAGAGCACTTTCAGGCAGAGAACAGCAAAGAAAAGTCATTTAAGTAGGAAAGAAACAAGCAACATCAAAAAATCATATATAAACCAATGTGGTTAGAGCAGAGGGGAGAATGTGGTGAGAGGGACAAACCCCACCATCAGGTCAGGTGGTATTTATTCTGTGAGTCGAGTATAAAGTTTTATGGCCTGATGTATACATCCAGATTAAGGGTGCACTTGAGGTCTGATCATAAGAAGCCCTCAAATGCAACTAAACAAATCAGTGTGAAACAATTTTTAAAGCTTAACAAATGAGATCAAACAAATCTGATAGATTTCAGAGTGGTGACTATCAATATATTGAGATATTGGGGAGGCAGACTGGATTTCTAGAGTTAGGGAGACTGCATGAAAGATTATACTGTAATGTACTGGAGAAAAGAGCAAAATTGTGAACTAAGATAAAGAAGAGGGATTCACGGACTTTTAAGGGGTAAAATTGAAAATTCTTGACAGCTTACTTGGTAATACATTGTGACAGAAAAAGAAGAAATAAGTACGACTTTTAGGTTTTCTTCGATGAAATGTCTGAGATGGTCAAATCTGTTTAGCTGAGATGAGGAATATAGTAGGCAAGTTTTAGGATTGAGAATTTGCCGAGATGTAGATGATACCATATATCCATATGGAGATGTCCAGTACACAGAACAGTTCATTATTCCTAGTAGATAGCATTAATATACAAATGTCTAAATAATTGACTAAATTTTTGTTAGGATGAGGATGAAGATGATGCCGATCTCTCAAAATATAATCTTGATGCCAGTGAAGAAGAAGATAGTAATAAAAAGAAATCTAATAGACGAAGTCGCTCAAAGTCTCGATCTTCACATTCACGATCGTCATCACGCTCATCCTCCCCCTCAAGTTCAAGGTCTAGGTCCAGGTAAACGGGTACAGGTCAAGGGTAACACCAGTCAAAATGTCAGTATCTAACTTCTTTATTTATAAATTTTGATTTTCTTGACTGAATAAGCTTTCCTTTTTATTTTAGAGATTTCATTCAGGTCAACATTTACAAAATAATTTTTTCTTAGTGCCGTGAAGTTACTGTCTAGTATTTTCAGAAATGCAGAGTTTTAATGTGAAACTTCCTTGGTTCATTTTTACACCATGCCATTTTTTAAATACTTTAAAAATTCATTTAAATCATTACATATAGTGATAATTATCTAAATAGGTAGTATACATTTAGGAACTTTTGAGTGAAGATTATATTTACACTCATGATGTTAAAGTCTAGTATAGAAATTTTCTAGATACTAATTAAATCATTGCTTAATGTACAATGTTTTAATAATTTACTTTGATAGAGGTATTTTGAATAAAGGAGTAAATTCAGACATACTAGTTCTGTTGGCTTAATGCTCGTGATTTTGAGATGTCCAGGAAAAAGAGGATTTAGTTGGTGTTGTACTTGAGTATTATTTTGCTAGTAATGTAAAATTTCAATAAATGTTACCTGATTGCATAGTCAACAATGAAAATTTTAGGTGAGCAAAAGCAGTACCTTATAAAGACAGTGTTCCCTTGAAGAATTCTATTCACGATGCAGCGAAGCCATAGGCCGTGAATTTTAATGGTATTTAGGGATAAAAGTGTTAGCTAATTGAGTACTTAACAGTTAGATAATTTTTGTTTGTGTATTATAAAGCTTGAAAGCTTACAGGAGTGATAATATAGTAATTTGAAGATGTGAATATAATAGTAATCTTTTTCTGTAGAGTGGTATTTTAAGGGATAAACTAAAGATATATATTAGGTTAATAAGTGAATTTTATTTCATTTGTGATTTTTAAAATTTAAATGGGCTGTATCTCCCCTTGTATCATTTTTCAGTAATATAATTACCTAAGACAATGACAGGATTGTTAATGTATTTTCTCTTTAATTCTCTAACCTTTGAGTAGACAGAAAAACAGCAATTAAACAAACATACACATGTCGTCATACTTAAAGTGTCATACTAGCTAGAGACTAAGGAAACAGAAGGAATTTTATTAGGGAAGTTGATAGAGATCTATCAGAGAAGTTAAATTATAAACAGCAGCATTCAGTATGCCTGGATGTGTAAGTCCTGGGTTGCTTTAAAAATTATTTGTGAAGAGAAAGTATTCAGTATTAATGAAGTGAGATAATGCTTAGTGTTTTTGTTTGTACAATTTTGAGTGATTTTTGGAGTAATTTAGTCAAACTTGGAAAGTGATAGTTGATTTTTTTAAAAAAAAATAGCTTAAGTTTGGGCATAAATATTTAATAAAATGTTTTAGTTACCTTAAAATACTATGTTTTGAAAATATATATCTCAGATAGTTGTCTTTTTATATGAAAATGAATTCTAATATATATTTTTCTTTCAGTGTTCATTTCACAAAGTTCATTTAAGTGGTCCTGGAAAAAAAAATCCTTCCATGTTGTTCCAGGTCCCGTTCAAGAAGTTCTTCCAGTTCGCAGTCAAGATCTCGTTCCAGTTCCAGAGAACGTTCGAGATCTCGTGGGTCGAAATCAAGGTGAATGAGGTAGCATCTCTCTGTAAAGCAGAGAGAAAAAATATTTAAAGGCTGCAGAAGGCGTTGCTGCTTTTTTCCTTATTTTGCTTCTACTTGTCAATTTTATTTTAGCATTAGAAAACTAATGCACTTGCCTCAGCTTAATTTTCTCACCATGAGATGTTTCCATTGCCAGCAGTGTGCCAAGACATTCCCATGATTGAATTAAGATCACTATTTTGCATAATGCAACGATTGTTATTTTTGTGCTAGCTAAAATGTGATGAAGTAGGAAGATGGAGCCAAGTCTTATCACCAGATCTCTAGTACATTAAAGTCATATTTGCAATAATAGTTCAAATAAAATTAGAGATATGCAAAGAGAAAGTTTACTATGTTCTTAAAAGGAAGAGAATTAACCTTGCCTCAAAACAGATTTTGTTTTGTAGGGCAATTGTTTCAGTATTTACAGAAACTGTTTTGTCATTTACATCGGATAAAGTTTCTGGAATGTTTCATATTTCTATTTTTTGGTAATATTATACAAAATATTATAGAATTATAAATATAAAATGTTATACATAAATACTATATATAGAACAAACATTCCTCTTAAATTTTACAAACTAAATTAAGAAGTATGGTTGGTTAAAAAATACATATATATGGTTGGTTAATCTAGGTAGGATGTGGTCTTAAGTAAGCATTACTGTTAACTTCAGTTTGCTTTTAGTCCAACCTGTATAGGGAAACAATTTGTGAATAAGCAAATGAAACATTAGTGTTTATTTTCTTGAAGTTTTATTCCTAAATTTGGTCAAAATATGCTACCCTTCAGGTTGATTTATTGATCATTTATTTAAAGCATTTAACAAGAATAAGAAAACGACTAAAATTCCACTTGTGTGGAAATTCACACTGATGTTAATGATAGTTTTTTGGTAAAAATAATTGCTTAGTGGAGCCAAATCTGTAGCATTAGAGGGCAATTGCAGTTTAACACTAAAGGAAGAAAGAATGATACGCAAGCTTTTATTAAGCCAATACAAAATGGAGAGCAAGTGAGTTTATTGTTATTATGTATTATCAATGTTTTAGATCTTTTGAGTGCTTCTTAGGTGAAGATCCTTAAATCCTAGTTCCCTTTGGGAAGTACTAGAATTCAGATTTACAGAACAGCTTTCATGTTCTTCCCAAACTTTTTTTTCATTGCTTATAACTTTCCAAAGAATTCTCCTTTTGGGCTTTCTGATTTTATTTTAAGCCCAAAGGTGAATTTTTTGGGAAGTTTGAGCTAAATTCCTTCAACCAAAATATGTAAATGAAGAAAATTTGCATTTAAACATTTGCACATTTACTTCTACCTGAAACATGTGAATGTCAACACTTCATACTTCATGAATAGTAGTCCTTCATAAAAATAAAGATTGTTAATATAAATGAGAGTTTTAAAGTTAATTCGTTTTATTTTTCTTTGATTATTTGGCAGTTTAATAGTTACTGTTCTTTCTCATTGCTGTCCCCTATCCCTGCCTTTTGTATAGCAACTTAACTAATAAGTTGCATAATTCCTCAAGGAATTGTTGTTTATTTGCCTCGGGAAGTTGTGTATGATATACAAGTTTGTTTCCCAAATGGGAGGATGTTTTCTAGATATAAAGCCATGCAAATGCAGTTACCTTTTGGTTTTGTTATTTATGTATACTTTAAAATGAAATAAGCTGATTTTTAATTATAAGTGATGAACACTTAGAATGTTAAAAAGATGAAATTAAAGTAATTGTACTTAAATAGAATTGTTTTCATGGTTGAACCAGAAGTCTTCTGTTGAGTATGCAGTAAGTATTCCTTCTTACAAAATTTTCAGTTGTTATATCCTGTTTATTTTTGGAGCTGTTAATTAAATGATCTGCCTCATTTCTTCTTTTAATGAAATGTTTGATTTGTTTCTCAATCAATGAAGATCCAGCTCCAGGTCCCACAGGGGCTCTTCTTCCCCACGAAAAAGATCTTACTCAAGTTCATCATCATCTCCTGAGAGGAACAGAAAGAGAAGTCGTTCTAGATCTTCTTCATCTGGTGATCGCAAAAAAAGACGAACAAGATCACGGTCACCTGAAAGGTTTGGGTTTCTGTAGAAATAAGAATGGGTGTTCTTAAGTGTGTTTAATAGATTAAACTTCCTAGTCAAGCATTAGATTTTCATTATCTCCTTGTTCCAATTTTAAATTACACTTTTCAACTTTGAACTTCAAAACCATTAATTACTTGTTTATCCTGTGTACTTTGATCAGGTTGCTTAGAAAAGTTGTAGATCAAACCACTCTTTCACTATCCGGTCATTTTATTGTTTAAATTTTTATTTTCGTATATGATTATTATAGCCAACTCTCGGTTATTTCTGTCTTTTAAGATTGTAATTCGGAGGCTGTATGTAGAAATAATTTAGAAGTTGATTTTTAAATGTATTTATGTTATTAATTTTACATTAAATATTAGAAATCAGAATTCTGGGGCCTCTAGTAAAAAAAATGACTTTTAGATCATTGGAAATCTTTTTCTCATTTAAATATGTATAAATGCATTTCCACAGCAATTATTGTTTTGTGCCCTTCATCTATGAGGATATAAGGAAATTTTTCTTGTTGCTAATACATTTTTCATTTTGCAGTCCAAATCTTTTTTTTTTTTTTAAGAGAAAAACCTTTACTAGATCACCTTAATATATTGACATTTTTAAAATTTGGAGAGTGTAGGTGTCATTTGTCAGCCTTTTCTGCAGCAGGCTAATTAATTACTCAGTTTCATTAACTTTCTCAATGTCTAATTATATAGGCATTTTAGTGATTTCCTTTGTAATCTTTGCAAATTTTCCATATCCTTTCAGCTTGCGAAAATAAGAATTAAGTAGAATCTAATTATTGCTGGTTTCAGTGGTAGGATTACCTCATGATTCCTTCTTATACAGAGTGATTAATTTTGCTTCACATTTTAAGGTTTAGATATTAAGGTTACACACGACTATAATGTTGTTTTTGTGCATTTGTTCCTTTGTAAGAAAATTACTCTGTACTTGAGTGAAATTCATTCTGTGCTTTCTTACCACTCTGCAAATTTTTATCTTAGCCACATATAATCCCCCTAGTTTGTTGTCATCTAAACTTAATGAACATGTTCTCTATTCCATAAGCCAGGTGATTGGTGAAAACACTAAACAACCCTGAGCCCAGGGCCAACCCCTCGGAACACCACTACTTTACCCAGGTTGATATATTGACTTATTCATATTAGCTGCATGAATATAACCCTATAACTAATTGTACAATCATCTTATGTGACCTAGATTTCCAAATGTAATTATTTATGAATATATACACAGAAGCCTTGCTGTATTTGTTTTACACGTAGACTTAACACACTACAGTGTATCACAGGGATTGATTTAGTCACACTTCCATTACCAAGTTTATATGCTTTTGTTGTATATTATCTGTAATTTTACACATTTTTGCAAGGCTTTCCTTCATTACCTTAAATAATTGAGAGGTGGCTATATCTTGAGAAGATACTTGTAAATTATAGAGATTTTAAATTACGGTTATGCTATTACTGGGCTCACATCCAACATCTAAACACTAGTTAGTGATTATGTGTATACATTTGTATCTTATATTTTAATTATTCTTTTTGCCAGCATAACGAGGTTTTATTTTTTATTATATTCGCAGTCTTATGAATGAATGCTTGTTAACCAGCTCTAGCTTACTAGATTATCTGCTTTGTCCTTATGTCTTACAGGCACCACAGGTCATCTTCTGGATCATCCCAATCTGGTTCCCGTTCAAGTTCAAAAAAGAAATAATGTATTAAAATTTACATCTTAAAAAAAAATCAGTACAGTGCATGAAGCATATTTTTTAAGAAGTTGGTGTCTTACTTGGTCAGAAGTGCTAAATCTGCTAGTAGAGGTGCATGCCTTTCATTGCTTTTCAGAACAATACAGCTGTGTTTATTTGTGAAATTTAAAGTAAATAGTATTTTAAGCCATAATGTCCCCAAATAGATGCTCTATTTATCATTCATTATTTACAACCATTTGCTTCACTTAAAACCATTTCAGCTATGACAAAGTACTTCGTTTCCTAATTTGAACTCTTGTTTTTTTCATTTCCGAATGTGAACTGTCTCTTGACTGAAGACAGGATAACCTAGGCTTGCCTGAACTTTGGGCATGGAGGCAAGACTGTGGTAAAGTAGTTGGAAACAATCTGTTTATATTAATCTGGGAAAAGGAGTCAACCTGTTTATTTTAATCTATGTCAAAGTGATTCTTATCAGAAAAAATAAAAAACGGCCAACTGGAAACTTATATTTTGAAATTCCCTATGCTGAGGGTGCCTTAGAATCTTTGTCTCTCTCTTACTCAGTTTTACTTTTTGTACCACCACATTTAATGAAGAAAAATCTTGTGAATTGCAGAAGGAAAGGGATGTTATTCATTTCTCCTTGCCTGACAAATGAGCTTGAACAAAAGTGTAAAACCAGTTCCTCTTTTTACTGGTATTATTGATGAGAAAAACATATATTTCAAAATGTTTATCTTTTAATATTTTAAGAAGCTCTGTGATAACCTTTAAAAACCCAATTATCACATATGGTAGTGCAAAGTTAAATCATTGTTAATGAGGAACAAATTGAAGAAAGCTTCAGAAGTGTATTTCTCTGGTTGAAAGGCCAACAGAGAGATTGTGAATTTAGGTGAATATTTATTTGCCTTGAGATGTTCAAACACTGCATAAAATTTTCTTTTGAGTAACAAATGCTTATTTCTGCATGACACGCAGAAAATACTGTTCCTATTCACTTAAAATTACTTATGGCTTAAAATACTTCAGAGTTTGTTTTATTTCTCAAAATTAAAATCTGGTGACTTGAGCTCCATTTTGTCCTCTGGCTTAAAAACAGAAAGGTTTCTCTTAGCAGTATCTTCAGTGGCAATGCAAGGTAAGTATATTAAGGGAAATCGACAGTGCGCTTGGGGATTTTTTTGTCATGGGGATCAGTACCCACTTTCTGTTTTTTTCCTTAATTTTAAATTATTGTCTACTGCAATTAAAAATTTTAAAGTTTTAAGGTGTTTAGTAGACAGACCAAACAAAATTGTTTTTTATTTTAAAATGAGTGATTTTTCTCAACTGATCTAAAGATGAAAGCAAAATATCTTATGTAGAAGTATTTTGATAATATTTTTACAGTGAACTTCCCCTTGTTTTTTTTGTATGTCTTAATTTTCTTTGCTACGTTTACTGTAGGTTGCACAAGAACTTTTACTCTCTTGTAATTGTGCCTCAGACTTCTTGAAAGTCCACCTTCTAAATTGCCCAGATGATCTTCTAGAGTCTACATGTTACCATTGGTTTATTCTTGTGCTTTCTGTATTTGAAACTTTGGCTGTACTAAGCAAATGCAAGGTTATAAATTTAGCTAATAGTTTACAGACAATTCAGATGATTATGATTTCATTTGGTTTAACTAAGCTGTACTAGTTCATTTCATGAGGAAATGATGCTGTAGACAAATGTAAATAAAGCTGTGAGTCAAGCATCAAGTGGCATTTGTGAGAAATAAATTAGAATTTTTAAGCTCTGAGTAAATGTTCATTTTTAAGCTAATTACAGTCCTGTTACTTTTTATTGTGCATTTTAAATTCTTTTATATTCATTTACCTTTGTATAACATCACCCTGTGTTTATACAGGAATGCTTGGTTTAAAACATACCAAAGTCATGATCAACTATAACTATAACCTTAGATACTCAAAATTTTGTGACTTTCTTTTTAATGGAGAAAACCCAGATTTGTTGAATATTTCCTACCACAACATCACACACTTTATTTCATGTGGTAAAATAGCACTCCATATTGTGCTTCTTGAATTAACTTAAAACTTTGACTTTTTAACACTGAACAACAGTCCTCTTTAACTGCTAAATTAAATTCTCATTTAGAATCCTTTTGTCTAAACACTATTTGAATGATATCTAATGTTTGAGTTCAGGGCAAATTATAAACACAAGACCATCTCTAGGTACAATTATAAAAGTAAAACAAGTCTTGTTTCCCCTCTTACCTTTGTATTCTGGCTTCCACAGCCAGTGTGTAGATGTTGATAAGAAGGCAGGGAGTTGGGGCACCTGGGTGGCACAGCAGTTAAGCGTCTGCCTTCAGCTCAGGGCGTGATCCCGGCGTTATGGGATCGAGCCCCACATCAGGCTCCTCCGCTATGAGCCTGCTTCTTCCTCTCCCACTCCCCCTGCTTGTGTTCCCTCTCTCGCTGGCTGTCTCTATCTCTGTCGAATAAATAAATAAAATCTTAAAAAAAAAAAAAAGGCAGGGAGTTTCTCCACTCCGCCCCCTGTTTTTGATACAGTCGTGAGATGTTTTTTAAATGACCTTGTAGCTTTCCAGAACTGGAAAATAGAGTGGGCAGTTTTAATTGAAAGACAGTTTAAGGTATGTAGTAAGAGATTACAGGCAATATATGGTTCTCCCTGTCAGCTTTACATAACTTTTTTATAAAAAGCAAGGTTATAACTTAAGGAAATTTAAAACTTGTCCAAGGGAGCCACAAGAATGACTAAATGGGGATTTACCCCCAAGTCTGATGGCAAATTTCAGTATTACCTCTAATAAACAAATAATTTGTCTCAGAAGGTAAATATTCAAAATGGTCAAGGGTTTCTTAGTGGTTTGGTAAGGGTATTAATTTCAGTCATTTATAGGTAGGTAGCTGGATAGGCAGACAGGCTAATTTGGAATAACTTTAGATTTATAGCAAAGTTGCAAAAATTGCACAATTCCAATATTCCCCCACCCTGTTTTCACCATCCTTAACACATTACCATGTACTTTTGACAAAATTAAGAAACTAGCATTGATGTATTACTAATTACAATCCAGATTTATGTGAATTTCACCATTTTTCCATTACTCTGTTCCAGGATGCAGTCCAGGATACCACAGTGCAATTAGTTGTCATATCTCTGCAGTCTCCTGTGGTCTGACAGTTTTTCATTAGTTCCTTGACAGCCTTGAGGAGTATTGACTGGGTATCCTGGAGAATATCTCCCATTCTGTTAGTCTGGTTTTTCTGATGATTAGACTGGGAGAAGGGTAAGAATATTAGAGAAAAAGTGCCTTTTGCATCATGTATCTGGGGTACATAATATCTGGATTTGCCCAGATTCATCATTGTAGTTAGTATTTGCCCCTTAACCTACTTATCCTTTGGAAGCAAGGTACTAATATAGTCCACCTTCAGAGTGGAGATCAGGGAATTAAACTCCTGTTGGGGGAAGGCTCATCTACTTGCTTGGAATTATTCTGTAAAAAAAAACAACTTCTCCCATTTGTATCTGTATGGACTCAGGCATACTTTTTTTTATACTTTAGGCCATAGTCCAGTGCTTTATTGCTCAAGTTGTCCCAGCTTTGGCCTTGGGGAAGTTCTTAGAGATTTGGTTCCTGTGGTTTTTTTGACATGCCTCCATTCTTCCGGTAGAACTAATAAAGTAGATGATGGAGGAGGGAGGGAAGAATTGTTGGAGAGGTGTCATCAAATAGGTGAAGGAATGGGATCTAGATTCATCATGGTAGGGTGAGGAGTGGAGGGGCCATGGCACTTTGACTTTAAAAAGGAGCCTTGGCAATTAATTACAATTATCAGGAGAGACAGATCCGGTTACCATTAGAACCAAGTTTGTAGTCACTGAGCATGACCAGTAAACAATGTGGTTTCTTTACATAGCATTGCATGCACTGATAAAAAAACGTAATATGTGATAGTTCCTGAATGTACATATTTAGCAAAATAAAAGGTACTAGCATAAGGAAAATATTTCCAACAACAAGGTAAATTCCTAAATAATATACCTAGGAAGATTATGAGGAAAGTTATATAGTAGTAGTCAAGGGTGTAAAAAGGACTGGATTTGAAGCTAAAAATATATAGGACGGCCCTTTTCCCATTATCTTAATTCAGTGGGGGAGCACCTATAAAATATTTTATGGTAGAAATAAAGTGATAAAAATGGGAAGAATTAGTTTTGCCTGAATGAAAGCAAAACTCTTGAATTGACCCAAATAGGTTTGAAGGAGAAGTTTATAATGAATGTGAGCCAATTTGCGAAGGCTCAAGGTTTGATCTTGTATTGGGTACCAAAAATATGACTGGGAAAACTTAAGAGAAAGAAGGAACTTCATAATCTGTCAGAGTTAAATGGGACCACATTGAACACTGAAAACGATGAGTTAAAAGACCTTAAAGTTGTACTCAGAGCAAAAAGGTACTGTACCTACCCAAAGATGAAACAGCTAGCTGTTATCAGGGTCATCACAAAGGCTGAGTATCTCCAACCTGCAAATATTGGCTCTTAATTTCCCCTTACTCATGTTTTAATATATACTAATGCTCAAATGTTTATTTCATCACTGGTGACAAGCAAATCTGTTTATATCACTATTTTGCTTAAAATCTGCCTTCTCCTGGCTTTCAGGATTAAACTGAAATCCTTTCACATATCATTAAGAGGTCATTTATTTTTTTCCAGTATTCACACCTTTTCCTCCCCCACAACTCAGGCACTAACCACTTGAGCCATGCTGAACCACTTGTGATAGATTTTCATCATCGTACAAGTTTCCTATGCTTGAAATGCCCCGTACACACCCTCCTATTATCACTTCCTCACTTGGCCTTCATGACTCAATTCAGAATGCTGGGATGCTATCCCTGTTTCCTCTGAGTTTCCACAGGAATTATGTGAATTTCCTGTGAGGCCTTGTCTTTACTCAGTATTCCTAGTTCTTAAACAGCACTTTGTCCTGGCAAGCACGCAGTGTTTGACAAAGGAGTCTGTTAATAGCGGTTTTGTTCCATAAGTTTTGATTAGTTGTCTTTTCCAGTACTAATGTAGGATGTTTTTGTTCTTATCAAAAATAATTCTTTGATTGCTGGAGTTTTTCTGAAGTTCTATCTTTGCAAGATTAACCAGCATGAAAATTAGTTCCCAAACTTAAGTCTCAAGAAGAGGTTTTTTTCTGTTTAAGTTTAATGAGACCATTTCTTCATAAGCTATGAAAACTTTGAGGTTACCAATGCAGCTATGCTTCATTTGACTATAGAATCTCTAGAAATCTCATGTAAATAAGCTGTGTTCCTCAGTGTTGTGTTTAAAGGGTGCAATTTGTATTTATTGCAAACAAGATAGAATTGGGAACAACAGCCTCACTGGTAATACATTTTGAAATCTGTTCAGATTTTTTTTTTAATGACAGAAGCACTGAAAAATACTAAGCTGAAAGATCTTTTGGTCAGCTACTGATTTATTTCCCAACGTGCCTCAGCAAAAATATTAACCTGAGCAACTTTGCTATAAATTGGTAAATTGAGTTCCTGCAGAGTGCATGATCATTGAACTAAGTGTAATGGGGTGCATTGTTTGCAAAATGATGAATTTAAAATGTAGTTTGCCTTATTCTGATGTAAGAGCAGATTAAATAGTTCAAAATGATTCTGTGTATATTAAAATACTGTCTTACAAATGTAGGTCTTTAGAACAGTAGGCATGATATGCCTATGTATAGGCATATCATGTATAACCAAATTTAATAAGTATTTTATTTTTAAAGTACAGTTTCAAGCCTTTTTAAAAACTTTAGTGGAAAATAGCTTAGAATAATATATCACTGCTTGATAGTTACACCACTGAAGTACATTTTATTGGCAAAAATGATTTGAACATTTTCTTGGACTCTTAACACTGGCTTTTAGGAGGAAAGTGTGTGATTTACAAGTTATTTGCTCAGTAGGGACATGAAAACATGAAAATAAATACAAAATGGGAATGTTAAATCGTGGATAGAAAAAAGTGATAAGTATATTACTCTTCGTGGTGAAATTATTCCTTCTTTAATCTACGTGTTGGCTTCAAACCTGAAAATGTTGCCTGAATGGTAGAATTCTGAGCAGTCAAGTCATCTGCATTCTTGTAATCAAAAATTGTAGGTTAGAGTTTAAGAATTTTAATGTGATATCAGTAATCAGAGAATAGGAAATTATTTGCACCTTTTGTAAGTTGTGTGATTAGCATTACAAGATTGCATTGCCATATGTCATACTTTTAAAACTGCCATTGTTGATGCGTTAGGATCACAGAAAAGGAAAGGTCAAGAAGTGGTTCACTTGGCTACCAGATACAAAGACCATATCCATACTTCCCAGGCTACATATGCAGCACTGCAGCGTTTGCAGTACTAAAACCCTAGGATGGAAAAGTACTGAGACAGATTGGGACATTTTACTTGTAATAGTTGTGTTTTTATGTTTTCCCCCATTTAATGGTGGAAATGGGTTTAAACCCAGACTTCTCATAAAGCATTTCATATCAAGATCTAAATCAAGTATCTGACCATTATAAACATTTTGAGCAAATGATGACTGACATGAAATCTAATTAGACTTATGAGTTTGGTAAGCCAATTAGGAAGTAGCAAACTTTCCTCTACATTTGATTTCTTATGTAGGCAAAGAAGGAAAGGAAATACTAGGATTTATAAGTAATTCACATGTAAAATCTTGTTCAAGGATTACAAAGACAACATTTAACACACACACCATTACACACTTGTCATTAGTGCCATTTTTACTGCATTGGCTTGGGCTTTTTGAATCTATACGATCATTTTAAGATCCTTTTTTTTTTTTTTCATCATTGGATGATTTAGCACAGGCCTTCCCCCCCCCTTTTTTTTTTAATCATGTATGTTAGCCACCATAAAGTACATCATTAGTTTTTGATGTAGTGTTCCATGATTCATTGTTTTCATATAACACCCAGTGCTACATGCAGTAGCACAGGCCTTTTAGAGGGTAATTTGCCAATGTCAGTATTTAGAACATACTGAAGCATTATGTTTATTCAGTTATTTACAAATGTTGATTGAGGCTACTGCATGCTTGGCTGTGAACTAGTTAATGATTACATGGGGAAACAGCAAGGTATTCTAGTGACTCTTCTATCAAAACTAGGAAAACAATAATTACAAATTTTGATTAGTACCATGAAGAAAATAAGGAGTGGTGGGTAGAAGACCTAAAGGTCAGGCAAATTATCTTTGGGAGAGTAATTCCTGAAAGATCTGTACCAGAGTTGCTAAGTCTGTTCAAAGATGATAGCCAGTGAAAGTGGTGTACGGTATAATGAGTAAAAAAAAAAAAAAAATAGCATAAAATGAAGTAGTAGAGGTAGAGACTCCATCATGCAAAGCCTCTAGGCCATAGAAAAGGAATTGGATTCTAAAAACAGTTGGGAAATATTGAAAGGTTTGAAATAGTCCTAGTTAGCTTTAACATAAATTTGGCTGCTTCTTGGAGAAAGATTAGAAAGACCTACTTGATGGGAAAAGGACAGTGAGAAGGCTTGCTTAAGCAGATTAAAGTTATAGCCTTTGTGTGATCAAAATAATACAGTCCTAAATTGGGGTTATGTAACTGATGTGTTGGGCTTAAAACCTGGAAGATAACATAAGGAAGAAGGTAAGTGATTTTAAACCGTTGTAAGATTTCATTCCTCAAGAAATGGTGAAAGTTTCATACCGATTTAAGGTAAACTTTAATAGTCAAGGAAGCATATTTAAGTTTCTGCAATAACCATGAAAGAAGGTACAACAAAAAGTTGAGAAAAATCGGATAATGAAAATTTGATAATTGGAAAAGGTTTTCTTAAAGAGAATCATGAACTACATCAGGCAAGTTAAACTATATCTGTAATTAAAATGGATTATACACCCCAATTACAGGTTATCACACTGGATTAAAATTTTCAGAATCCCATTTTATCTTTATAAGATGGATTCAGAATAAGAACACAAGTTGATAGTAAGATGGGGAAAAAGGTACCAAGCAAATAGTAACCAATATGTGGCAATATTAATATTTTTTAAAGATTTTTGAGAGAGCACAAGCAGGGGGAGAGGGAAAGGAGACTGCCCCCTGAGCAGGGAGCTGCACGTGGGGCTTGATCCCAGGACTCTGGGATCATGACCTGAGCTGAAGGCAGCTGCTTAACAAACTGAGCCACCCAGGCACCCCGATAAGAGGGTTATTTAGCACTAAGATGATCATCATAAATTTGGAAGTGAGTTTAAGCCCAGGCTTCTCATAAAGCGGTCCGTATCAAAGTCTAATAACTTCAAAATGTTAGGACTGAAAGGGTGAATATATCTGTGTAAGAATTCATAATAGCTTTCTCAGTAACAATAGCATTAAGCATATGGAATAAACATGGTCAAGTTGATGTAATAATTGCAAAACATTACGTTGAGCAACTGCGCATAGAATACACGCAGACTGTTGAACCATACGATTCTCAAAGGATTTATAGCACAGGATGTATTTGTCCAGTGGGCTTAAGCTAGAACTCAATAGCAAAACTAGAAAGTAGTTTGGATTTAACATCCTCATATGTTAAAAAACAAATGACAATGGAAATAGATTCGCCTAAAGCAGGGTTTAGAGGGAAATGTGTAACTTTGAAAGCATATATTAGGAAAAAAGGTAAACCAATATCTAAGTTTCCATGTCAAAAATAGATCAAACATGGAGTAGAAAGAACAAAAATAAGCAGAAAACTTGCTTCCTGGCAAGGTTTACCCTTCCACCCAAAACAATGTATTAAACGGGATTTTTCAGTAACGTTGAACTAAAAGAATGGAAAACAGTGATTGATAATCTGATAAAGAGAAACAAGCAAGGTGAAACCTATTGAACGCTGCCACCTTACTCCTTTGGGTTTTTGGGATACATCATAGAAGTTTCCTGGGTGGAGACTTCTTGAGTTGAGATGGAGTGGGGAGGACAGAAAGGACAAAGTCAGATTCATTCATATGGTGAATAATAGGAAAAGAGCACACGTGGAGATCCCTGGTAGGTCCGCCTCGTCTTCAGATAAGTCATGATCAGCACATGCCTGAAAAGAAACTTCCACAAATGCAGGAAGCACATAAGAACCTCAAGCATAGAAACAAAATTACAGCAAATCTGTTAATAATTGCCCCCCATGATAGTCCTTCAAAAAGGAAGTTAACCTTCCACCTCATTACCACTTGCTACAAAGTAAAAAATGTAAATCTATTGGGTTAAAGCAAAAATATTTCAGGATGTAACTTGGGTTTAGGAATCAAGAAGAGACCTTAACTTTTTGAGAGAGAGAAGCAGACTCCACGCTGAGTGCAGAGCCTGATGCAGGGCTCGATTCCACAACGGCTAGATCATGACCTGAGCCAAAATCAAGAGAGAGGCTTAACCGACTGAGCCACTGAGGCACCCCTGAGACCTTAACTTTCTTAAGCAGAAATCCTCAAAACCATAAAGGAAAAAATGAGCATTTTTTTCTGAATAAATTTTTTACATAGGATAGTAGACAAAGTTAAAAAGGCAAGTGACTAGGAAAATGAAAAACAGGTGAGATCTCTGTACAAAGAACTCCTAAAAATTAGTAGCATATGACAATGCAATACGAAAATGTACAAAGCAATTAAAGAAGTTAATAGAACTGGAAATAGATTTAACGTCAAATTAATAAAATACATTTCACCTATCAGATTGTAAATATTTTAGACAGCAGTACTGTGCTGGCAAACAAAAGCAGAAACTCATTTTGAGAAATAATCTGCATGAGCATAGAAAAAAATTGGGAAGAATACATCTCAATCTGTTAATAATGGTTTTGGGAGTGAAAAGGGGAGATGAAGATGATATTAGCATTTTAAAATATAAATTCTAGTTAAACTTTTTGTTTAGCTTAATTTGTTATAAAATTTAAAATGATAAAATCAAGGCAATTAGAAAAAACGATTGCAGTAGATTAAGTTAAAGATGGTAGTGACCTGAACCAGGTGGTAGATGAGGAAACAGAGACAAGTGAATGTATATGAGCTATATTTTGAATTAAAACTAGTATTACTGGATGATAGATTGGGAGAGCTGATGGAAAAGGAAGACTCAGGATGGCCTTTGGATTTCTGGCTTCAGCAAGTGGATGGTAGTGTTGTGTTCTGAGAGGGGGAAGACTCACACAGAACCAGGAGTGGGAAAGAAAATTTGAAGTTCCAGTTGAACACACTGAGATGTCTGTGCCGTCCAAATGGAATGACAAATAGTTGGGTATAACAAAGAAATAATAGGCTGCAGATATAAATTTGGGGGTCATTCATGTATAGCAGTTCATTTCTAAGGATTTATCATGTAAAAAGTAAGTCCTACAAGTACACACACCAATATATACAAGAATATTACTGCATCATTGCTTCTTATAGCAGAAATTGTAAATAATCCAAATCTTCAGAAAGAATTTTTTGGATTATTTGTGGTATTTAAGAAGAATGAAGAATTTCTATACATACTGACCAAAAGAGAGAATCAGATGTTAAATGTTAAAAACAAAAGACAAGTTGCAAAAGTACTTCCAGTAAAGATGGGCGGCCAAAGAAGTCACAGGGATTTTTCTCCTGTTTTAATCTAGAAGATTAAGTATAGTTACATTTAATTTACAGTCCATTTTGTGTGGCATGAGATAAGGTTTATGTTCATCTTTATTTTCATACAGGTATCCAATTTTTTTGGTAACATTTGTTGAAAATACTTTATTATCTTAACACCTTTGTTGAAAATTAATTGAATTCATATGTGTATAACCTCTCTTTTATCTCTCTCTCTACACACGCACACACAGCCGTATATATCTACCTGTATAAGTACAAATGTATAAATATAGGTAGGTAGAGTATTCTGTTTCATTGAACAGATATGTCTGTCTTTATGTTATTATCATACTGCACTACAGATAACAATTATAAAATCTGGTTAAAAATTTTAAAACAAATAAAACTCACTGGAAAGCGTTCAAAAGTGTACATACATAAATTGGAGAAGATTTTAATCTCAAAACAACAACAAAACCCTATAACTAAAAGGGGTAGGACTGAGGGTGATGCCCAACCCTCATGACTATGTCTGTGGGATATCAGTGGTGGAAAAATCAGTCTCATTGGTGAAAAAGTGCCAGAGACGAGTTCAAGGCTGAAAAGACCACTGCAAATTTAAGTAGAAAATCCAGATGATAAGAACCGTAAAAGGAATGACAGAGAACTTCTGCCCAAATATGTGTAAACTAGACATGAAAGAGTATCCCCCTGAATCCTGGCGAAAAAGCAAGAGGCCAGAGTAGAATCTAGTCTTAAAACTGCTCAAGACTACGTCCATGACTTTGATGTTTTTGTTAAATGAGTTTATTCCCCTCATATGCACCTCAGGTGGCAAAAAGTTGAAGCTTTACAAGCTTGAAATGTTAGAGCACAACCCAAGGCTGGCAGAGCAGCGAGAAATTAAGAAGCCTTGTACGTCAAGAAAAACAGAGAGGGTGGTCCCCATCACTAGCTGACCAACAAATTATGTAGTATAGGGTAGATCAATCCGCAAAGCAGCCATGAGAAACCGTGAGTACAGAGCAGAGATAGAAGCAGCTGTGTACCGCAAGAGACGAAAAGTTGGCAGTCTGAATCCAGGCAAGTTAACCACCTGATGGTTGACTGCAGCATCTGACCTCCTCCTCCACAAACCCCCCACCCCAGACCAAATCAGTAATTCTCATAAAACGATAGACTCTGTAGTCACTACAGTATATTAACTACAATGTGCAGTTTTCAACTGAAGACTACTAAGCATGTAAAGAGACAGGAAGAAAACTTTGAAGAAAATGCAATCAATACAAAGAGACTCAGTGTACCCAGATGTTTGATTTAATGAAGACTTCAAGCATTTCCTTTATTTTGTTAAAAATGGCAATTATGTTGATTGATGTTTGAGTGTTTAAATCTACCTTGGTTTCCTGAGATAAATTTCACTTTATCATGAAAACTGTACATATTTTTCCAGTTTTTCATGAAAATTGTACATAAATTTTTAAATTGGATTTTATATAAGACCTTACCTCCATAGTAAATCACAGAAGCCACTGAAATTAGCACTCCCTTCTTGTGTTATTTCAGATTTTAAAAATCAAGAATTTTGTCTAAAACATAAACTCCATAAATGTAGACTTCCATGTATTTTCTTTATATCCCTAACAACTAGTACAGTGTTGGACATGAACTGGGTGCTCAATACACATTTTTTGAATGAATGAATGAATGAATGACTAAAAATATGCTGAAATTAGCAGTTGGATCTATGGACTAAGAATTGCAGATATCTTCCATCCATAATGAGGTAACCAAGGGCCCGTTTATCAATCTTGTTTTTGTAACCATGTCTATTTTAAGATTTCGTGATACAAATTCAGTAGAAGTAGCAGAATAAATTCATCAATACTAGCTAAATACTGATACATGTGAATTTTAAAAAATGTAAGATACACAGGGGAATCAATCTGTAGATTAAAATCATTTCTAGAGAAGGATTTAATTTAAAAATATACAATGGGTGAATATATACTTAAATTTTTAAAAAATATTTGAATATGTGGTCTTTCAATGATCTGACTGTAACATTACTACCCCACTGATCTATTGATTAAGCAGACATGACAGTTTGTGTACTCAAAGGAAAACAAAATGACCGTAGTTATGTATTAATGAGCAGATCTCTAAGAAAGTAGCAGAGGTTCCTTAGGTAAAACATATAACTGTCATTTAGAAATTCTCTTTACTGTAGTGTACAGCATGTTATTAGGTTGGTCACTAGAGGGTGCTGGTGTTTCAGATCAACATAATTCAGGCTCTGCTTCCACACTAAAAGGTGCCAACCAGAATCCAACTGGCAGTATCCAATTGTGTGACTCCTCAGATCCCCTAAATCACTAGTTTATAAGGTAAATAACTACAAAGCAGACAACTTACAATAAGATGAAGCAAATCGCTGAAAGGAGGAAAGTGTCACACAAAACATCTGAAATGCAACACGTTTAGAGCTTTGGTATAGAGGTGAGTAAAGAGTCTAACATTAACTCTTCCATACTATGCGATGCTCGTTACTCTTACGAAGTCCAGTTAGCTACAACATGCACTGCAATGGGCAAAGTAAATTTTCAAATAAGTCAAATATTCATAAAGATGAGAATAATTTTTGATGTAACTGGGAAACATCAACTTTGCTTTCTTTGCTGTATGAATCATGAAAAAGTCTTTAAGTTTTTAAATACATAATTACGGTAGAGACTCACTGCTGAAAAATTTAATTTGATATGTACTTTCATCCAAATGTGTTACATAAAGTATGTATCTAATAATAACATCAATTACAATTTCATTTTTAAAATAACATTTTAGAAAAAACTTTCACGATTAAGGGTTTCAGATTAATTCAAATTAATAAGACAAAAGTTTGGGGAAGATTTAAAAAGTAAACCACTTTACTATTCCTTCTTAGCTGTTGTTCTCATTGGAAATGACATTTTAAAAGAGAAAATTCACAGGACGCCTGGGTGGCTCAGTTGGTTAAGCATCTGCCTTTGGCTCAGGTCATGATCCCAGAGTCCTGGGATCAAGTCCTGCAGAGCAAGGAGCATGGGGGGCTCCTTGCTCAGTGGGGAGCCTGCTTCTCCCTCAGCCTGCCCCTCCTCCTGCTTGTGTGTGCTCTGTCTCCCTCTGACAAATAAATAAATAATCTTTTTTAAAAATTAAAAGAGAAAATTCAAAAGTGTAAAAAAGTTTTAAAAGACATCAAAACACAAAATGAATAATAATATAATTAAAGCATGTTGTTAAAATGAAGTTTAAATTACATTTTTGCTTTTCTCCTTTAAAAACTATGTAAATCGGGTCGCCTAGGTGGCTCAGTCAGTTAAGCCTTTGCCTTTAGCTCCTATCATGATCCCAGGGTCCTGGAATCGAATCTGACATCAGGCTCCTTGCTCAGTGGAGAGTCCACCTCTGCTTCTCCCTCTGTTCCTCCCCTCCCTGCCTGTTCGTGCTCTCTCGCTCTCTCACAAAAATAAAATCTTTAAAAAATTAAACACTATACAAATCCTATAACGATATTTTTCAAGCTGTCATACAGAATCAGTACAACAGCCCAGGAACAAAGAATGTGAGAACATACCCCATTCTCATCACCTACCACTCATTTACAGCCAAAAAAGATACCAACTAAGCTAGGAAAGGCAAAGGAACTAACGGAGTGCTCCAGAAGTCTATCTGAAGTCTGAGTAATGGTACTCACACAGCTGTATGATGAGGAAATATGAGGAAAATGAAATTTACAAATATTTTAAAATCTTTTCATTTCCTGGACAATGTGAAGAGGCAGAAAAAACAAGACCCTTCCAAAATGTGGGAACAATGTTTCTATTGATGTTCACCTGCTGAGAGTGGTTATGGTATCCATGCAAACAACACGGAGGCTGGAGAATTGCTGGAAGACCTTGGGCATATCCTTTAACTTCGTGGAGCCTCAGTACCTCATCGTCAAAGGGGAGTAAGAATAGCAACAGGACCTTGGAAGATCTCTGATAAAACAGGAAACGGCTTGTGAAAACACACTAAATATCTGTTTAATAAAAGATATTACTAGACAATTATGCCCATTTTCACTAAATGTGAAGACCTTCTTAACATCTAACTACAGTTTCTAATCCTAACTGTATGAGAATGGGCAAGGCTTGGAGAACGTTTGGAGGCTTTGGAAGAGCATGCTTCTCTCCACACCCCAGTCCCTCCAGCTCCTAGAGGCTGGCGGCAGTTCATTTCATTATCTCAGATATGCAAGTGGCTGCCACCTGCCTCTAGCCACTTTAGCCCTAGCTAATTTTTTAACGGGGGGAGAGGGAGATTTTAGGTGGAGAGCGGTAGTTGAGATTTCATCTTTGAATTCCACTCTCCGATTTTGTTCCCCTTTATGTATTCCCTTGTCTCAAAGCACTATTAGTTTTGTATTTTCAGAGCGCCCCCTGGCAACAGAGCAGCTTGGTCGGCTCCCGATCATTCTGGAGTCGCAAAGTACAGAAAGGGAGAAAAGTTCACATTCAGCTACGCAGAGTGTGGTTGGCCTGGATTGCTCAGGGACAGGTGAGTTACACTTGCCAGGGTTACAAACGAGCTTCAGGAGGAGGATCCGGTCCCTACATTAGCGTCGGTGGATGGGTAAGGAGGGGGGTGGGTGCTCAGGTCGGCCTTGGCAACTTGCCTGGGGTCTGGAAGTGCAGGGAGACATTTTAGCCCGGGCCGCCCACGGGCGCTCCTCTGACAGAGAAGAGGAGGAGGCGCGGCGTAGGGAAGGGAGGACCGACTAGGCGTCCCGTCCGGCCAGGAGTCGGAGCAAGGAGTCCTCCTGGGAGTTTCCAGCCCAGGCGGCCAGGACAGCGGTCACGCAGCAGCCAAGAGACGCGCGCAGTTGCTTCTCCATCCTCCTCCCAGCGCACTTAGGCCCACACCCCCGGGCGCCCCGCCCTCCGCGGCCTTATAGAAGGGGCCAGCACCTCGCGCGCCTCGGAGCGACAGGCTTCCCGGAGCCGACGGCGCGGCTGCCTGAAAGCCCAGGCGCCGCGGCCAGAGGAAAGAAGTGAGGCGGCGGCTACGCCCCGCATCATGGAGGGCAGCCCAGCCCTAGCCCCAGTCCGGGTGGACACCGACCTTCACCGCCGCCCGCGCCCCGTCCGCCAGCTCCCGCTGCTGCTCTCCGGGCGCCGTCCTCTCCTCACCTCGAAGCCAACATGAAGGAGACCCGGGGCGACGGGAGCGCCCCTTTTTGCACCCGCCTCAACCACTCCTACCCGGGCATGTGGGCGCCCGAGCGCTCCGCCGCGGCGCAGGGCAACCTCACGGGTTTCCGGGACCCCCGCGAGGACTGCGGCTCGGTGTCGGTAGCCTTCCCGATCACCATGTTGATCACCGGCTTCGTGGGCAACGCGCTGGCCATGCTGCTCGTGTCGCGGAGCTACCGGCGGCGGGAGAGCAAGCGCAAGAAGTCGTTCCTGCTGTGCATCGGCTGGCTAGCGCTCACGGACCTGGTCGGGCAACTGCTCACCAGCCCGGTGGTCATCGTCGTGTACCTGTCCAAGCAGCGCTGGGAGCATCTCGACCCGTCGGGGAGGCTGTGCACCTTCTTCGGTCTGACCATGACTGTCTTTGGGCTCTCCTCGCTCTTCATCGCCAGCGCCATGGCCGTCGAGCGGGCGCTGGCCATCCGGGCGCCACACTGGTACGCGAGCCACATGAAGACGCGCGCCACCCGCGTCGTGCTGCTCGGCGTGTGGCTGGCAGTGCTCGCCTTCGCCCTGTTGCCAGTGCTGGGCGTAGGCCAGTACACCATCCAGTGGCCAGGGACGTGGTGCTTCATTAGCACCGGGGGAGGGGGCAACGGGACTAGCCCTTCGCACAACTGGGGCAACCTCTTCTTCGCCTCCACCTTTGCCTTCCTGGGGCTCTCGGCGCTGGCCGTCACCTTCGCCTGTAACCTGGCCACCATTAAGGCCCTGGTGTCCCGCTGCCGGGCCAAAGCCACGGTGTCGCAGTCCGGTGCCCAGTGGGGTCGGATCACCACCGAGACGGCCATCCAGCTCATGGGGATCATGTGCGTGCTGTCGGTCTGCTGGTCGCCGTTGCTGGTACGTAGTTCCGGCGAGTGCGGAGGTCAGGGTGGGCGTGCGTGGCGGCGGGCAAAGGAAACCTCTGGATGTGGCAGCACCTGCAGGGTGTGTTTGCAACCACAGAGGACTGGAGAGGCCTCTGTCCCCCTATCTTGGTTGTGGCTTCAGAGTTGAGCTACTCATTTATTTGCTGAGCACCTTTCAAATGCCAGGCATCGTATTAGGCTTTGTTTATGCACAACTGGAGACCACAGGGCTGCTCACATTCTAATCAGAGAGAGTAGGAGGATGCCCAGCTGTCATTTCAATGCACGTGCAGAGATACGGGTTTCTAATAGGTGCGGTGGGAGCAGAATGGCTATGACAACCGTAGCCTGGTGCTGTGCGTTTTCTCATTTCAAATATCTTTTGCAAGCCGAGGCGATTTTCAATCTGCGGAAGTACCCTACGTGCGGCAGCAGGCAGGCACAGCCGTCTCGCAGCTTCTGAGGCAGTGTGCACTTGCCCAGCAGAGCCCGGCTAACCTTTCTTGCAGGCTCACTCTTGACTGGAAACGGGAGAGGGAAGATAAATCTTGCTGCTGCAGCCTGCCTCGGCCCTTTGGAATGGTGCTGTACCCTCTAGGAGTGTTTGAACCGACATTCAGTCAGTGGGACCCCAAGGCCTGGGAATTCTCTGACCAGCCTTTGCTTGTCCTTGTGCCAAACATGCAGGGCTGTGGCAAGGCCAGTCCTGAGATAGGATGGTAGGGGTTTCTGTACTTTCTAGCTCCTCACAGAGGGGCAAAGCTTGGGAACAAGTGATGTTTACACTTGCTCCTTGTGTAACACCCAGTCTTACCTGGTACTTTCCAGATTTTCCTCTGTGGTACTTTTAGCTAGAGATTTCTGTGACTAAGTGTTGTTTAGAAATACCTGATGAATGGATAATTTGTGTAGGTTCCAAGCAGCCTGGCTTACTAAGGAGGTATTGCAGAAAGAGTGACCTGGTCATTGTGGCAGAGTTAGAGCAGATTATATATTGGACCCGGAAAGTTATTAGACAGTTGTGAAAAACTTCTGAGATCCATGGACACGGACTCTCCTATAGCTTTTCTTTTTGGTGATGAAGTATACATAACATGAAATTTACCATTTTTAAGTGTGCAATTCAGTGGTATTAGGTATATTGACATTGCTGTACACCACATTTAGTTTGAAATTCCTTGTATTTAAAAACAGAAACTTGGTTCCTTTTTCCTTCCCACTCTCCCCTGCATTTGACAAAGCAGATATTCTAGAATACCTGTGTTTAACTGGTGTAGTATATTTAGATCACAAGTCTCGGCTTCAAATCAGGGACATGTGGTGACAAGGAAAGTTATGTCAGGACCTAGCTGCTCGTAAGTCACTGTGTGGTCACGGTTCTGCGTTCCAGGAGCTGGAACTCAGGCTGATGTCATCACCATGGCTTATCAAGACCAGCACCAATTTTAGGCATATTTACTTGTATGGTTGAGGAATGGGGTACATAGGTGGCCGAACGGAAAGGGGAAAGAGTTCTAAAAAATAAACATTTATTAATGTGGTAATTAACATAACTTTAAAGGCAAACAGAGTATCTGAATTTTTCACAGCTGTCATTTGAGCCTGAGTTTGCTCTTATCATACACTTTATATCTTTGAGTTTGCTCTTTGAGTTTGCTTTTATCACACACTTTATATCCAAAAAGAAATGCAATTAAATCATATGAAGAAAATGCTTACCTATATAGTTAACCAGATGCAGAGAAACTATGTAGTGTGTTTTCATTTCAAAATTTTGATTCTAATGCCACGGGCATGGTAGCCCTAAGAATTTAGATCAGTTTTGAAAGTTGTAAGCTAGGAGGGCAAAACTCACTCTCTTAAGAAAGACATATTTGGAACTAGTCCTATTTAATTTCTGCATTTAAAAAATGTTAATTGGTTTGCAACTTTTTATCAGACACTCTATTGATTTGGTTCTCATAAAAACAGTAAATTTAAAATGAAATAAATTCAACATGTAATCACATTAAAGAGGAGAAATTCATGGTTTCCAAAGTAGACATTTTAAACCAAAGGAAATGGTTCTGTCTTCTGTTTTGTGCACCATTGAAGTTAAACCTTCAAATATCTTCAGAAAGATCCGCAGTAAAAAGTTATTGCAGAGGAAAGAAATTGGCAAAACCACTTTCTTAATAGGTTAGGGAATTTAAGAATAAAAACACTAGAGCTTAGTGAATTGAATTTTTAATGTATTAATGTTGAACTGAGAGATCTTTTTTACACCTGTTTTTTTTACACCTGTTTTATAACTATAGAAAAATATAGATTCCTTATTAGCTTTTGTTGAGTTGGGCATAAGATACTGATCTAATTATTCAAACTCCTTACTTAAAAGGACCCTGAGTATATCTTATTTTGAAGACTATCACAACTATAATAATATTCAATGTTACTGTTGGAAAACTTAGCAGAGAAAAGATACCATAATAAGAAAACGTCCAACCTGCAACAAGTTTCTGCTACATAAATACTTAAATAGAGCTTTATCTATGGAGCAAACAAAATTTTTTTACTTTTTCTTTTTCCCAGAAACTTCACAAAATACAATGCGAGATGTGAAATTGAGAATAGAGTGGGAAATGATGTCTCTGTGATGGATGACCTACGATTCAGGGTTGCTTTATCTTTGTGTGTGGCATCAAATCCTACTGGAATCAACCAGTTGACTCAGCAATGCAATCTATTTGAATTTTTATTAGTATTTTATTTTTCTATGAACCAAATTCACCAAATAGTCCACTTATTAGACATGATAGCCAAGTTTCCAGAAACAGGAATCACCTCAAAGTATAGTTCACCAAAAGCCATGAGTACATTTTGTGTTTGTGTAAACCTGATCACCCCCCGCAAACAGGTGGAATGTGGCTAACACTGTCACTCTCTTAAAAATAGTAAATATAAACTAATACTGTGAAAAGTGAGGCTTGAGGAACAAAGTTTATCTTCTATGACTTTGGAACTGGGTAAAAGCAGCCGTAGAAACTTTTGCCTTTAGTCTTGAGCCTGTGAATTCTGCTCAGTATCCACAAATGCAAATAGGGATGCTTCAGTTCAAGAAGATACTTTACAGCATGGATGTGACTTCTTTTAAATTTAAGGAATCACTGATGTATTTTGACAAATGAAACTTGCCTTAAATATACCACATATGATAAATATATGTGATAGATTATTTACAGAGGTAACCCGGTTTGTAGTACAGAAAAGTATCATGGAATTGCTAATTTTCTCTGCCTGTAAATTTCTGCCTTATTTAGGATATTGCTTCAGGGAAAATGATTGCACATGTGAATTGGCATTATAGGAAAAATCTTCTCTAATTTGTTTTTATGAGAGTTGAGATTATTCAGAATTCTTTACTTTTTTTGTTTAATACATTTTAGGTACTGTGGAAGGGATATTAAGTAGAAATATTGAAAACTGGTCAAAGAGCTATAATCTGTTCAGAGAAGCAGAATCCCCACGTTTATGAGTGAAACAATTAGAGAACAATGCAAGATCTGATGTAATTAGTGCCTTTGGTTCTGGAAGGAATGTCCATCTGAATTTAGCAGAGTAGACTTCAGGGAAGAGGAGGGATGGCAGAGCTTGACCTTGCAGCTGAGAGTGAGTGTGCCCAGAAACCAGAACAGAGTGTGTCCACTAGAACCATGGGGAAAATGCTTTGAAAAAGTTTATGGAATCAGATTGAGGTTGTTAGGATGAACATGGGATGAGGACAGCGTTCTTTTGCCAGTAAACCATAGGACCTCTATTTTGGGTTTCTGAATAGGGAAGAGAGTTTTTAAAAGATTGATAGGGCTGTGGTGTGTGGATAGATTTGGGCTGGAAAATGGGAAAGAGAGATCAGTTATGAGTTGTTTTTGCAAGTCAGTTAGGGCTTTAGGGTAAAGATAGTGGGAAGAGATGAGTCAGAGAAGGAAAGGTAAAAGAGAACTAAAGTTATCAGAAATGGTTGATTTAAGGAGTGATTGACTGACAAATATTTCTTCTGAATCTATCCTCTTCATTGTGGTTAATATTTCACATCCATTATCCCACTTAACTGCATCCTGTAAGATTGTCACTATTTTCTACATCATTCAAAAAATGCAAGTATAAAGAATATTAGAACTAGATTTCATTTATTTTCAGTTTTTGTTGTTGTTGATTTGTTTGTTTTTGCTTAGATAGAGGAAAGGAGTTCTAGCTCTAATAGTGGGCCCTGGGCAACTTATATATCTTCTTATCTGTGAAGTATGGAGGTAGAACCAATAGACATATAAGGTATTTTTCCCATTTATGTTATTCTCAAGTTCTCTTACTGGGAAGGATGATGGTTCGATGAACAGGAATGGGAAATTTGGAAAGGAGACTGGATAGCCAATTGGGTTTTTGTTTTGTTTTGTTTTGGGTTTTTTTGGTAAGAAAGGGCTCCTGAGTCACTGGGGTTTTAGACAGAGTACATATGGTGATGGTGGATTATCTAAATGATATATCTAGAAACCAATATAACTTGAAGATTAATGAGATAAATCAGGGCTTAAAAAAGGCAGATTTTTTATTTTAAGCATAACAGAGAGTGCCAAGAATTAAACAGTTCTTAAGCCGTCCTATTTGAAGAAATTCAGATGGCCTAGAGTTGTAACATAATTGTGACTCATTGGCCTTTCTCTTTTGAAAAAGGTGTAAAGGTCAAGTAATCAATTATGAAAGTTTCCACGGGTTCAGTTTTCTGGTAATAACCTTCAGGAATATGTGCTGCACACATTTGTAACAGATGATGATTCCCCTTGGGGTGCTGAGGGGTGGTAGTGAGGGATTCCGGGTCATGTTTCAGTTTCCAGTTCTGGCCTTGCATTGTAGGGAAGCTGGGAGGGAAGTCTTCCCTTAAACTCATTACATTTGTGTAGTATTTTTTTAAAAGATTTTATTATTTGAGTAACAGAGAGAGAGCGGGGGAGGGTCAGAGGGAGAGAATCTCAAGCAGACTCTGTGCTAAGCATGGACACCAACACGGGGCTCCATCATGGGACCCCGAGATCATGAAGTGAGGACCCGATGAGCCACCCAGGTGCCCCACATTTGTGTAATATTTTTTCTAATTCACCAGTGTTCCACATTTGTTTCACTCATGCCTTAAGTCTCAAAGGTCTACAACTGTAACATGTCAAAGTTTGACTACCCCATTTTCCTCAATTCCTTATCGTAGAGATAAGTAGGAAGTTAGTATTTCAATTCCCGCCATACTTCTTGAGGATTATTAAATGGCCTCTCAAGTAACCTTTTATCCTTAGAAAATTCCAACTTCCACAGATTAAAAAAAGTAACCAAAGGAGCCTGATTTTCCTTGGGGTTCCCCTTCTGTGTTGACCCCTAAGTATATGTCGATATTTTACAGTAAACATAGTAATTCATTCGTATGCAGAAATGCCAGTTGGACAGTGAATGACTTCTTTAGCAAGGTGAACACCACACTCACACACCTACACACACACACACAGAAGTAGCATTATGGAGTGCCAAGAAATTCTCTGTGCTCTTTACTCAGAACTCTCGTCTCTCCATATTTTCATTGGCTACTTCACCCTGCGGTCAACTGACAGCTGCTGAGCAGTCATCCTTCCTGGATTGCCCAAGGTGTCAAGTTAGAAATCACTTTATTGGAAAAGGCTTCCTTGATCCTCTCTAGACTTGGTTGGGTGCTCTGGCCCTTTGGTTCCATAGTGCCTACCCTGCATTTCCCAGTCATAGTCTGAGTCACACTTCATTGGACATATTGGTTAATTGACCTCCTGAGGCAAGGTACAGTATCTGTCTTGTGTCTTGTTCGTTTCCCTGGAATGGTCATAGTTACATGCCATACAAGGTATGCTCAATATATGGTTATTGTTTGAATATCTAAGCACCCAAATCAGAAGACACTACCTGGTCCTAGTTACATAAGCAATTAATTGTGTGACTTTAGACAATTTACTTGTTATCTTTGTGAACTATTTGCTTTTCTTTGGCAAAGTAGGAATAAAAATATCTACCCAGCCCATTTCATAGGACTGTAACAAAAACCAACATAAATCTATGTGAGAATAATTGAGAATATCCCTTTAATATTACGAATACTACTATGATGTTTTACTGGATAATACTGTTGATTTCTTGTGTTCAGATAGACCTTTCCCCCAGGAAACTGAAGAAAAGAGACAAGTGATGTTTCACAACTCTATTGGTTATAGTTCCCTGGGGGTAAAAGATGTGCGGTGCAGAATGGAACTTTTCAGAAAAAAAATAAAATAAGAAAAATGGTAAATCTCAAGTACATAAATTTTTACAAGGTATTAGAATTCATCCCTCCTCCACTCCCCGTGCCACCGTCTCTCTTCTGCATTTTGTCAGCTCTGGAATCCTTTCCCCTTTATGGCTGTCAGTTAATTAACTCTCTAAATCTAAAACATGCTAGGTTCCATCTCCCCTTTCCCTAAACCTGGAGGTGTAACTACTACCTCACCCTCTGAAGACCTCTGCCACAGGTCTAGAATGTGCCCTCTGTTTTTCCAGTCATACACTTCTTTGTATATTCTTCTCTGTCCTCACATAAATGTTTAGGTCGAATTAATTGTGCATGTCATTATTGTCGTTGGTCAGATTGTTCTGCAGACTTCTTAAGGGTAGATCTGGTGACTCAGTTGTCCTCATCTCTTCGCAGATGATCACTAATGTTGAGGCTAAACAGAATTTCCACCACTGACTCACAGCCTAAGATTGAATTTACATAATCCTTAAATGAGGCCCAAGCGTGAGAATTGCAGAGTTGTAAATTGTCTCACAATTTGACCAGATCCTGACAATGCATTAATATTTTCTGTAGTCTACAAATAGCACGGAGTATGATTTTCCCATCCAGTGGCCCTCCTAGACGGTCTCTTGGGCAACATTCATAAGAAAGACATTTCATTGAGTGATTTTGGCACTTATTAAAAATGTATAATGTTATTTTACCAGTACCTATTTTTATGATAGGAAATTGAAGAACCATAAATCTAAAAATGAAAGATAGTGGCAGAGATGGAAGAGGAGGCTTGATTTTTCATGCTTTAACTCTGTTAGAAAGAGGGAAATTAGCTAATTTAGGTAAAAGTTATATAATAGAAGTAAAAATAACAGTACTATTTTTTTAAAATCTTGAAAATACAAAAATAGAAGGTCAAGTTAGAACTAGAAGCCTACTTAATTTAAGCAATTACTGAGCCTCCAAAAAGTCAAGTGTAATTTAAAAGATATAGTTTTCACAAATCTTTTGATATTTCTAAAAAAATGTTTGTTTCCTGAAAGTAGATTTGATCTTTTTTGCCTGCTTTCTGAACTTTATAACAGTCATTTTCTGTGGTTGAGGATATGCTTCTATTGGTGTGACTCAGGAAAATTTGGAAAAAGAAATATGTGTTAATGTGGAAAATGCTGAAAGAGAGATTGTAAAACATAAGAAGCATGTGGGGGAATTCACCAGATAGTAGGGTAGAGCTTTCACCATGGTCCTGATGTATAGAATTTCCCTGATAATGCCCCGCTGCCGACCACTGTGCATGGGTCTGGTAGAACACGAACATCTGCATTCCTCTGCCTCAACGGTCTTAAGGCACGAGTGACAGTTAGTGATGAAATGCCCCCTGACTCGTGAGCACTCCTCTCTGATTCATTAGAACAGAAGAAGGTGACTCGAGAGCTAGGTGAGGGCCACAGAGAGAATAAGGCCCTGGGAAGCAAAAGACCGGAATTCTGGTGTAGGCTTTACCACCACATGATAGAAGTCACTTTATCTTTCTGGTTTTCCCTTCCTCATCAGTAAAATAAAACCATTATCAACTCTAACCTTCCTTTCAGCTCTGACTTCCTGTGGCTTGAAATAGATAAAACTGTCCCTCGTGGACATACTGTTTTAGATGCATGAGGGGAGACACCCAACAACTTCCTCGAAAGAGGCAGAGAAATGTATGCAAGTGGGCAAAGTATATCACACATTCTTTTATACAGTCATTCTATAAATATTTTTTGAGGGCTTTCTGTGTGCCTGCTATTCTGCTCACCCTGGTGGTACCGTAGTGACCAGGGCTGACTCATATGATTGTACGTGTTGAGCAGTTACGTAACTCTAGGGGGCACTGTTCACATTATATTCTAGGTGAATGACCCTTGTTAAGCAGTGTGCAATCTGTGCTATACAATTTTCTTTCATGAAGCTTTCAACCTCCTGAGGTAGCAGACAGTGAAGAAAAATCATTCCAATAAATAAATGTCACCAGTCTCATGGGTCATTACCACGGTTGCTCTCACTGCCACATGGTGCTGCTGGGGCAAATGGGCCTTGTCTGGGACCAAAGGCAGTGCTACTGGTCTACTGCCATTCTGACACCCTGCTGGAGCATGTCTCTACCCAGGCTGTAGTAGGTCTGTGCTTGGGTGCCATTGTCAGAGAGCACAGTAATTCACACCCGTAACTACAGCCATAAAGCTCAGCAGTAATTACCCAGAGGATAACCACAATGCTACGGTTTATGGACCCAGGGGGCAGCTGGCCTCAGGCCACATACTGTCTGGAACCAGCCTTCTTGGGTCTTTAGTCTCTGGGTTGTGCTCAGATCACCTCCTGACAAGTTTGCCTTTCCGTTCCAATGAACTTCCTTTTAAGACTTTCCATGTCTTGGGACACCTGGGTGGCTCAGTCGTTAAGCACCTGCCTTCGGCTCAGGGCGTGATCCCAGCGTTCTGGGATCAAGTCCCGCATCAGGCTTCTCTGCTGGGAGCTTGCTACTTCCTCTTCCACTCCCCCTGCTTGTGTTCCCTCTCTTGCTGGCTGTCTCTCTCTCTCTGTCAAATAAATAAATAAATAAAATCTTAAAAAAAAAAAAAAAAAAAAGACTCTCCATGTCTTTTCCCTTTACTGAATGTAGCCAAAGTCACTCTACTCCAAGTTTCTTAGCTTCAAATCTTGGGAGGAGAGGTTAGGTCTGCCAGCCCCTCCCCTTTTTTTTCCCAGAAAGCATGATGATTTACCTCTTCCTAAGTGATCAGGGGTGTGTACCAAGAGTGTTATGTGGATTTTCTTGTTATACCAATTTCTACTATGCCAACCTACTCATTCTACATTTACCAAAGTAATTGCTTCTTATTCTGTGAGGTCTGCTCCAATGTGACTTGCTCTGTCCACCTGAAGAGAGAAATGGGGGGTAGCTTCTGTATCCCCTTACATATATTACTAAAACAATAAGCATGTTATGAAGGCAAGAAAAAGGTCCTTTGGCAGAGTGTCGAAGAGGACTCTTTCTTCATCCCTTGGTGAGGTGTGGGGTGGCTAAGGAGGGTCTGCTGAGAAAATGTCACTTATGATGAATCTTGAGGGATGATGCTTTGAGGAAAAAAGAGCAGTGTCTGAAGTTATCAGTATGGGAAGGAGCGGAAGCATCAGAGGAATGGACAGAAGGCCAGTGGACATACTGGAGAGAGAGAGCCTTTAAGGTGAGGCCAGGGAGGCGGGTGGGGCCAACTATGCAGAACCCTGTGGGCTCTGTTTGGGCGTTTATATTTTCAACTTAAGTGTGATGGAAAACAACTAAAAGGTTTGTGTGTGGAAGTGAGTTGATCTGCTCTATGTATTAAGAAATATTGCTCCATTTTTGCTTCCTGAATTAGAGAGGCAGGGTGTCAGAGCCCACAAATACTAAGGTCAGATGGAGACGTAGAGTCATTAGTAAAGAAAATTTCTTTCCCCCAAGTGTTGCTTAGAACGAAGGGAGGGACATAGTTTGGCACAGAATGGAGAGGGGGCAGAGTCTGTGCAGGTGCATAGAGGAAAAAATAGAATCAGGTGTGCTAGGAATGGTAAGAAAGTCTGTTTTTACTGGGTGTTATACACAAATAATGACTCATGGAACATTGCATCAAAAACTGGGGATGTACAGTATGGTGACTAATATAACAAAATAAAAATTATTTAGAAAAAAGAAGTGTGGAAAATAAATCCAAGCTCCAAAAAAAAGTCTGTTTTTATTGAAATATGTCTGAGAATATTAAGAAATGTTATGAGTCAGGGGCGCCTGGGTGGCACAGCGGTTAAGCGTCTGCCTTCGGCTCAGGGCGTGATCCCAGCGTTCTGGGATCGAGCCCCACATCAGTCTCCTCCGCTATGAGCCTGCTTCTTCCTCTCCCACTCCCCCTGCTGTGTTCCCTCTCTCGCTGGCTGTCTCTATCTCTGTCGAATAAATAAATAAAAATCTTTAAAAAAAAAAAAAGAAATGTTATGAGTCAAAAGGGATTGAGGGATGAGGGAGACAGAAGTGCTTTGGTAGATTCTCATGAAGATTAGAAATAGGAATTTATATTTCATCTTGGGCAAGTTGTATTGCTTTTCTACACTCCTGTTCCATATTTGTAAAATAAGAGGGTTCCCATTATAAAATCTCTTGGCTTATGAAGGTCATTTAGTAAAACAACTCATCTAATGTTTGACATCTTTCTAGAATATTCTTGGTGAGATAGTTTAAGCTTTGAACACCTTTACTTCCAGGAAATTTGTTGCTTTTCATAAGGCACTTAGAATTCTCTTAGAGCCAAATACTATGCTGGGTTCTATCTTACCAACAGTTGTTTGTTTTAATTTCTTACAGTTACCCTAAGAGGTAGGCATTACTGGCTCCAATTTATAGACAGTGAAGAAACGAAAGCTGAAAGAGGTTGTGATTCATTTAAGATAACAGAGCTAGTAAGTGGCCAAGCTGGGAGTCAAAGGACAAGCTCTTTTCTCCAAGCCATGGTGCCTCAGATAGCTCAATTCATCTTGAGTTGTTCTTTCTATTATAAAAATTTCAATTCCCTTTTGTTGGTTGAATTGGAGTATTGATGATGCTAGTTCTTGGTTTATAGGGAGCAATACTAAACTTAATTAGAAAATTTTTTAAGTTATATACTTCTGTTTTAGGTATCAAGGAGTTCCACTAAATTTATGAATGGCAAAATAGCATGAATATATCTAGACAATGTCAGGGGCAGAAGCCATGATGTATCAATTAATTTAAGTGACACTTTGTTGAATATCAGTTGTGTTCCAGGCACTGTGTTACAACCCGACGGAACGATGGCATGCCCTTTCCTCAAAGAAAGCACGGAATGTGTTGTCTGCTGAGTGATTCCCTAGAGAGACTTGAGGTTGTGACTAAAAAGGCATATTATTTTCCATTGTCAATTTTGAACATAGGATCAAAGTTGAGGACCATATAGAATTCATTTATCCATTTGCTCTCAGTGATTGTTGAGTATCTACTATGGGTTAGGCACGGTACTAGATGCTGAAACTATAGTAATGACATAGACTAGTTCTCTGCTCTCAAGGAACATGCATTCTAGTAGAAGAAGAAAGTCAATCCACAGATGCACTAGAAGTCAGATTGTGATAAACACTGCTAAGAAAATAAAGCAGCGTGATGTGATAGAGGAAGCCTAGGGAACTTTTGTAGATTGTCAGGGAACAATGCCTCTGAGAGGTAGCATTTAAGCTGAGACCTGAATGAAGGAAAGAACCAGGTATGGATGATCTACAGGAAGGGCGTTCTAGGCAGAGGGAACAGCAAAGGCCTCACCTGGTGTGTTGGAGGAAGAGAGAAGGAAGGCTCGAGCAGCTAAAGGCAAGTGAGAAGGAGGGAGCTGGAGTGCTGTAAATTGAGGTCAGAGACTGTGCTGGAGGCCAGACTGGATCAAGCCATGCTAAGGAGTTTTGATGTTTTTTAAGAGAATACTGGAAGGTTTGAATCATGGGAGTAACATTATTGGATTTATGTTTTTAAAAGATCCTGGGTTACAGAGAGGCAAGAGTAGGCACAGGGACACCAGAGAGAAGGTGCTGAAGTTGTCCAGGTGAGAGACGATGACGGGGGGGGGGGGGGGGTGGAGAAGTGGATGTATTCACACAAAGGGTTTTGAAGATAGAGTTTATAAGACATTCTGAAATGCCCTGTGACTCTGACAAGAAATAGGGTTCTCTCTTCCTCTCTGGGCCTCTGGTAGTAAGGTGGCTCTCTTTCCACAAAAGGCTTTCCCTTTGGCTCCTTAACAAGGAAGTGACTGCTGCAAGCTTACACAGCTAATAATGGGCAGAGTCAGGATTAAGTTCTAGCTACTGGGTGCTATTTTTTCCCCAGAGACATAAATCAGAGTAGTCACCCAGAGAAAGAGAAGTAAGCAAGTTTGCTTATGAAATGATAGGATGTCATCAGAATCATGATCCCCAGAAGAAGATCCAGACCAAGCTAAGCTTAAAAGTAGAGAGAGAGACAGGGAGAGGATTGCTTGATTCACATAAATTGCAGGAGTGTCAAGGTTGGAGGTGGCCCTCTGGAAGACTAAAGCCAGGACTGTCTCTTTCTGTATCTTTGACTTCTTGCCATGTGTCAGAATTCCCAATTCAGGCTCTTCTTCTAAGGAATCAGTTTAAGACATAGCTTTGCAGCTCATTGGCCCAGTCCTATGTTATTTTGTTTCATTTTTAAGCTTTTGGTTAATAGGTTTATATTTACAGTCTGCATGTGGGGTTTTCATTTCGCTTTCATAGCAATACAATATTTTAGTGATTATGTCATCTCAAAGTACTGTTTCAACATCTTTCTTTCGTCTTTATTATAATTTTGTTTTGTTTTGCAAATACAAGAAACAGTCATACATGACATAAAGTCTCAGGACCCAGCTTCATCCTCGAAGACTAGTTTTGTTAGGCCACAATTAAAGATTTAGGCTCAGAGAATTGTCCAGAAGTGAGTGAAGAGGGTAATGTGAGGTTTACAATGGAACAGAGGTGGCCATATGAGGCTCTGAAAACTCACACGCTATTAACACTGTAGCGAGATGACCAGTGAAGAAAAGCGTTCTTTCTTGATTTTGCCATAAAGGGTGAGTTGTAGTCTGGGTTTGATGTTAATCTGGCAACTTTCTCTTTATTAATCGGTAGATGTGCTAACGGCCAACATGCTGGGTGGCAGATTTTGAATTTATTAATGGTAGTCATTTCCTCCAAGAATAGACCGAGGATTTGCCTAGATCCAGAAGTAAATTTCTAAATATTAGCTTTTGTTCTATAAAAGACATTAGGGAACATTTTGAATTTTTTTTTTCCAGTAGCATCTATTTCTAATTAAATTATGCTGTAGATCAGTTTCAGGAAGCATGGGAATATCTTCTGACTTCAGAGCTCCAGTCTCCTTCCTAAACTTGCTTCTTGGTCACAAACAACAGACTCTGACTCCAAGCACATGGGGCATATAGAAGAAGGACATCAAGGGCTCATGGGGCCTTTAAGAAGCTGGCGGGCCAGGTTTGGAAGACAGGCAGGGCCCAAGCTATTCTGGACGCTGAGCATCAGACCACACTGCCAAGGTCGTGCTGCAAGACGGTTTGCTGCATGCCACTGGGATGAATCCGCCATCTCAGAGCTCCCTTCTCTGTGCCGCTCTTTCAAGACTCAGAGTTCTGGGTGCAAACCTGACTGCTATAGCTTAGGATTTTTACCCCTTGGCTCTATCGAGAGGTCACCAGAAGAAGGATCAGGCACTCGCAGCATCTTGTGTTGGAGGTAGGAAGTGACAGTGGGAGGTTAAGTGCTGGGATTTCTCTCCCACTTAGAACATGCAGAAAAAGTTCTTCAAACTTGAGGTATTAGTAAGAACAAGTAAGGGTTCATTGTTACCATGGAATTCATTTTTAGAAACATTGTGACAGTAATGCTGTATATTTCAAGCCCTGCGTGTGCCTGCATGGATGTGTGTGCATGTGTGTGTGTGTGTGTGCCTGTCACTTACTGAATTGGAGTGGAAAGGAGACTGGGGGACAGGAAGCCGAAGAGATGCACAAAACAAAAAGACATATTTCCAGAACGCCTGCGACGTGCGAGTTCTTGAGAATTACTGTGTTAAACCCCTTATGATATTATCTAATTTAATCTTCACAACAGTTTATCACTGTGACGTTCTTCATCCATGTTTTTCGATTGCACATTCTAAGATTCCAAGGATTATACAACTTTCCCCAATTATACTCCTAGAAGTTAGTAGACACAAGGCTTTTTTGTGCTGTGTTTTGTTTCATATTGGTTGTCTCTACTTTTATTGGTTTACAAAAACACTGTCCTATTACTTCATTGAAATTGTAGAAAAAGGACAGATTGAATGAGAACAGTCAAAAAAATCACACAAATCGCCTGGGTCAGATAATCACAGGGATTAAGGATTTCCTGCAGAATCTCATTGATCCATTAACTCATTGGCCTTGTTAGGAGCTTGGGTTTCTAGAGAATACTGTGTAAATCCCTGTAGAAGGTGAGAATTTTCACTTGTCCTACAATAAACTCTTAAAAGGTTCCATTCAACACGATACCTACAATGTAGGAGGTGTTTTCCATAAAGGTGCGACATCAGTTGCATCCAGTGGTCTGTCTTTTCAGGCTTAGAACACTCACATACAGTGATAAAGTTTCACTAGGCAAACATTTTCCAGCTAGTACAATTCACAAATATTATTCTTTTCACTGAACTATTTATAAAACAAATAAAACTGTTTATTGAGTTCTCTTTGCTTAGTGGGAAAGTGTTTGACTACAGTCAAAATTAGAAAATTTGTTTGGACAGTTTTAAAACTTGCAGCATGATATAGTGCAATTGGGAGTCTTGCAAACCTGCTTTCATCTTTTTTTCCCTTATAATTGTGGAGAAGAGAAAGAGCCCTGGAAAAGAACCTCCGTGTGCTCACTGGGACTGTCTCACAAGGAATTCAGGCATTTTACTATCTAGCACCCTCTCACCCAGATTAGAAGGCTTCAGATTCCTTAGTTTAATCCTTAGGATCCTGGATTTGGCCACACTTACTACTCATTTTCTACCCCTCTCCCAGCATCCTTACCTTCATTCATCAAGATCAATCTGCAGTTCCTAGGATGATTCACACAATTTCCCACTCAGCAGTAGGAACTCTGTCTTTCAAAACTCTCCAGAAGTATCTGCTATTTTAGGGGGCAGTGCTTCCCTGATCCTGGAGACAGATTTAAATGCCCTACTCTATACTCCATAGTGCCTGTGTATACCCTGATCACTTAATGATGCACAGTTGTATTTACAATTGTCATAATATTTATTATGGCAATGAAGACAATTGTCCACAGCAGACAAATGCTTACTTTACAGGAGGCACTGTGCTCAGCATTTCACAGACATAATCTCATTTCATTCTGTCAACAACACTCTGAAAGGATACTGCTCTCTCCTTTTTCAGATGAGGAAAGCAGTTTCGAGATGTTAAGTAACTTTCCCAGATCACACAGCTAACAAAAAACAGGGCTGACTTTCAAATCCAGATTTGTCTGATTTTATAGCCACTGTGATAAATGACTAAACTGTATGGCCTCCCTCTTGTTAATATTCATTTATTTGTCTGATTCACTGCACACTGTAAAGTGCTTAAGAACAGAGACTTTGCCTTATTAGTCTATAAATTGTCCTGGCCCATAGCAGCCACTCAATAAGTGATTATGGGACAAATGAAAAAAATGAAACTGTAATGAAGCGAAAAAGACACTAGATTTGGAATCAGAAAATCGATGTATAAATCCTGGCCTTTAAAGTTTTATGTATATTACATGGATTTCATCTTCATATAAATCCTTCAACGTGGATGATATCTCTTTATTTTATTTTACTTTACTTTCTCACTTGCTGGGGAAGCAACTTGCTTTAAGGTCCAGAGTTGTAAATGGTATTGAGCAAATCAAACCCAAGTATTTTTAATGCCAGAGCCACCAAGACAGCTGCGTCTCATGAATATTGTGTACTATTTATGACGTGGAACTTGTGAGCATTTTAGAAAATGTACCTTTTCCTTTATGTTTTACTTTTATTGTTTCCATGTTGTTGTTAGAAAGATTAAAAACTACCTTCAGGATAGACAAGAACGGGAGACACAACGTTGTTTTTGTAATGGAAGAGAGAAGTTAATTAGAAGCAGTGGGTGGAAGCATTAGAAACCACTACTCTAATGTCTGGTGTCCGAAGCAGAAAAAAACAAAAAAGGATGTTTAGGGAGGTGCCCTGAGGATAACAATGAAACAATGAGGAATTTTAGCAACAATAGGGAAACAGTAAAAATAACAAAGAAAGGGGTAAACAATGCTTCAAAAGATGCTCAAAAGTTTCAGTGTAATTATTTTGCCCTCATTTGTTACGAGAGATGATATAATATACTAGCTTCAGAGTAATTAAATATAACTGCAAATCCAGAGTTAGGGCAGCCTTCGGAGTCGGTTAATCCAGAATTTAGCATTGTCATCAAGGACCAAGGCTTGTCCTGTTTTTGGCAGTCTGCAGTGTTGACCTCATCCCATTGATAGCTGGTTCCCCTCAGGTTTTAGGATGGTCGGTAGTATAGCAACCTTCCCTCCACCTCGATACACAGATTCACTTTCCATGGTTTAAGTACACCGTGGTCCAGAAGCAGATGATCTCCTTCTGATGTATTATCAGGAGGTCAGTAGTAGCCTAACAATACGTCACAAGGCTTACATCATTGACCTCACTTCATCTCATCGTGTAGGCATTTTATCACCTCACATCATCACAAGAAGGGGGATACGTACAACAAGGTATTGTGAGACAGAGAGCCACATTGACATAACTTTTATTATAGTATGTAATTATAATTATATTTCATTATTAGTTATTGTAATCTCTTACTGTGCCTAATTTATAAATTAAACTTTATCATAGGTATGCATAAATAGGGAAAGCACTATATGTGGGGTTTGGTACTATATGTGGTTTCAGGTACTCACTGGGTATCTTGGAATGTATCCCCTGTTTATTATTGGAGACTAGTGTACATGCTTTCTAGTTCACTTCTAGCGGGAGTAAGAAGCTGTGTTTTTCTATGGCTCACTCCTAAAAATGTAGAAACTTTTCCCCAGATATCCTCAGGGAACGTCTTCTTGGATCTCATTGTCTAGTAGGGGGTCACATCATCATCATGGATCCAGACACATTCTAGTATTTAGTGATAAGGTCAGCTCTGGAGTACCTAGACTCCAATAAAAATACACGTACTGATAAGAAGGGGAGGTGGAAGAATGGATGTTGGGTAGGCAGCCAACAGTAGACACTGCATGATGAGACCTATGCAGTTTAATTGAAAGAATATAGTGAAGGACCCTCAAAAAGTATAAAGCCCTAGGGGCGCTTGGGTGGCTCAGTTGGTTAAGTGTCCGACTCTTGATTTTGACTCAGGTCATGATCTCAGGATTGTGAGATCAAGCCCTGCATTGGTTCCATGCTGAGTGTGGATCCTGCTTAAGATTTTCTCTCTCCTTCTCCCTCTGCTCCTCCCTCCCCGGTCATGCATACACGTGCACTCTCGCTCCCTCTATCTCTCTAAAAAAAAAAAAAAAAAAGTATAAAGCCCTAGACCTACATTGTCCATTGTGGTAACCACTAGCCACATGTGGTTATTGGAGACTTGAAATGTGATAACTCCAAATTGAGAATGTAAAATACACATCAGATTTTGAACATTATGTACAAAAAAGTAAAATATCTCAATAATTTTTATATTGCTTACATATTGAAATAGTATTTCAGATATATTTGGTAAATTAAAATATATTGCTAACATCAATTCTACATGGTTTTGTTTTGTTTGCTTCTTTTAAATGTAGTTACTATAAACCTTAAAAGGATACATGTGGCTCTTGTTTGTGGCTTGAATTATATTTCTTTTGGACAGAGCTGCATTAAACCATCAAATTTCCAATTGTTTCAGCTGGAGAAACTATTTAAAAAAGTCTCTTTAGAGAAACAGACAAAAACAGAACTGCTCTGGTCCAGTGGGGTAAGGATCTGGAAATGCCAATAACAGCTATTCACCAATTCCTGCAAAAATGTTTTTGAAAATACTTACATCAAATATAGATTTGAAAATGAAATAATAAAGTCCCTAAGATAGTAAGAGGAATAATTTTATAATTACTTGCTTAAGATCTTCCCTAGGAAGCTAAATAGTGCAGTAAAAATACTTTTATGGAACTCACACATTAAGAAGAGAGGGAGCTGATGGATTCAGATGTTGGGATTTGGTTATTTTCTCTTAGAAACCTATAGTCTTCATAGGAATTTGGCTTCTGAGTCATGGGAAAAATTGATGTCTTCCTCATGTTTGCTTTCTTCTGGTTCCTATTAGTTACTGTGCTGTTGGACCAAATGGTATGAATCCAACTAAACCAACAGATGAGACGAAAGCAGCCTAAGGGTGCAAAACATGGAAGATGAACAGGTTACAAGTTTCCATTTTTCTACATCCCATGTAATGTGAATTCAGTCGTCTTTAAACTTTCCTCAAACCTGGTACAAAATTGTAAGTGCTAACTGTACTTTAAGTGATTTGGTAAAGTCTGATTTTCTGAAAACAAAAAACACAGTCTTTTCAGAAGAACAGTTTGAAAAATAAAGCTTATCATTTGTAATGTAAATAACACATGGCACTTGATAGTTTTCACGCGACACATACATGGTGCATGAAAGGGAGGAGTGATTGTGAAGGTGTATTACAAGGCTGCTACATAAATCTCAAGGAACAATGGGTTAAAAAGGGAGCTGTATCTCTATGGACATAGCAAGTTACCATTTTGTGGTGTCATAGCCACATTCTTCCTAATTAGAATCCATGTACTTAGGAGACAATAGTGAGTGGATCTTTTATGCTTCCTTTTATTACACTTAAATCTGAAGGAGAAGGAGAAGGAGAAGGAGAAGAAGAAGAAGAAGAAGAAGAAGAAGAAGAAGAAGAAGAAGAAGA
>NW_024423564.1:46177652-46288296 GCF_017311325.1 Ursus maritimus
AGAAGAAGAAGAAGAAGAAGAAGAAGAAGAAGAAGAAGAAGAAGAAGACAAAAATAATATTGATATAGTACTTAGTATAAGTCAGTAAGTCTGAGTGTTTCACCATTTACTATATACCTTCATACCTGTTAATGCAGCAGAGCAGTGAGCTCAGTGGGCTGCAGGAATCCATGTTTTCAGTGCTGCTACTTGGTAGACCCAAAAGGAAAAAGGGTCAGCAGGAATGTTTGGTTGCAGTTTTTTCACACGAGCAGTAACAATGCAGGTTAAACTCAGTTAACACAATTCTCTTTCGAAAGGTTGAGGCATTGGAGATTGACCATCCTGTCATGATTGGGAAATCACAGAATGTTCTTTTTAAAGTCAAAGAAAAAGTGATGCCAAAACATGACACCTTAAGCCCCTCCCGTGGTGGATCTGGCACTGCACAATTACTTAGCCCAGGTTTACAGTCAATACCACAAGTTAACTATAAAGAAAGCTGGTAAATTTTTTGAGGATGTGTTTTGTATTAGAAAAAAGAAAATGAATTACGCATAATGTTAGGAAATTCCTATGCTGACACTGACTTGAAGCCTAACATTGGCAGAGAATTTTACAAGTAAATTAAACTATTATTGATGTGTTATCTGTTAGACTCTGAAGGGTATTTTAAATACTTATTATAATATACATATAAGATACAGTCTCATATTTGTGGGCAAGAATTCTATAAGCAAGGAACACTAGAATCCCATGTAACATTTTTATAATAATAAAAGAACTTTTGACTTACTATGTATTATAAATTGATAGCAAATAGCCTCGTTAAAGACGGTATTGATATGCATGTCTTATTTTGGTTTTGTCTTGAAGTATATTTCTGGAAAAACTGTTATTAAATATACAACAAGAATTTTCCCTTCTTATAGATTCAGTATGTTTTATTTCAAACATTTGCTGCTCTTGTTGATTCTACAGCCCAGGTCTCCAGCTTCCTCCAGGTTACTGCTGTAACTATAACATTCTACTTAAAATCATGAATGATAAGAAGGTGTACTTAAAGTCCATTAGGACCTAAATTGAAGCTGTTATCCTGGCTAATTACAATAACAGAAACAACAAAAACAACAAAAAGACTTGAATAGGGATAAATATTTGTGGATTTGTACATTAGATAAAAATTCTAGAATCTGGTACCCCAAATGGGAGGTGGTACCCTTTCAACCATTCCTTCATTGGTTAATTCAAAAATATTTGTAAATCTACAATGTAATATATTCTGTGCTGGGTGCTTCCTCAGATACACCTAAAAGGACCGAAATAATCCCTACTCTTGTAACAATATTTATCTATGAAGAGAGACTGACATTAAAAACAAGCAGCAATATAAAATGTTTAGGGGTAATAAAGGAAGTAGAGAATTTGGGAAGTCCATATTAAAACTTATCCACTAGGCTTTTGGCAAGGGAAACATCAGATAAATTGACATTTCAAGTCTACACAAAAAATAAGTTGAAATTAGTCAAGTAGAGAAGGGAATAAGAGTTATAGACCTAGGGATCCAGATTTGTAAAAGTTCAGAAGCAAGATGAACTTTTAAAGAACTCAGAGAAGTTCAAGGTGATTGGAATATGGATGTGAGAGTAAAGAGTGGTGAGAATTTAGGCTAGTGAGCTCAGCAGGGGCTGAGTGGTGATGAGCCTTCAACGTTCATTTAAAGGCTTTACTCAGGGCAATGAGAACCTATTGAAGAACTTTTCAAAATGGAATAGCACAGTAAAATTTCCGTTTTAGGAATATCCTTTGTAGGCAGCATGGAGGGGTCCAGAATGGAGGGTAAAAAATGATGTAGTAGACTTTTGTGGTAGTTCAGACGAGAGATGGTGGTGGTCTGGGTTTAGGGTCAATGGGAGTGGAGATGTGAGAAATGATAGATTTAAAAACTATATTAGGAAGCTAATGGGAGACTTTGTGATTGATTGGACGTGAGGAATATGGATAATGAGGCAGAATGGATAGAGAAACGCAAGAGAGAGACTCAGGGAAATGAATCAAGATGAATCTAGCGTCACTCTTAGGTTTCTGTTTTAGAGAGCTGGGTTCACTGAACTAGGGAAGATTGGTGGAGATCAGCTTTGAAGCAGATAATAATGTCAGTTTTGAGCCTGTTGAATTTGATGTAAGGCATCTAGGCAGAGCTGTGCTATAGGCAGCCAGATCAGTCAGTCTGGAGCTTAAAGAGGTACAGCCTACAGTGCATAGATGGATTTGGAAGTCATGAGGGTAGAAGGGGTCATCCACTGAGTTTATGCACAGCAAGAAGGGGAGGCAACCTCCCATTATTTAAGATAGAACCCCAAAATGCTGACATTTTCAAGATAGGTAGAGAAACAGGAGCCATAAAAGAGACTGCGAGGGATCACCCAGAGAGGTAGCAGGGAAATTAGTAAGAAACTCAGGTCAAATGGCAACTTGAATATTTGGGAAATGGCAACCTGTATCTTTGGCAACCTGAATCTTAGGGAAGAGAATGTTTCAAGAAAGACTTTTAAGTGTCTAGTGGATTTTGAAACCTTGTTGGTGGCCTTGGGAACAGCACTTCTTGAGGATTTGTAGGCACTCAGGCCAGGCTGTAGTAGGTTAAAGAATAAATTTGAAGATAAGGAAGGTAGACAATTCTTTGGAGAATTCAACTGTAACTTGTGGAGCACTATATGTAGGGAGGTGAGAATTCTGCAGAAGATTTTATCTTCTCAAGATAGGAGAAATTTAGATATGTTATTATGATACTGGGAAAAAGCCAAAAGTTAAAGGTAAAAGAAGGAGATAATTGAAAAAAAAAAAAAAAGCCTTTGACATTCATGCTGGATAAGATTCAGTGCGCAGATCGAGCGTTAGTCTTAGATAGGAGATGGGACACCTCTTCTATTTGAATAAGAAGCAAGGAGAAATGGTTAGCTACAGATGCCGAAGTTGGTGGTAAGAAGGTGAGAGGCCCCTAGACAGCTTGTTTTCTCTGTGAGGTGAAGGACAGTGGAGAATGTATGAGATAGCTACTGCGGTGAATGAAAGAGAGAGAGACAGAGAGAGAGAGGTGACTAGGGAGTGAGACAAGGTTGGAAGGTTGGGGACCATGAATTGAGAGAGACCCCAATCTGCCCATATTCACCCAGTGTTCACCCCAAGTACAAGACGTGTCTGTGTGGATCCCCTTATGAGATCCAGTCCTCCCACAGCATAGCTCCAGAAGAGAGTGTCATTTGGACATGAGATCAAGTTAAATAAGAATTTATCATATTAGGTTAGAACCACAATCAGCCTGCATCACATACAAGTTGTGGTACAGGGAAGGAATCTTTTGCATGTGGTGGCTGTACTGTCCATGAATCACAGAAGCCAGTAACTGATCACTAAACATCACATTCCCTTTAATAAGCCATAATGAATTGATGATTAAGTTAAATGCTTTGATCAATTACAGAGTATCCGACTGTTTACCTATTGGTTGTTAAATTATGCACACATCGACTACCTAAGAATTCAAACAGAAATGACCATGTGATGGTTCCAGGATGGATGGTGACACTAACATTTCACCAATAAACTATTTAATAGGTTATTGTTTATATTGAAGCTTCCAACTACTCTGCATTTAATGCTTCTTTTGTAAGTGTGCAAATAACATGTTTATTGTGGAGAATTTGGAAAACAAAGAAAAAATAGAGAAGAAAATAAAAATTGCCCTAATTCCCACCTGGAGATGTTTTTAAAATTGGATTATACTACATAATAAACATTTGTTTTTAGGTTTAACATTCCTGAATATTTCTTCACGTTATTAAATATTTTTCAAAAACATCATTTTAAATGGCAGTGTTGAAATACATGTATATTATGCAAATCAGTGGATGTGCCATAATTTAAATTGTGCCCTGTGCTTTATTGTTAGCCTTTTTAGTTTTCCTAATTTTCTTTAGAGGTGACTGTCTCTGCACACAAAAACTTAGCCCACATCTCTGATTCCTTCTTCAATCATTTAGCTACTCTTAAAAAAAATTTTTTTTGAGTATAGTTGACATACAATGTTACATTAGTTTTAGGTGGATGACATAGTGATTGGACAAGTTTATAGGATACACTATACTCACCACAAAAGTAGCTACCATCTGTCAGCATAAAACACCGTAATTGTCACTAACACTGTGGATCTCTGACTGCGTGATAGGATTCAGCGTTCGGGGTTTAAATGAAACTGTACTTTGGCAGAAAAAAGAAAACTATCTTAAATCTAAATATTTGCAAGGATGAATGTTCTTTAAACCTTGACAAAGACATATTTTCTAAACTTTCACTTGACACCTGAGATATAAAGTTTTGAAATGTAATAAAGATAGCCCTTCTGACATGTATATCACAAAGCTAACTTATCATCTATAATCCAAGGAATAAATACTTTTATATGGTAGGTTTTGCCTTGCCCCTTTCAGCCAGAATTTGAATACTTAGTTACTGATATTTTTTGACTTCTAATAGAAAGGTATCTATCTAGGCATAACATTTATAATGAGCTATACTGAGCCAAATTACACAGAATTTACAATTCATACTACTTGAAAGGAGATGGTAATTCTTATGTACCAAATAAAGTGGTGGCAGTTTGCAGGCTTCTTTACGATATGGAGGGATATGGAAGTCCCCTATGCAGCTACTGATGAATGGTTCTGCATTACCAAACATCTTTAAAGTTTAAGTTTTTTCTTCTAAAAAAACATTACTAGGTAGGAATTTAAGAAAAGCAGACATATAGATAATAAATTTATTTCCTAGTATTCCTCAAGCATCCACTGGTCTATTCCTGAACATCAGAACATTCTCTTCTGGAAGCCTACGCAATAGTGCAGTAGCCCGGGGCTTGGGAAGAGGTAGTCTTTGTATATCGAAGACCTTAATTATTCTCATCTCATTGTAATTTTTGCAACTGCATTACTAGATGGAGAAGATATTCGGTAAGCATGTATTAATCATGTTTTAGAGAAGGGAGAAATTAAGATCCAAAGTCAGGTAACCAGTCCCCAGCCTAGATGCAAAGCTGAACCAGATTTATGGTGGGTCTCTAACTCTTGGTCAGCGGGTTTGCCAATGTCAGCTACTTCTAAAAAAATCTTCCCAAAAAGCTTTATGAATCGAGGCCCTTGTACTATTCATTTATCCATTTTCTAACTTTGTAATTTTCCTCTCTCCTCTGTTTTCCAAAAGATACATTTGGGGTTTTCCTGAAGAGGAATTTTGTCTTTTGTTTATATCTTTTACCTTTTGGTTTCTTTTCTTTCTCAAATTAAATCCTTATTCATTTTCCAGCTTTGCCGTAGAACTCATATAAGAAAAACCTTAACCATAGAGGTATATATATATATATATTTAAGAGGCCTTCCGGGGGGCGCCTGGGTGGCACAGCGGTTAAGCGTCTGCCATCAGCTCAGGGCGTGATCCCGGCGTTATGGGATCGAGCCCCACATCAGGCTCCTCCGCTATGAGCCTGCTTCTTCCTCTCCCACTCCCCCTGCTTGTGTTCCCTCTCTCGCTGGCTGTCTCTATCTCTGTCAAATAAATAAATAAAATCTTAAAAAAAAAAAAAGAGGCCTTCCGGGCCAGCCCTTTTGTTTCCTAGTAAGTTTACTAGAGCATAGAGAGTAAGTGGCTTGCCTAAAATCACACATGGTGGCAGTGCCAGCAGTCACTGTTTTGAAAAATTTTATAAAATTACATAATAGTAAAGATGAAATAACACGACTTCTAGTAATTTTTTTTAATGTTCATGAGCTGTTTATTTTCAGCTTTCAGATTAGATAAGGCAGGAGAAGCTTCTGAAACAGTAGAGCATAGAACGCTGAAATGATTTGGCAACTGGAGAACAGAGTTGTAACCAGACTGGAAAGACTGCAGTTATTTCTGAAATCTACAGTGGAGCTTCTTCCCATGATAATCCTTCAAATTATGTAATTAAGTGATTTAAAGGGCCCAGACTGGTTTCAGTGTATTATAATGTAGTGCATTTATCAAATGATAGCGGGAATTTCCCGTGGAGCAGGTTATTCTCCCTTAGCCTAACAACAGAGGATTATGAAAAACAAAGCATCATAGCTACAAATTGGCTGTGAGGAAAGTTCTCTTACACACTTACATGAGGAATAAACAGGAAATGCATAAAAGCTGCAAAATGGAGCCTAAAGGCAAGTAAACAATTTTATTTCCTCCCCCACAAGTTAATTTTTCTGGGTTTACTCATTTATCATCTTCAAACGATATTTATGACCTATAACTCAAGGTATTTTTGAATTAAGAAGTGAAGTACCAAAGACTTTTAAATGTGTAGTTATAAATCCTGCTGCAATAAAACAAAATCCAAATGCAGAATATTGAGAACTGTCTCCTTGATTAGTGCTTTGCACATTTAAAAGATCGTTATCACTGGAAAAGAGAGAGATCGGTTCTTTCCTTTAGGTGGGACAATGTGGTTGCCCTTGACCCTAGGCAGGGATGGAGAATTTAGGGGACGCTGATATAGTTGTGTACCTGGTTAGCATGGGTACAAAAAGAGCTCTCTACTCCTGCTGGTAACCAGGGAGAGGCAAGAGCCCTCGGAGAGTCACGGGGAGCCTGGGGGAGATGCCGGCAGAAGAGCTGCCTTTCAGGGCAACCAGAATTCATCTTACCATTCCCTTGACCAGATCACTGAGAGGCTGGTCAGAAGGAGCAATCATGCAGAGTATTCATGCATTTGCTAAAAAAGTCTTTTTTTTTGTTTGTTCTTTTTTCCTTGTGTAAGCTATTGAATTGGACTATTAGGAAAAATCATTTCTACTAGAAATCTACAGTCATGTCAAAGGTTTTCTTTCAGTCTGAATGTCTGAAAAATATTTGCAAAAATTGTAATCGCTGTTTAGCTCCTTCAATATTGGGAAATCAACAGATGGATGTTAATTTGCGTTTATGTTCAAGATTAGATGGATTTGGGAGACCTATTTCCATCCCTGCTGCCATTTGGAAATGACAATATCATGCTTACAGCCTCTAATTCTAGTTATTGTCATATTTTGCATCCCGTGATTTCCGGGAAAAGCTAGAGTGTCCCTCCCCATGCGCCAGCTATTGCTTACAGAGCTTGGTTTTATAATTTCATAATCACTGTACTGTCCATAGTAAATTATGGGAAATTACAGAGGACTAATCAATGTAAGGCATATGAAACCTATATTAGCCTAATAATAATTTAAGATTATTAGCCCCATAAGAACTAATTTTAAAATAATCAAGGAGGACTGTGTAAAATGACCGAAATCCCATTTTAATTAGCGATTTTAACTTTCCTGATTATAAAAAGTTGGAGAATTTCAATACTTTATTAAAAAAAAGAAAATGTTATTTGAGTTTGTTGGGTTTTTTTTTAAGATTTTATTTATTTATTCGAGAGAGAAAGAAAGTGAGAGCATGTGAGTGGGAGGAGGAGCAGAAAGAGAGAGAGAATCTCAAGCAGATTCCATGCTGAGCGTGGAGCCTGATGCAGGGCTTGATCTCACGACCCTGTGATCATGATCTGAGAAGAAATCAAGAGTCACACGTGACCGACTGAGCTACCCAGACATCCCTAAGTGAGTTTTTAGATCATTCTAGGCCAGGCCCAGAGCACTTCCTGGAAGAGGGTAGGCAGTCAAATATATTTAACTGTTGAATGAGGTTAGGGTTTAAAAGAGCAAAATACAACCTTTCCAATAGCTTATAAAAGTGAGAAAAAAAGGGGCGCCTGGGTAGCGCAGTCGTTAAGCGCCTGCCTTCGGCTCAGGGAGTGATCCTGGCGTTCTGGGATCGAGTCCCACATCTGGCTCCTCCGCTGGGAGCCTGCTTCTTCCTCTCCCACTCCCCCTGCTGTGTTCCCTCTCTCGCTGGCTGTCTCTCTGTCACATAAATAAATAAATAAAATCTTTAAAAAAAAAAGTGAGAAAAAAGAATTAATAGACACATGTTTTTCTTAAAGGAAAACTATTGAAAATATGATTTTATACCTTTTAATCAAACACACTGAAATTTAATTGATGCTACTAGAATAACAAGAGTTCATTTTTACATGTTGCAAACTTAGAAATTGAGATTATTTATTTATTTATTTATTTATTTTTTTTTTTTTAAAGATTTTATTTATTTATGTGACAGAGAGACAGCCAGCGAGAGAGGGAACACAGCAGAGGGAGTGGGAGAGGAAGAAGCAGGCTCACAGCGGAGGAGCCTGATGTGGGACTCGATCCCGGAACGCCAGGATCACGCCCTGAGCCAAAGGCAGACGCTTTTAACGACTGCGCTACCCAGGCGCCCCAGAAATTGAGATTATTTATACAGGAGTTGGGATGAAGTTCACTTTTACTTAATGTTTAGGAAAAAAAAAAAGTTTCCTAAGAAAGTGAACAAAGTAAACAAGCTTGCTGAGATGTATCTATGAGAGACGGTAAACCATTTTCAAACAAATTCCTCCCCATCCCCTCTCCACATCTGTTGAGAGTTCAATCTGTAGGTGTGTTAGTTTTCTTTCTTCCTTTCTCTCTTCCTTTTTCTTTCTTTCTTTCTTTCTTTCTTTCTTTCTTTCTTTCTTTCTTTCTTTCTTTCGTAGGTGTGTTAGTTTTCTTTCTTCCTTTCTCTCTTCCTTTTTCTTTCTTTCTTAATTTCTTTCTTTCTTTCTTTCTTTCTTTCTTTCTTTCTTTCTTTCTTTCTTTCTTTCTTTCTTAGGTGTGTTAGTTTTCTACTGCAGTTCTCTAACAAATTTATTAACTTAGTGGTTTACACAAGACCAATTTCTCTTACAATTCTGTTATAAGCCTGACATGAATCTCACTGGGTTAATATCAAGGTGTCCCTGGGGCTCCATTCCTTTCTGGAGACTCTGAAGGAGAATCGGAGACTCATTTCCTTACCTTTTTCAGTTTCCAGAAGCCATCTCCATTCCTTAACTCATGGCTCCCTCTCTCTATGTTCAAAACCAGCAACGTTGTATCTCTCTGACTCCCTCTTTCTTACCACAGCTGGGTAAAATTCTCAGGTTTTCCAGAAAAATCTCCCCATCACAAGACCCTTACCGGGAATCACATCTGCAGAGTCCTTTTTGTCTCGCGTGATAACATCGTCCCAGGTTCTAAGAACTGAGACGTAGATCTCTGGCGGCCATGTGTGTACACAGGGAGAGGTAGCCTTCAGTTCACAGGACCATGAGCCTGCATCAGAAGATACTGATGTAGATTGACTTATTTTTTTAAAAATTGGTGTGTAATAAATCATATTTATTAATGAAAGCAATTATCATCAACTTCCTTTAAATAAAACTTTCATTAACTGAAATGCTTTTATGTACATACAGTTTTTAAAATAATTTACTGATGGTTTAATGTTAAGTTATTGTTTAATAGTAATAAATCCATTGCCTTCCACAAGTCTATGTATTTCACATAATTTAATTATAATAACAATATAGCTTTATATACACGAACTTATATTCTGTTTTCACCCAATTCTTAAATATACCACTATACAAATAAACCATATTTTATTAAGCTTTACTCCTAATGTTAGAGATTTATGTGTTTACAGTTTCTTACTAATGTAGATATTGATTCGCTGAACATTGACTTATTTATACAGCCATTTTTGCTTTTATTGAGTACATCCCTTGGAAAAAATTCCTTAAAAAAAATTGCAGAGTAAGAATATATGACTATCTGCAGGTTGTATACACATTCCCTTCTTCTTATTTGTTTATAGAACCATAATTTTGTTCAGGTATTGGGTGGTAAAGTGGTCAAGGACCATGGTTTAAGTCCTAGGGGATGAATTTGTGCTATAAGTGAAACCTGGAAATTTCTATGTCCTTTGCCAGTGATTGATTTAAGAATCTGTGGGTCAATTTTGTCCAAAAAGACCAAGCTGAAGTTCTTGTAGCTGGTGAGGGTTTGGTCAGAGCTGGAATTTAGTTCGGATGCTGAATCTGTGATGTGTTAACATCTGTACACACCATCTTGATGTCTATCAGAACTATAATCCAGGGGAGTGGTGGAGCTGAACTAGGATGAGGTTGGAACAAGAGCAAAAGGCATTGAAGAGGATGAGGCAAAAGAAAGATTCAAAGACAACTGACATGTTGGGCCAGGATGACTATACAAGAAGCAAGTGCCATTGTTGGGATTGTGGGTTTGTGGTCCAGGGTGTTCTGGATGTTTGGGGATGTTGACTTCAATTTAAGGTATATGACCTAAGGACAAACATCCAAGTAAGTGTGGGCCTCAAGAGAGACCTTGGGTTCAATGGAATGTACTGTGAGCAACAAATGCAAGCTCCATATATAATTTTAGATTTTCCAGTAGTGACATTTTTTAAAAAGTAAAAAAAAAGAAAGAGAAGGAAGCAATGCAGATTTCAGTAATATAGTTTATTTGATACAGTATACCAAAAATATTATAATTTCATTATATAGTCATTATATATTCCAACATCTTAATTTGTTCTGGCCATATTTCAAGTGCTTCATAGTCGTGTACAATTAGAAAGATGAATTTAGGAGCCAGTTATAAAGTCAGCACCTTTCTTTGCTTGCAAATGTGAACCTGTATGTGTTTGGCTTATTTCTGTTTGTTTGTTTGTTTGTTTGTTTGTTTGTTTTCTGGTTGCTGTTGTAACACTGCAATGAACAGTCATATATACAGCTCCTCGTGCAGGAAGTGAGGATGGTATGTTCCTAGGCATAGGACGGCTGGCTGATGAAATCACGCTCAATTTATTCTCCAAGGTGGTTGCTCCAGTTCGCATGACAGCTAGTGGCATGTAGAAGAGTCCTTCTTGCTCCACCCCCATACTAACATTTGGAAAAGTCTCATGTCTTCATTTTTGTCAAACTAGTGGGTGTAAAATGGTTTCTTGTTTTCTCATAATTTGCATTTTTCTAATTATTAATGAGCTTGAATACCTTTTCAGAGGTGTATGAACCTTCATTTTTTCCCTCTTCTATAGAAATCACAAACATTTATTCATTCAAATATAAATATATTTATATTATACATATGTCACATATTCATATATGTGTTATATATTTATTCACAAATATTTTTGAGCACTATCTAATAAGTATTGTTCTAGGTATTGGGAATTGTACTCGTGGGGGGGAAAAGAGTCCCAAATCTTGCCTTCCAGGGGGTTACATTCTAGTGTGTGTATATGGTGACGAGGAAGAGACAAAAACAACAAAACAAGTGAAGCGTATGTCAAGTGTTGTTAGTGAACCTCGGTTAAGTCCGGCTCAGCCATTTTACGTCAAGGCTTAATTTGGCTTCTGCAGTTGTAAAAAGGAGATGGTAAAAATACCATCTTCATTGTTTATTCAATGCCTATGGAGAATTTGACACAGCCCTGGCAAATAGTAAGGATTCAGAAAATGCTAATAATAAGTATTATTTTCCCCTTTTTTGCTTTTTTTTCTGAAATTTCTTCTCAGAACTACTGAAGTTTAAGGTTAAACATGTTTTGGTTTGTGGAAGTGTTGGTTTTCATCAGGGCATCAACCTATGGATACTTTCAGCGACAAGACAGAGGACTTTAGCTAATTTTGAGATGTGTTTTTGAGATTTTAAGCTTCTTAAAGCCCAAGAACCTGAGAATGTGTACTTTTTAAAAATCTGCATCATGTCAAATGCCAAAAATGTGGGAAAATCTGTAGGAATGCCTTGTATTCATTCAGGGCTGTGTCCTGTGAATGTAAATTTTGCCTGAATTAATCATTTCAATCTCACAACCAATTTACTGTAAACCCTGTGCAAAGTACTGTAGAGGAGGTGCGTGTGACCTTGTTAATCTTTGGAACAATTATTTGTCCCTCTTTCTTAGATAATGATGTTGAAAATGATCTTCAATCAGACATCAGTTGAGCACTGCAAGACTCACACTGAAAAGCTGAAAGAATGCAACTTCTTCCTAATAGCTGTTCGCCTGGCTTCACTGAACCAGATCTTGGATCCCTGGGTTTATCTGCTGCTAAGAAAGATCCTTCTTCGAAAGTTTTGTCAGGTAGCAAATGCTGTCTCCAGCTGCTCTAATGATGGACAGAAAGGGCAGCCTATCTCATTATCCAATGAAATAATACAGACAGGAGCATGAAAGAGAACACCTAATCAACTTGCATGTTCACAGCTTTTGGCAAAAAGTAGCCATAAACCTTACTGTGAATTTAGGCATCTCTGGCATGCCACTGTTTATGCATTGAAGGAGAAGTTTGATATAAGGCTAAATGGTCTCAGAAGCATAGATAATCCCCTATGTGCCAAAAGTATTGAAACACAAACAAAGGAAAATATATTATTAACAGTCTAGTGTTTTTGGGTCTCTGCCATTGGAGCTGAATATGTGATTATTTATGAGATGAAAACACTTTTTTTATAAATGATCTTGGTCTGTGGTGGGGATGGAGTGGGGAAAGTTAATATTCCAGTATACTGAGTACATGGGGGATTGAATCCATAGAGCATGAGAAATAGGCAAAAATTTGTTTTTGTTCCAAGATCTTGGTCTTCTGTATTCTCTTTCTTTCTCTCCATGTCACTTTTTTCCCCTTACATTTTTTTAAAAAGTTGCATTAGGATTAAAAAAAAACACAAAAAGTTGCATTAGGATAAAAATATATCCATAATATTCAGTGGTACTGATGTAAATATTGCTCATAAATTATGCATAAATAATCTGCTGAACTTATGAAGTTTAAAATTTTGGTTGTGTTGGTAATTAGTTTTACTCATTACCTAAATAAGAGCCAATTCCATTTATTTGAAATGTGACAGGATTTGTGGCTATCCAAATTACTATATGTTCTTCTTTTTGAATACATTCTTTAATTCCTAAAAGCCTGGATAAGATTCATGAATCTGATCTTGAGAGTCAGTAAAGTGATTTTTCAAAATACTATTTAAGAACTGATTTGAGAACTAAAGATAGGTACTATGGTTAATTATCTTCCCTGATCGTTCCACCAAATGTATTCTCTAATCTTCTGGATATTTAAATACTAACTCTGTTTCCAGGACCAATAAATATTTTGAACGTTCCATAAAGATTTTCCATAGTTTGGCCTATTTATAGGATAAGAAAATTAATAGTATTGACCCCTCACAGCACTGTCTCTGTTCTGTCTTCAAAGTAGCTCTATATCTAAATATTTATTATTAACATGTTTTTCTTATACTCTACATGTGTACAAACCTTGATAGCTAAGCTTGATATCTTTTTGGCACAAGTAGATTATTACACTAAGTTTTGAGAGCAGCCCTTAAAAGAAAACCTCCCCAACAAATATAGCAATCGTTTAAGTGAGACCTATACAAAATGCTCTTTGTATCCTTTGGAGCATTCAGTTTGCAAACTCATTCACATCTTCTCACGAAGATTTTAATTTACAGCTTACCTTATTGCATTCCTAGTTTTAAAAAATTTGAGATTTATTTTATACTTCTTCATAGTAACTCCTTTTTTCCCTGTGTTTAGTAGGCATTTGAGGAATAATTGATTTTAATGGGTATGATATATCTATTTGATTAATATATAAACCATCCTGGGTCAGGCAGGAATAATCAATTTATTATTATTATTATGAATAACCATGTCAAACTGAGTGGATAAACAAGATCTGCTGAGAGTGCTTATGTAATTCATGATGGTTCCACTAGCCTGCATTTTAGAAAATATAATGGTATATAACCTAATACTAAAGCCCTGTTATAAAATCTCTTTACACTATAGAATTAGATTATCCCACAGGTCACTCATGAAGAATTAGACAAAACTACCTCCTTTTTCCAGAAAAAAGAGCGCACTTAAGTGATGTTACAGTAAAGAGGCTTTACCTCTTGAATGGTCCTCTGGTCCCAGGTCATAATCAGACAGACACACACACAGTATGGATTTAAATGGTACGAGTGTGTTTGGGTTTTCCCTGCCAACACCTAGTACAACACTTGAAATGTAGGAAAAGTTCAGTATTTATTCAATGAATGAATGAATGAATGGCTGCCAAAACCGAGGGTGCATTGGTGAGGTGCCTGCCTTATGATCGAAAGACCACATGCCTTTATAGTCCTTCAAGCTGATAATGTGAATGATTTCTGCTTATTTAATTACAGAAATATGAATTTATCTTCAAATGTGTAGTAGCATATTGCTGTACAACAGAGTGTTTTATCTGTATCAATAATTTAAGGGACTGACACTTCCAAATTGTAATGGAGATTACTGTCCAAGAAGTGCCACTTTTCATCAAAGCACAGAAATACATGAAGACAAAACAACCTGAAACTTATCCTTAAGTACAAAATAAATTTCTTCCCAGGTTTACATGGCAGGACTGGACAAATGGCAGTTTTTCAACAAGGTGGAAAAGGAATTGGAGAAGGAAAAAGTATGTAAATGGCATGTGCTTTGTTATCCAGGCAGCCATTTGTTCATCCAGGGCAAATCTGATAAGAAAATCTGATAAGTCCCACTTGATTCCAGCCTTTGGATGATAGTTGAAGTTAGATTTCAGAGGTGTTGTGCAGAGGCCCTAGATATGGTCAGGAAGTGGGCATCTGAAGTCACTGCAGAAGAATCTGTGTTTCCAAGTTTAAGTTTATTGGCCTTTAAATTCATTCTCACACACTTTGTGTATCTATTCATAGATCTAAGCAGGAAAAGAATATGTGCACATAAATTATGATGATTCTTAACTTGACAGTATTGGTTTAAAAAAATAGAGGCCTAGAAAACCACATGGGAAGAAGTGAGTGAGTGAGTGAGTGAGTACAACGTAGAAATTAAGGTACAATCAGCTACTGTAGATTTTACAGGTCGGGGCTGATTTCCTAAATAATGAATTTTTGCAGCTGAGCTGTGTCATAGAAGAGAAGGATGACGTGCTATCCAATAAGAATGTTTTACTTTTCAAAGAAAATTGGTGCAGCGGATATCTCAAAACTACTTAAAATAGAAGAAACAAAATGTGTTATCTTAAGATTTAGCAAATTTGCTTAATGCTGTATATATACCAAGATATTTTAAGTAGATGTGTTTAATCATGACAGATTTAAATGGCTATGAAACAAAATGTGCACATCTATTTCTACTTAACACTTCTTATTATATAAAAGATCTCTCGACTGTTATAGAATAAAATTGTGGAAGCTCGTGTAAGTTAACTGTAAGAGACCCTGGGACCGTGCTGGCATTGAGATCAACTAGAAACTCTCAAGACAAAACAGTATTTTTCAAAGGTGGTCAATCTGTGACAATATTCTAATAATAGATTTTCAAGTGAATTAGACCTTTTATTTACTGATACTTTTTATATATCTGTTGGCTTTGAGTCCAAATTTTTGATTAGCTTTCAATCTTTCCACGTCAACAATCACTTAATGGTTCTTTTGTATTGGGATTAAATTAGAGACAAAAAGTAGAAAAAAATTTATCGTTGGAATCTTAAGTACATATATTCCTGCTTATTTTTAAATACTTAAACCCCAAAAGCTTCTCTTGAAATAAACAGGATACCGGAAGATGAGTGACACAGAAAGACCTCAGAGTATTTATTCCTGCGAACATACTAAAAGCTTAATGTGGAAAAATTTAAATTTCTATCATTTACCCATGTGAAAAGTTTAGACCAACACCCATGCCAAATCTTCAGAGATATTGTTTATTGCCGGTTTTGTGCTCACATATGTCTCAAAATCTGCTAAAATTGAGGTTTAAATAAATGTGCACAATTGTTCAATGAGCGAGATTATATCATTTTAAAAATGAAGACTAATACTGTGGCTACGTCCTGAGGACTGTTATCTGGGTTACATAAAATTCTGGTAAGAGGTGGCATACACCTGTGATGTTTCCTAACATAGACTTTGATAGAGCCAATTTACAAAATTTGAAAATCAACCTAAAACTCACACTCACATTTGTTAAAGAGCTGTTATCAGTTCAGTATTTTAAGACAACTAACTGGTGGTGATCTCATATGAAGCATGAAACAGAGAATTAGGGAAAATGTTAAAATTAAAACTCCATTAATTGGCATCATTTATATAGATACTGATCTCATAAGAAAGTTCATATTCAGCGGACTTACTCCCACCCAAAAGGTTTCAATTTTATGAGGAATTCGTATCTATAGTTATCAAGTAAAATCTTTTACATGCCTTCTTCCCTGAATGCCTTTTTTGGATTGTGTCCACCTTGAGTAAAACTAAGAAAGTAGATAGAATACTGCAGAGTGACCTTGTTCTCAAAGTGACAAAGGGAAAACTGAACACTATTCCTCTCTCAGAAAGACTTCCACAAGTCTAGAATTAAGGAATTTTTTTCACAAGGAGATCAACAACTCATGTTAAAGTCAGATGGAAAGATATCTTCAAACACGCTACTTACATTTTCTTTCTCACTTGTCTCTCTTTCCTACTCTTTTAAGGAACAAAAGAGCACAGAATTTTTATTTTATATAGTCTCTATTTTATAATTCCTAAACTGAAGACTCTATTTAAAGGTTTATAATTTACACAAGTTGAATTGTAAACCATTACATGATGATACCATAAACTGAGTACATTTTGATTCTCTGGAAAAACAATTCAATCAGATATACAGCATATTCATTTGTATACCACTCATTTTCTTTATTGAGAATCGAAATTCTTTCACTTTCAGATGTTTTAAATCAATCAGTTTAATATCAACACTCTAAATATTTACTGGATTACATATTTCTTTATTAGGAACGAGACTGTGACCCCAAAACCCTTGCCTCCAACCTGTTTATTCATTTTCTCAACAGAGAGAAAGTAACAGAAATATTTACTGTTGGTAAAACTGGGATTGTTTTTAAGAGGAAAGAGAATAGCTTCATATTTCTAGCATGCTTATGCCTTACTATATGAAACAGATCAGAGTCTGTTTTTTTAGTAAGTCTGCTTTGATGGGACGATTTTATTATGGGAGTAAAGATAGGAAGGAAAGAGATCATCATGAGAAACAAAATCAGGCTTTTCAAGCTTTTTGAGCATTGTGGAGATGATTCTACCTCTGAAGTTATTTTCAAAAGTGCAGCTCTTAAATTCTTTTGCCAATTGCTTTAGAAACAGAATATTTTGGCCTCTTAATGAAAGTGAATCAGATATCTAGACAAAAGGTAGTCAATTACCAAACTTCAATAGTTATTTGAAAATAGTTTCTTTATATATTTTTCTGTTTGTGTAGAAGTCAAAGCTGTAATGTTAAACAGAGAAAAATGCATATGACTTACTGATACACTCCAACGTTCTTTCAACTTTTGAAAAGGTACTTATGTGGAGTAGGCAAGGGAAGGGGGTGTAGCGAATATAAAGAAAGACATGGAGGGAACCTTGTACATTTGCAACTTGTTAAAATTCTTCACCCTTTTAGGCCATTCCACAGAATCAAAGAGAGGAAGGGACCACATTTATTTTTATGCATGGGAGTGTCAGTAGGGCAAAGAAAGGAGTGGTCAGTATTCTTTTCTGCAAGAGCAAGTGTTAAGTTCACTCAAGTCATCACTGACTGCTAAATTCTCTTCCATATATATATATGGAATTTGTATGAAATATTTTACTTTCTCCCTCTTCTTTTGCCAAATGTGTATATACGAATAGCATAAAGTTGAACATTTCTTTATACAAACAAGTTAAAAATAGGCACTGATTATCTTCATCTGTTTACAATAAACGAGTGTAAGTCCTATATGTGGTATATTTAAGGGAGAACTGAAATCACTGGCACTTTAATCAATAATATAGAGCTCAGCATAGAAAGCATGTGTTTCTCCATCTTTCCTATTCAGCCTCTTATCCCTACACACTTGGTCAAGTGGAAAGGTATACTTTTGTCATCTCTGTGTAAAGTTTTTTTGGAGTTATCCTAAGCATAGTTAAACACATATTCCAGTATATTTTAAAGGCTGGTCTTCAGGATTGTGGAGACAAAGAGTAAAAGAGACTTTGAAAACTACATCTAAATTTTGATGGCATTCGAGTCATAGCTAGTCTGTGTATTTAATAAATGTATGTTTTTCATGTTGTGTTTGTCAATGGAAAATAAAGCTGAATGTTCTGAAATGTTCCTGTCTTTTTTTCCTGATGCCAACTCATGTCAGGAATATTTTACTTATAATTGTGTTAAATATTTTGCTGAAATCCTATTTGACACGCTTTGTCAGATAACAGCACAATGGAATAGTCAACAGCATTATGCTATCTGGATGATTATACATTTTGTTTTACATTGCATAATTGTGTACTGTACAAATTTTTACTGATATGCTTAGATCTGCGGTGCTCTTTTGCCGATTTTCAACATGATATATCTATTCATGTTATAATCCCAGATTTTTTGCTTTTAATACAAAAGCACATTTATAAATTATTCTCAATTTAGTTCATCTCTTTTGTAGATTCTAGTGTAATCTTTAGGCAACCAATCAAGGAATGTCTTTGCGTGTAGTCACTCCCTTTGATAGATTCGTACCTGGGTATTGGTGTGAGCAGATTACTGGCAGAGACACATTTTGGGCTGCCCCAATACCCTGTTCTATGTGCTCATTCAGGTCAATCTACCTCTTCTTCTTTAGTGAAAGGAGACAGGCTGCTAAGCCGAGCTCAATAAAAGTAGCACATCACGATAGCCCCTCTTCCTCCTAAGAGAAGGTATTTACGGAGAGCTCTGACCATGGCTTCTCCACGAGGTCCTAGGTTTCCAACCAGCTTTTATGGTCTCTGTAGTCTTTGCTCTGCCTCATCAGGTAAACATCATGGTGGTACCTTCTTGTAGACGAGAAATGCCACCACGATGTTGTTGAACCTACATACCATAAAATGAAGCACTGCCCAGTTTCAAGTCCTTAGACATCCTTAGATATTCTTGGGGCTTGTTGTGCTCAGCCAGACCAGTTTCGAGCAAATCCAGTTTGGAGGTTGGATACTTAGAATCTAAGCCAGTCCTCCAGGCTTGTTCTTTCCGTTGACATGTATTCGTTGTTGTACTTACTATGTGCCAAGCATTCTGGCAGGTGTTAAGACACAAGGATTTTTTTCTAAAAAATAAGCTTTCAATGAATGTATAATCTGGTAGGGAATAGGAAATAATTTGATCAGAGCTGTTATATAGGGGAGGCGACGCTAAAATAGGAAATCATTTCCTGTAGAAGATGACAGTTAACCTGCATTTTGGAGAAAGGAATGGGTGTTAGTTGGAGAGGGGAGGGCATTTTAGGATAGTTTTTCACTTCACACTGTCCCAAATTATCATTTCCAAGGCATTCAAACTGACTAATTTCTAGTGGCCCTGTGAGAAGTATAGGTCTAAATAGGACATATATCTATAACCTCTCAGAATGGGCCAAAGTGGCATGGCCTTGGGGCAGAATTTCTCCACCTCAGCCCCTTGGAATATTGGGCCAAATAATTCTTTATTATGGGGGCTGTCCTATGCATTGTAGGCTGTTTAACAGTATCCCCGGCCTCTACCAAGAGTAGAGTAATACTTCCCTAGCTGTGACGATCAGAAAAATGTTCCCAGACATTGCCAAATATACTGTGGGGGACCTAACTGCTCCCAGTTGAGACCCTCTGCCTTAGGGCAAGGGCCATGGCCATTGAGAGGGTGCTATGTGTCTGAGGGTTTGCAGGACAAGGCCATCTGTGGGATCTTGGATGTGAAAGGCACCATTCTGGCATTTCCTGAAGCGGCTGGCGCTAGACTGCCAGTGTGTGTCTGACTGCACAAAAATGTGGCGTTACCACTACAACAATGCCCGGATCATCACGGGCCCTGATCCACTTCCGTAACCACATAAACCTATTCACAAATGAGGAGGTACAGTTTCTTAGAAAGTATCATCTTTCTATTGATGTCTCCAATCCCTATTTTGTTCTTGATAAGAGGCCGTGGGGTTATATGTCTCTCAAAGGGATATCTAAAGGGAATGAGTCCATTTCTCCCAGGATGTTTAAAGATCTGTTATATTTCCTCTTAAGTTCGCATTTCTTCCTTTTTTTTTTTTTTTAAGATTTTATTTATTTATTTGAGAGAAAAAGAGAGAGAGAGTGCAGGAGTTGGGGGGGGGGAGCAGATGGAGAGGCAGACTCCCAACTGAGCAGGGAGCCCTATGCGGGGCTCCATCCCAGGACCCTGAGATCATGACCTGAGCTAAAGGCAGACGCCCAACGGACTGAGCCACCCAGGGGCCCTTAAGTTCTCATTTCTAAGCTAGGTGCCTTAGTAGGAGAGAACTAACTTACCAAACTCTGTCTTTTATGGGATTTTGGCATATTTGGTCTGTGTACCAGAACTGCATGCAGCAGCTTTATTTAATCTGAAAGATGATTTTTATCAAGGAGCAGTCCAACTCTGGGCAAATGTCTCTTTACTGGCCCGTGTTTTTCTGAGCTTATGCCAGTCTGTAGTGCCTCAAGTATAGAGCTATTACCACACATTTTGAAGACAAAGTTCAACTCATGATCTCTGTAACTAACACTTAAGGCTCTGGTTTCTATGAAATGGGAAGCTGAAAAACGTAAACCCCAAATCTGACCCAAATTTAGAACAAGGATACTCATTGATCTACTATAAATTTCTGAGGCCAAGTAAGAAAGGTCTATGGATAATCAGTGTTTATGCCTAACATTCTTATGCAGTTTTTAAAAGAAGGCCTGGTATATAATATGCAAGGTTGTTTGAATTTGACTTTGAAAAGAACATTGGAAAAACATAATTCTGAAACAATTACCACCAATTGGGGTCTTTTCAAATTCGATTTAACTAGAACATACCTGATAGAACACCGGCTTTTAGTCACTTTGGGCTCAGAGACCCCTCTGGTCATCAGAGGAAAGGCATGGATCCCCTCCTCACAAAAAGCACAGACAATTTTTACACAGCGTCAGAGACTGTACCGCCCTCCTGAATTCTGTCTGTGGACGTCTTGGAAATTTACGGACACAGGTTAGGAATTCTCACTGTGAGAGAGTCTTTATGATTCAAGGAACCTCACAACTTTCCATGTTCGGTTAGGAAGCTGAAATCTAAACCGGGAGCTAAGTCAGCACAATTACTTCCCTGCGGATGCCAGAATTCCCTGACATCGCATTATACGCCCGTAGTAGTAAAGCAACAATCAGCGACAGAATTATTAAAAGAGGAGCTGCAATCATGTAAAAAAAAAAAATGCCATCTCTTGGGGAAAAGAACGGTGACTAACATAATATAATAAAAAATGATTAAATAAAAAAAAATAAAAAAAATTAAAAAAAAAAAAAGACAAGAACACAATCCCAACCAGAAGAGGGGCAGCATAGGCTACTCACCAACAACAGGTCGAAAGTAAAAGTACGATATATTCTTTTAATTACAAGTAATTCAGTGGTGCATTTGCCTTACAACAAACAGCTCGTTTCAGTTTTCCCTTGTGCTGAGCCAGCAACAGAGATTTAAAACAAAGCTATTTAAAAGTCAATTAAAAAAAAAAATCACCCTGCCTGAAGAATGCGATGTCCTGCACACAAAAAACCTAAATGGTTAGAATGTAAGTTTCTGTTACTTTCTGTTACATAACTTTATGTTATGTTACATGTGTATATGGATACATACAAATTTACACCTCTGCATGTTCTATGTCTTTGCCTTCAATCTAGAAGGAAGGCAGCAGGGACGACCTTACTGATTGATTCTTTCAGTGAGAATGCAAGGCATACACTTACAGATCTTGTTACAAATGTAAAATTAATGATGCTTTACGCCAACACTTAAAGCTATTAGTAAAATGCTGTATTGATGTTTATAGTTTGTGTTTCTCTACAGGGAAAAGTCTGGAGCAATTAATGACATTTGTCTTTGCATTTTTCTAGCCTTATTGAGGAAGATGGAAATGAGATCTTAAAGCACTGAAGTATTTGTCTATCGGAAACAACTCTTTTATACCAAACCATCCTACTTTCTGGATGCGTGTACATGAATTGGACAGCTGTTTGAGGTGTGCATAAAATTGCAAGCCGATTTTCATGAATCAGTGGTTTGGAGTCTTCCCCCTCAGAAGATCCATGAAAAGCCATTTTTAGAGGAAAAGCTATTTGTTATTTTCAACATTCCTTGATGATTTAAACATTTTTTTTGCCTGCATTTTTAAGAATTGTGGTGACAAAATTAATTTTTAGTTCAAAACTTTTGGAGAAATAATGTTGATTTATTACCAAGCTCTGACAAGGAACCACTGCCTTAAATGTTGTGCTGCCCTAATTGGATATGCATGGCCCTTATCCCAGATTTTCTCCTCATCGTGGCAATTTGGAATATTCCTCTTACTATGCCTTCAGCAGATTTGTCATTGAAAGCTGAAATACTTTGTTAATTAGATTACTTAACACTGACTGCTCCTAAGATATTATACATTTAAAATATTTTAAAGCATTTTTTAATGAAATCATTTCTTCAAAATGCTCTATAAAATTTTTGGGGTCATAATGAAAGAGAAAAATTTCCAACATTGGGAAAGGAGTTAGAACACTTATGTCCAATTATATGATTTGCTGTTCACTGGTTATTTGTCCTTAGCAATTCAGTAAACCTCTCTGCGCTTGAATTTTTTCATCAGCACAAAATTATTAGGATTAAATAAGACAATGAGGGTAAGGACGCTTTTGAAAGCACTGTACAAGTAGTTGATGGTTAATTTATTTTATTATTATTCACCTCATTGCTGGAACAACATTGAAAATTAATTATAATATTCTTATCTTAAGCAACTATCGCACAGTCTTGCTAATTTAGTATTGGGCATTCGGCAGAACATATAAGTGATATTTGAAGACAGGTTCTGGTCCCACAAAGGGTGTGTGTGTTTGGAAAACATACATAGCTTCTTTTAAATTTAGTTGCCTCATCTGTACGATCAGGGTTGGTCTATCTGTGTGGTATCTTCTAACTGAAAAACATGATTCTCCAGTCTCTCTGGAATGTCATGCAGCTAATCTTGTCAACTAAACACAGACAAGATTTTTTTTCTTTTGAATCTTGAAAAACAGCTCGTAGGAAACCTCTAGGAGACAGAGATAGCAAGGCCCATAAAATTTCTATTGCTTTTTTCTCTAAAAAGAATTTTTAGGTTCCTGTTCTCCCTCTCCTTTGAAATTGTTTTCTTTCCTCAACCATATCACGAGATCCTTGAATATAGAGGCTGTGTCTTCTACTCGTTAAGGTCTGTTGCCTGCTTTCCCTTTGCTTCTCATTCAAACTTCCAAATCCTAGTTTTTGTTGTTATGTGATGGATCTTATTTACTTCTTATTTTTGGCTCAGTAAATATCACAAAGAGTAGGTCATGTAGATTTTCATACATTTGGGTGTGTGTGTGTGTGTGTGTGTGTGGGTATCTCTTTGTGTGTGTGTGTCTGTGATGTCCGTTATATATCAAATGTGTATTCCTTTAAAAAAAGTTTATTAAGTTTTTTATTTTAATTCCAGTGTAGTTAACATACAGTGTTGTATTAGTTTCCAGTGTACAATGTAGTGATTCAACACTTCTACACATTACGCAGTGCTCATCGTAAATTTACTCTTTAATCCCCATCTCCTGTTTCACCCATCCGCCCACAGTCTCCCCTCTGAGAACCATCAGTTTGTCCTCTATAGTTAAGAGTCTGTTTCTTGATTTGTCTCTCTTCTTTTTTTCCCTTTGTTTTTGTTTTCATGTGTTTCGTTTCCACTTATGACTAAAATCATATGGTGTTTGTCTTTCTCTGACTGACTTATTTTACTTAGCATTATACTCTCTGGCTCTACTCATATTGTTGCAAATGGCAAGATTTCATTCTTTTTTATGGCTGAATACTATTCCCATTGTGTATATAGACCCCATCTTCTTTATCCAGTCATCTGTCGATGGACACTTGGGCTGCTTCCATAATTAGGCTGCTGTAAATAATGTTGCATTAAACATAGCAGTGCATATATCCTTTTGAATTGGTGTTTTGTATTCTTTGGGTAAATACCTAGTAATGGAATCACTGGATCATATGGTAATTCTATTTTTAATTTTTTGAGGAACCTCCATACTGTCTTCAACAGTGGCTGCGCCAGTTTGAATTTCCACCAACAATGCAAAGGTTCCTTTTTCTCCACATCCTCCCCGACCCTTGTTTCTTACGTTGTTGATTTTAGCCATTCTGACAGGAGTGAAGTGGGGTCTCATTGTGGTTTTGATTTGTCTCTCCCCCATGATGAGTGACATTGAGTATCCTTTCATGTGTCTGTCGGCCATCTGGATGTCTTTTTTTGGAGAAATGTCTGTTCATGTCTTCTGCCCATTTTTTAATTGGATTATTTGGTTTTTGAGTGTCGAAATGTGTATTTATTTTCTTAAATACATTGTGTTTTTAAATCACACTGTTATGTGCATCCCTTTAAAAGGTCAGATAGTGTAAAGAGGCTCTGTTCTTGGTCTAGCCGGGCCCTCGGCACTCTGCTTTACAGAAGTAACTTTCAGCTTCTTATTCAACATTTCTTCTAGCGTATACAACCATATTTCTAAATAACATCCTTGTGTTGCTATCTCTTACTTCATCAACTTTAGACATTGTATGTTGATTTATTTTGCTGGATTTAGCTCTCTCCTCACACATCTTCCCATTACAGTTATAACACAATTTTTATTAAATCAGTTTTCAGTGTTTGCGTTTTTCTGACAAGGCAGATAGCCCTTGCTGCTGAATCATAGTACTGTGATCACATTTCCTTTCTGGGACACATTTTTCTTTTTCCTAGAGTTAAGAACTTATTGAGTTAAACTTGCTTATTAGCTTTCTTTGTGTCAAAAACTAAACCTTAAAGTTTTCGACGTGCCCAAGCCTATGTGATCATTGGAATCCTGGGTTTCTTGCCATTGATCCTTTCGCCTCTTTTTTATTAGATACCATGTTTTCTAGATCCTGTGTTTGGAATTATTTCTTGAATTATTCACTCATTTTGAACACACCTGCTTTAAAACGGGCTTTTTAATAGAAAAGAAAAAGGAATCAAACTCCTAGAAAAGGAAAGAGAATGGTTTTAAGTAAGTATAAACACTAATAATAATGGTGATAATAACAATAGTGGCAACTATTTTTTTTTATGAGCAACTATATTTTATGAGCAACTATATTTTGTCATCAAATTCTCATGCCAATACCACAAGGCAGGTGTTATTATCACCACTCTCCAGATGAAAAGGCTGGGGCTCAGGGAGGATAAATCACTCCACCAAGTCCACCAGCTAGTGAGAAAGTGAAGCTGGGGTTCTCACCTGCTGCCAGGTCAGAATAAACTTGGCCAGTAATCCCTGAACAAAGAATTGCTACCGTGATTATTTCCTGTAGCTTCAGGTTTACCTTGGAGGGCTCCACGAAGGCCCCATGAAAGAAAGGTTTTAACTATCACGATGCCTGGGCATTTTCAAACAGCCACAGACAATCTTGGGCAGTAGTGGGGGAGGCAGCTTTTCCAACATTACTGATTAGAATCAGCTAACAAGATTCTTAGCAAAAATCTGAAAGTCCATATGCCCAACCTGGGCATGTGCACAATCCTGCAAACATTCTGACCCTTCCTTATTAGAGATGGAATTGCTCCTGCAGTGGACGGAGTATCAGCTGCCTGGCAGCAGATGGTTGCACAGAAAGGCTGCTTTTCCACTTCCTGTCCAGGCCTGTGGGTTCTGCAGACTGCCAGTTTATCACGATTTAAGTTACTAAGTATACATCTCGGTGAGCCCCTTTGTCTTTGTTTCTTTTTTGTTGTGGTTTTTCTTTCCACACTTCTCCTGCTTATAAGGTAGCTCAGGAGAAGCCTTACTGAGAAGCTGAAAGGCAGTAAGTACTTTCGCTTCCTAATTATAGGGGGCCTCCTGGAAGAATATGTACAATTCAAGATGGAAGAGAGGGAGAACAGGCCTTTGTCAGGAGTGAAACCATTCTGCTTATCATCTCCCCTGCTTAATTTTGAGGTTTGCTCAAACTTCTTCCTGCAAAATATAGTGCAGTTCCAGAGTGGAGAAGATTTTGTCTTTAAGAAAAAGAAAGACTGCCCCCTGTTTTTGAGTCTTCCTTCCCTTGCTGCTAGCAGGCAAAATCTATTTGGTATATCTGACATTTTATTCATTCAGCAGTATTCGCTTCAACTAGCTGCTCTGATTTCCACAGAACTGGTCAGACTGATTAGAAAGGGTGCAGAATATTTTGCTCAAGGGAATAAAACCTTGACATCTCCAAAACTTGAATTCTGTTATCAGGAAATGGATTCAAATGGCAACCCACCAACAGCTGTATAACTTGACAAATCGATACATCTTGGAGTTTATCTTTGGCCTAGTTTTGCATATTATCTCTACTATTTCAACATAATTACAGTAGTCAACAATTCTCAGGCATCTCAGGGATCAATTAACATTATTCAGAATGGGCTCAACCCAATTACATGTAAATCTTTACTTAAATTTTTTTTTTACTAATTGGTGGTTAATTAAACCAAATCAAATGAATCAATGCTTAGGGCAAATGTTTGAAGGGTAAATTCCCATTTGTCTGCCGTCTTTTATGTAATTTGCATGAGAAATGGAGCCTGGAGATTTTCAGATAGTTTGTTATTAATATAATTCAAAAAATAATGTAGTAATTTATGGACCTCATTTCATGAGAGTAAGTTTTAATATGAGAATGCATTTAAAAAATTAAAATAACAATGAATGATTACATACATTACTTGAAGTTCCTTAATGGGGGACAGCATTCTCCATTTCACTGGATGAAGAATGATCCTCTCAAACTTAGGGGATCTTTCTCAATTGCCCAAGACAACCATTTGAAAGGGAGAGAGGGATGTTCTTGGAGAAAGGCAAGAGACAACTAAAATGTCAGCTAGATAAGTAGGATACTCATTAGGAGATGAGTATCCTATCTATGGGGACCAGGGTGGCTCAATTGGTTATGCCTCGACTTTTGGTTCTGGCTGAGATCATGATCTTATGTGTCATGAGACTGAGCCTGGCATCTGGCTTGAGGATTCTCTCCCTCTGCCCTTCCCACCACTTGCACGTGTGTGCTTTCTCTCTCTAAATAAAGAAGTAAGTAAATCAATAAATAAATCTTAAAAAAAAAAAAGAAGAAGAAGATAAGTATTGTGGTCAGATTACTAGCAAGGGTATCAAAGTATGTGTTTTGGGTACGCCTGGGTGGCTCAATCGGTTAAGTATCTGCCTTCAGCTCAGGTCATGATCCCAGCATCATGGGATCCAGTCCTACATGCTGCTCCTTGCTCAGCAGGGAGCCTACTTCTCCCTCTACCTGCTTCTCCCCCTGCCTGCCACTCCCCCTGCTTGTGCTCTCTGACAAATAAATAAATAAAATCTTTGAGAAAAAAAGAAAGAAAGCATGTGTTTTTGAGTCAGACCTGGGATCGAACTTTGGTTTAATACCTATGGAACTTGCAAGTAATTCCTTAAACTCTTTATGATTTTTGTATATGAAGAATTGGGATTTTTGCACTTACTGCATAGAGTAGCTATGAGGATTAAATATGTAAATATTCCAGAAGAGTGATGGGTACAATACATATGTAGGGGGCATTGTTATTGGTGTTGTATCAGTAGTGATAATAGTAGCCACAGTAGCAAATCAATTGCTTGAGGAGTCCATAAACCATACTGTAAAGTGGCAAAAGACATCCTGATGTCTGTACTCATTCCTTAATATTATTTTGGGAGACCAAAACATAGAGCATTGTGTTTGAGAAGATGGGAACCAAAAAAGAAGACTACATTTGGTGACACAGCCGTGTTCTGTTAATTTATTAGAGGACTAACCTTAATCAAATTAACTTAACTTTTTGAGGTGCCTGGGTGGCTCAGTCGGGTAAGCGTCTGACTCTTGATTTCGGCTCAGGTCATGATCTCAGGGTCCTGGGATGGAGCCCTGAGTCTGGCTCTGCACTCAGCAGGGAGTCTGCTTGAGGATTCTCTCTCCCTCTCCCTGTCCCTCTCCCCTTGCATTCTCTCTCTCTCTAAAATAAATAAATACATCTAAAAAAATTAAGCTTTCTAAACCTTAGTTCTTCAGCTACAAATGAGGATAATAATTTTACCTAAAGTTAACAGATCATTTTGCAGAATGAAATGATTCATGCAAATGCTTACCTAGTACCTGACACATTAATAAGACTCAATAAATGGTTAGTTATTATAAATTATTGTTATTAATATTAAAAGGAAGCTCAGAAGACTTAAGTTGACTCAGTTTTTGAGGCTGAATGCCCTCACAAACATACAAATTTTATCCAACCTTCTCAAGTCTTAGGGTGAGAAAATAAGGATGTGGGTCAACTTCATAGGAAGAGGAAGAACTTAGAAGAAACAGCAAAATAAAGAAATTTAAGTTTTCTTTATGGCTTAGTGTATGTCTTTGTGAGATAAGGAAATGGTTCCAGTAGTACAGAAGAGGTTTTGTGGTTTATTTATTTATTTATTTATTTATTTATTTATTTATTTATTCTCCAGTTTTACTGAGATATAATTGTCATAGAACTTTGTATTCATTTAAGCTGTACAACATAATGACCTGACACACACACACACACACACACACACATTGCAAAATGATCTCCACAAGTCTAGTTCACATCCATCAGCTCACATACTTACAATTTTTTCTTATAATAAGAACTTTTAAGATTTACTCTCTTAGCAACTTTCAAATATACCATACAGTATTGTTAACTATAATCATCACGCCGTACATTAGATTCCCAGGACTTAGTTATCTTATAACTGGAAGTTTGTACCTTTTGACCATCTTTACCTATTTCCTCCACACTCAACCCTGCCCCCCACCTCTTACAACCACCAATCTGTTATCTGTTTTATGAGCTTGGTATTTTCAGATTCTATATATACATGATATCATACAGTATTTGTATTATTTTACTTAGCATAATGTTTGCAAGGCGAGTTGTTGCAAGTGGCAAGCTTTCTTTCTTTTCATGGATGAATAAACTCCATCCCATTATATATATGGAAACAACACTTAGGTGGTTTCCATGTCTTGGCTGTTATAATTAACACTACCATGAACACGGGGGTGCAGATATCTCTTTGACATAGTGCTTTTGTTTCCTTCAGATATATACTCAGAAGTGGAATTGCTAGATCATATGGTAGTTCCATTTTTAATTTTTTGAGGAACCCAGAAGAGGTATTTTGAAAAGTCCCCACGATAACATCGTCAAGTGAAATCCAGTAAAAATAAATAATAAAGCATACAAGCAGAAAGGTGAATCTGAGTATGGTAGTTCTTGTCCGATCTGGTAGAAGCAGTGAATCCTTTCTTACCACTATCTAATGTAGATTAGTTTGACATATGTCTGCCACCTCAATTTCCTGACCTATTAAGGACCATGAGGTAATAATTTCTAGTTTATAGGGTAACTGTAAATACTAGAAGAGATAAGGTAGGTAAACCACTTGGTATTGTTGCCCTTAAAAATAAAACAGTCATTTTACTGGCAAAAATTGATTTATTTGAGAATAGCAGAAAATTGCAATTCAGGGCCAGCAAATTATGGCAAAAACCATAGGCTAGTCCAACAAAAGAGGTGAATGTTATTTTATGGAGAAGGAGGCAGTTGGGAGGGGATTCTTTGAACAAAACTCCATTGGAGAAAGGCAAGATTCAGGGCGATGACAGTTTCTCATTATCTGAGTTGCTGGGGTAGTCAATTCTTGTAGGAGATGCAATGCACATTTTTTCCTGTTGGGGCCTGTGACCGATGATTCTTTCCTGTTGACCTCTCTTCTGTTGGCATCTGTAATAGACAGTTCTTGACCTTGAGTGGTATGGCATGAGAGTTCCCCTTTCTGTCCTTCCTACTCCTTTTTGTGTGGAGTATAATGGAGTGGATACTCCATTATAGTATAAATTTTCACAGTATACACACCATGTTCCATCATCATCATCATCATTTAATGTACAAAATCCTCATAAATTTACTAAGGCCCAGAGAGAAGAATAATTTATTTCTGGGTACCTTCAGGGTATTTGTTTTTCTCTAGTTATAAAGTCAGTAGAAAATAGAACTGCCAGAGAACTTTTGGACTGTGATGCGGTGGAGAAAACACACAATAAAAAAAGTTTAAATTAGGATGGAGGTGTTCTTTTTCCTCTTAGTACTTGGATTGAGAACAATAACAACTTGGTCATTAGTACCATTACTTCTTCGGTGATGACTGTATATATAAGAAAGAAACGAGGATCAAACTATTTGTATTGGATATTGATAGATTTTGATCACTGATGAATAATTCGCTGGATTTATTTTGTCACTGATGCATCTTTAATGAAACCCTACCATGTGGATCTAGGTGCTGGCGAGCCTGATGTTTATCAGATTCCAGATTTAAGATTCTCTGATCCTTCAAAGCGAAGTATCAATTTTCATTCATTACATTTAGGACTTACATATTTTTCTCAAGCAGTGGAGAAGAACACAAAGACCAAAGGAAAATTCCCAATACTCCGCTACTCAAAGTTAACCACTGTAAATGTTTTGATTAATATTCTTTCAAATATTTGTCTTTACAAGTTTCTCCTCAACCCTAGCTTCATGAAGAATTATGGTGAGATTCTCTCAAATGTTTGAAGGAGTATCACATGAAATATGAAATAATATGTCTTGTAGGGTGAACTAAGATTTACGGGAAGTAGCTACAGAGAGAAGGATTTTTGACCCATAGGTGGAAAGGCCTATCTTAGAGAGTAATGAGTTTCCTACGGCTGCAAATGTTCAGACGAAAACTAGGGAACCACTAGGGAGTTTGCTGTAGAAGCAGGAACTCCAAATATCCTTTGAAAGTCTTCTTCCAACTCAAGATTCTATGATTTTATGCATCAAACTAGTTGTAAATTGGTTACAGTATTTGAAATGGCGTAAAAAGATGGCTGAATTAAGCTGTTGAACTTAGTGCTCTGCTTTAAACCTCTTTTTTTTTTTTTAAAGATTTTATTTATTTATTCGACAGGATAGAGACAGCCAGCAAGAGAGGGAACACAAGCAGGGGGAGTGGGAGAAGAAGAAGCAGCCTCATAGTGGAGGAGCCTGATGTGGGGCTCGATCCCACAACGCCGGGATCACGCCCTGAGCCGAAGGCAGACACTTAACTGCTGTGCCACCCAGGTGCCCCTGCTTTAAACCTCTTTTTATGTGGTTGATAGTCTGTCTCATATGACACTAGTTGAATTGTTGTTGGATCTAATCTCAAAGCTAGCCTTCAGGGTCTCTATGCTCATCTTATCAGTTTATAGCTTTTTTGGAAAATTTTGCTAGAAAAACAGCAAAAATATTATCAAAAAGGGCTACTTCAATTATTTTCCAATTAAATCAGAATATCTGGTGGCCTTTAATATCAAGGACTTTATTAGCTGGGGTATCTGATAGTCCTTACTGACTGTAAAAGGCTACCAAGAATATGAATTTGGTTAAACTCAGCTTATTATCCACTCCGATCATGTTTTACTATGTATAAAGCATATATTTTAGGAGAATAAACCAGGACGAATAAGATTTATCAAGTTTTTGTACATTACCAACTCTATTTCGTTTAAGTTTCATGACCAAGAGAAAAGAGAAATATACGTTAGACTATAGACACAAATGATTCAGTAAATGTTTAAGGAGGGCTTTAAAATTTGAAATAAGTCTAAGGAACCAATACTATTACATAAATAGGGAGGGTTTTGTTTGTTTTTTTAATCAATAGGGGATTATTCTTCAAGAAAGACATTTTTTCATTTCACTGAGTGGGGCAAGTTTTCCAGTTAAATTAAGCCTAAAGAAAACATGTTACTTATTTATACAACATGATCCTTTAAAGTGTTAGAAATAGTTACCTCTCTTTAGAAGCACAGAATCAGATGCTGACATCCTTGCTGCAAGCGTTGAAATTGTTGGCGTCAGTCATTGCTCTCTGAAGGACAAGGCAAGCCACTGCAGTCTGAGATGCTTCAACATCATCAGTGGGAAGGCAGCACTGGGGGGCCTTATGGAAGAGTCTGGTGATTTGAAGACATAGATTTGCAACTGGTTCTTGACTTACTAGCCGTGTGAATGGGCAGTTTTTAAATCTCTTTCTGACCTGGTTTACTCTTTATAAATCGGAGATAATGTTACCTATATCACGAGTTAGTGAAAGGAAATAATATATGTACAAAGCACAGTAGAAACTCAATCATTTATAGCCACTATTAACATTAAATAGCCTTACTTGCCTTTGCAAAAAGACATTAATATCACCTTCAGGAGTAACATTAGTTGTAAATGTGATAACTTAGTATCTAATAATCAACAGTTGTAGAATTCTTTGATAATTTCTAAGGCATTTTAGTATCTGTAGTTTTATTTGATCAAATTGTTCAAATAGGGAAGGAAGTATTGTGATTATTCAAATTTTATTGATAAACAACTAAGATTAGGTGGGTACAACTCCCAGTTGTAAGTGAGTAAGTTGTGGGGATGTAATGGATAGCATGGTGACTACAGTTAATAATACTGTATTGCATACTTGAAAGTTGCTAGACAGTAGATCTCAAAAATTCTCATCACAGGAAAAAAAATTTGTAACTATGCATGGTGGTAGATGTTAACTGGACTTCCCGTTGTGATCATTTCACAACATATACAAATATCAAATCATTATGTTGTGCACCTGAAACTAATATAATGGTATATGCTAATTATATCTGAAAAAGAAAAAAAAAAAGGACTAGGTATAGTGTTCAGACTTAGGGGTTAAACTTCAGCTCTCTACTTGGCCTAGGAGCAAGTTTCTTCCCCTTCTGAGCCTCGGTGTTCTCCTTTGGAGAGTGGATATAGCAGTGGTGTCCTCGGAAAATTTTGGTGTTTTCCCAGTGGGCACTGAATGCTTCACGTATTCAAAGCTCTCAGTAAGCTGGTCCCAACCTACTTTTCCAGTGTTATAGACAAGATCCCAGCCTTTCGGAAATCCTTTCCTCAAACACATTATGCACTTCCATAATTCTGTTCCTACTCTTTTCTTTGCTTGAATGTTCTTCTTAATTGAGAAAATCCTACTCTTCATATGGCCCACTGTAATTAGACCTACTTAAGAATTCTTTGCCAATGCCCGATTTGGAATTAACAACTGCCCCCTTGTGCATCCATAATAACTTATTTATGCCTCTGTGATTATTTCTCACTGTTTGACTTGTATGAGAGTCAGCTGCACATGTTTCTAGCTCCCCCACTAGGCTCTTAGTTCCTTGAATGAGAGACCACATCTTTTTAATCTTAGTGCCCCAGACCCTCCCATTTCCTCTCCTCCCCACAGCCTCCGAGCCAGTGAAGACTGAAATATAGACACATAGTAGATGTAGAAATATCTTTTAAATTTACTTTAATGACTGCAGTACAAATAGTATGAATAAAAAATGTGAGATGTCCAAGAAGGGGTTTTAGTTGAAAATTTTAAGGCTTACAGAACTCATCACAATGCTAGATATATAGTATATACTTCAGCGAATAGTTGTTAACTACAGTTAGACTGAAATTAGAGATGACGGCGCCCAAACTTTGGGCATACATGTCACTCAAAATGCCTCGTATCCCTTCCCAGTGAAGGTCCCTTGGTGCCATCACTGAACAATATATTAAATTGGATGTAGTATTAAATTATTAATTTAAAAGTATTAAATTAGTCTCATTGAATGCAACACTTTTTACACTCACGTTAAGGTTCTAAGGTAACGTGAAGGGAGAATCTCGTCTATGTTGATTCCTCTGTCTGTAGGACGGCCTTAGGTAGGGGATGGGCCGTCACGAGGTGATCTCTCAGGCTGGCAGAGAGGAGGGCAGCTGTGGTTAACAGGATGGTCTGAGGAGCAGAACTGCCTTTGGCCACAAGGTCTGAATAACTGGAGCTTGGGATCCCACAAGCATTTTCCTGGCTCTTTCAGCAGCACCACTGTGGAGTCAGAGGCTGATAGAGTGGAAAAACACTTCCCTTCCAAGAACTGAGAACATTCAAGAGAAACAAATTTTGTCCACCTCCTTTTGACATGTAAGCAAACTGAACGGAGAACTATCAGCACAGCTCCCAGGTTTTGATAGGTTAACACTTGAAAACGCTTTTTTGCTTCCTGTCAGGTGCTCCTATCACTGGACCACAGCTTCCCCATTCGTTCTAGCTATCTCACTCAATCTTCCATTCACTCACTCAGCCCCGCTCTGTCTGCCATTACTGTGCTGGGCCACACAGGGATACAAAGCGCCCTCCAGGAGCAGAGCATGCAATTTAACACATTTCAAAGACTGAAAAACTCAAAAGCACCCCTGAGCAGCCTCCCCAAGTCATTCTGGAAGACTCCCTTCTGTGCCCTAAAGAGCCTGCAGATGGTGCTTCCACTAATGCTCCTGGCAAGAGGAGAGTCCAACGTGTCCACTATTTTAGTAAGTTACAAAACATAGATTTCTGCCTACAGCAGTTCACTTTTCAGTGTGTAGTGAATTTCTAAGAAAGCAAGCAGAATGGTAGGGTCCTCTAGCCCTGGTACCAAGAGCCCCCGTCGCAGAGGCGTGGCCACCAGCATCCCATGTGCAGGCAGGTGCGTAACAGAGCAAACCAAAGACTGGGGGATCTTTCTTGGTCTCTCTAGACCCTTTAAGAAGGACATCACCTGTTATAACTTGTGCTTTTAGGGGGAATACATATCAAGATGGGGCCAGGATACAGAAAAGTAAATGAATTAAAGATAAATGTGTTCCACTGTGCAGTAAAGGGAGGACGAGGTTTTTAAGAGATTATCTGGAGGTGGGAAGAAAGCAAGCTCATCCCGCTCTACTAGCCACATTCAGTGTTAGAAGAGGGAGGAATTTGACATCCAAGAGCCTCAATGTACTTTTACTGAATTCAGAGGAAAAGTAAGGTCAATGGAATTTATTTTCAAGTATCTAATGGAATTAGTCTCAAAGAGTTCTGCCCAAGTAATGTAGTTATTTATGTTGTGAGTCTCAGACATATTTTTGCTATAATACTCAATTCAGTCTCAGTGATCATTCATCAGATGCTTCCAAGATGCCAGTCGCTGTGCTAAGTGCTTAAAAGCTGTACTTCTTCTTCTTGTTTCTCTGAGGGAGATTCATAGCAGGGGCTGAGGATTTCAAATCATATTTCCTTATTTTCTTGAGCCCTAAAGGAAATCAAGTGAAAGAATGGCTTGTTTCCCTGCTCTCTTTTCTGACTTTAAGTTAGGCTATTTCCACTTCAGAGCACAGTAGAGAGGAGGTCATATTTTGATATTTTACTCCTGGGTGTGTCTAAACAACTGATTACATAGAATCCTACTGCTGGAAGAGACAGTAGAGACCATTGAGTCAAGAGGATTTTAATTGGATTCAACAGAGCCCTATCTGCAGAAGCTGCTCTGTGTGTGTGTGTGTGTGTGTGTGTGTGTGTGTGTAAAGTGGACTTAGGGACAAGGGTGATCGGTTGGACCTTGAACAACACAAGGCCAGTATTAGTATAGCCTGGGCTCGAGATCTCCTTTCTATCTGTCGTGTATATCAGGCTTCTAATTGGAATTTCATTTAAAGAAATAGTTCTGCTTTTAAAAGGACACTGTTTCTTCTACACCCTGCTCTCCACACTTCTGACACCAAACATGTGGGCTTTCCCCACACCAACCAATCTTCAACAACAGCTGGATGTCCTACAATTCAATTATTCAGAGTTCGTGCAGACCCCCAGGTTAAGGGCTCAGTCTGTCAGACACCCCCCTGCTTCAGTTGCCAATTACAAGTCCAGGCCTCCTGGACTTCTGACCAACAGGCCATATAGCAGAGGTTCCCAGGACCCTCATCTTGCGTTCAGGAATTTGCATGAATGGCTCACAGAACTCAGGAAAACAGCTTACTTACTAGATACCAGTTTATTATAAAAGGATACAACTCAGAAACAGCCAGATGGAAGAGATGCATAGGACAAGGTGTGCAGAAGGGGAGTAAGATCGTCTGTGTCCTCTCTGGGTACACCTGCTTCCCAGCACCTCAGTGTGTTCACCAGTCTGGAAGCCCTCTGAACCCTCTAGGTTAGGGGTTTTTTATGCCTAGGTTTTAATGCCTAGGCATGATTGATCATTGGCCATTAGTGATTGACTCATCTCCAGTCCCTCTCTTCCCCCCAGAGGTTTTAATGCCTAGGCATGATTGATCATTGGCCATTAGTGATTGACTCATCTCCAGTCCCTCTCTTCCCCCCAGAGGTCAGTGGGTGGGATTGAAAGTTCCAATCCTCTAATCATATGGTTAGTTCCCTTGGCAACCAAACTCCCATCTTAGGGGCTTTCCAAACTTCACCTCTTTAACACAAACTCAGATGGGGCTGAAAGGGGCTTCTTATGAATAAACAAAAGATGCTCTTTCACCTCTATCCTTCTGGAGCTTTTTCAAGAACTAGAGACAAAGCCCAAATATTATAACAACACCTTTATCACTCAGAACTATCTCAGGAGGTGGGGATGAAGACCAAAACATATATATACTTTTTATATCACAATATCATGGTATTCGAAAATTGTAAGAACATAAACCACAAATTTCCTTCAACCGAGACTGAGTTGAAGTGACTTGTCCAAGGTCACACAATTTCCTAGAGACAGAGCCAAGACAAGTACTCATACCTTCTTCCCAAGCTAATTTCAACCTTGGTGTTTTGTTTTGTGTTTTTTTAAGATTTTATTTATTTGACAGAGAGAGAGAGAGCACAAGCAAGGGGAGAAGCAGGCAGAGGGAGAGGGAGCGGCAGGCTCCGCGCTGAGCAGGGCACCTTATGCGGGCTCCACCCCAGGACCCTGGGATCATGACCTGAGCCAAAGGCAAACGCTTAACCGACTGAGCCAGCCAGGCGCCCCTCAACCTTGGTGGTTTTCTGACAGCCATCTAGACGGCTGGTTAGAAGCGGGGGTTCTGGAGCCGCACACTTGGGTTCAAATCATAGTTCAACTACTTACCAGCTGTGTGACTGTAGGTAGAGTACCTCCCTCTCTGTACCTCAGTATCTTAATCTGTAGTCAAGATATTAGTAGACTCTTCCTCTCAGACTGTAATGAGCATTCAAAGAGCTAAAATATGCATTTAGAAAAGTGCTTGGTTATTTACTTAAAAAATTATGTGTTGAACTATTATTCTTTTTTAAAGATTTTGAAAATCTCTCCTGATCCTAGAGTACCCACCATAAGATCTAAAATCCTAGAACTAGTGTTTTTTTAAGCAAGGACATGGAAGACTCCTTTTAGAAAGTAAATGCATTTTCTGGGTAAAAATAACCCAGTAAAGCACCGCCACTTTCTAATATCCCAGAAACAATATTTCTGTTAGCTCTAGCCACTTAGTAGGGCCTTACAAGAATGAGACATAGAATAGTTAAGCTTTAGTGATGAATCTGGGATGAGATTTCTTTATAGAAATCTTAAGGAAAGGGTGAAAGCTGAAAAGGGGATAAATCTGGAAGGAGGGTACTAGTATCATAAAACACGCCTGAAATAAATTGGCCCCTTTCAAAATTCTCTTCTGTGCCCACATCAGAGACTGAGGCACAGAACGAGCCTCCGTAGAGTCCCTGGAAAGGATTGGTGCCAGGGTCTCCTTCCCTTCCTATGCATTTCTCTCCTCCCTTCTCATTCCATACACATTCGCTATTCCCTCACCTTCTGGCTCAGGTAATATATTGAAGATAGCAGTGAAACGGGAGAGAAATCAAGTAAGTTTATAAGGAAAGACTGAGAGTTTGGAGAGGGAACAGGAGAGAGGATGTCCCACCATTTGGTCTTGCTGATAGGAGCTGCAGGGGGTTGGGGTTTTTGAGAAAGGAGCAGGGAGCAGAAGTCCAGCATCCATCAGGCAGGTTGCTCTTCTCCCACATGTTCCCTTGTACTGTCAGCTCTAAAGTGTGGGACCACAGCCAAGGCCCACTTTCATGTCCTTGTAGAGTATCTCACTTTTCAACATCCTATTAGAGAAGGCACGTTCCAATGGTGAGAGTAAGTGAGAGAGAGACACACACAAGGAGGGAGAATGACAGAGACAGAGAAAGAGCAGAGTTGAGGTGACTTTTATTTCTAATCACATGGCAGCTCCAGGTCACTTAGATATGAATCAGAAGGGAGCCTATGAAATGAATCCCTCCCCAGAAGGCAATTCTCTCTTATTTATTTATTTATTTATTTATTTATTTATTTGTTTGTTTATTATTTGTTTATTATCTACCTGCCCAGCATGGGGCTCGAACTCACAACCCTGCGATCAAGAGTCATGTGCTCTACCCACTGAGCCAGTGAGGTGCCCCAGAAGGCCATTCTTAACAATGAAATTCTAATAACCTGCTTTTGTTTGAGCAAGAAGTTCAATCTCACCCTCGCTATCTGTGAAATAGAATTCTAACCGTTGTTATTCTCTTCAGGTAGACACTTCTCAGATAATCCAGTGTTTTTATTACTATGAACCTCCCTGTGATAAGCAAGACTGTGGCCTGGCACACCGCAGTTAGTGAAATACTTTGGTTCCATTACTGATGATATGTCTTTAGTAATTCAGAATATGCGACAATATTGTGTAGGTCCAGAGTCATTTTTACAACCATTGATAATTGTGCAATGCTGTGAAAATGAATTCTGCTATGTGAAATGTCTGGAGGCTTAACTCCAGCTTAAAGGGAATTTGCTGCACACAACATTTAGATTTCGATCAGCGAGTGACATATTCTAACTGCCTCTTCTAACGTAGTTAATAAATTTATTTTTATTTTCAGTGTCTGTCCACATGTTTCTCATATGCTGGTTACAAAAGAAACAGCTGCAAATTAGCCGCATACTCGTTCCCAATGGTATTCTTTTAGCCTAAATACTTGAATACATGTAGCTCATAAAAACTCATACATTATACAAACAAAATTCTTCTACAGAATCATGAAATTGAGATATTAGGGAGAAGAATTTAATGTGCAAAGGAGTCACTTTTTAAAGGTAATTATCTCAGAGAGTTGAAAACAAAGTTCCTCTCCCAGTGAAACATAAGTGAGTACACCAAAATGATGTTAATAACATTGATAACACTTTGACATAACATATATTTATTTCATTTGATTTTCTCAACTTCTCTATGAAAGGAAATGGAGCCAGTGTTATCATTATCCCCACATCATAAAGTAATTGAGATTTATAAAATTTAAGCAAGCTTGTCCAGGTTTAAAGTGAATTAAGATTGAAGTCCAGCTTTTATGATCGATTTCGGAGCTGTGTTGTAGACCCAGTATGGGGAGAGAGCAGATTTGTATTACACGTGGTCTGATGCTATGCCACTTCTCTTTGACCGTCCAGAAATCCTGTACACATCTGGGGAAAATTACATGCAAACAATCTGAAGTCATCTTCAACATGACCTATGTTAGGGTCCCCCAAACCAGTCTCCTTATGTCAAATCCTAAAGCCTCAAGGATTGTACATGTTTGGTAATCGATTTATTGTAAGCTAGACATGAGGAAGACACTATTGGTTTTGTTATATCAGTATGGTTTTACTGTATTACTTTAGGTGATTTCTTGAAAACTGCCTAGAATTTGTTCTAGCTGATGGGATGCTTTATCACTGTGTTAGGTTTTGGTCAGATGCAAAAAACCAAACCAAAACAACAACAACAACAAAAAACCCAAAAAACAAAAATGACAATGGCTAAAAGAAGATAGAAGGGCATTTCTCTCCAACTTATATAAATTCTGCATGTAGGCTGATCTGGCCATTCCTGATCATCAGAGATGGATGCTATTTTTAGCCATTCTTAATGCACTGCCTCATGGTCCAATACAGCTGCTTGAGGTCCAACCATTACTCTGCCTCTGTTCAGAGAAAGGAGGAAGAAGTAAATAAAAAAGAGTGTTCCTCTTCCCTTTGTGGAGATTTCCCAGAAGTGTCGTCACTTTTCCCTTATATATAATTGGCCAGAATTTGGTCACACAGCCACAGCTAACAGGGAGAGAGTTGGAAATGCAGTGTTTTAATCGGAGCTCAGCTAATAATAAGGGTTCTATTATAAAGAGGGAGAGAAAGGATACTAGAAAGCAACTGGCCATCTCTGCCATAGTCAAAACATAGTTCCTTATTTTATGTACCATTTCTATTATTGAAATCTATTTCACATATAACAGTGTGTAAATTTAAGGTGTACAACATGTTAATTGGGGTGGAAATTAACACCTCTATCCCATCGCTTAATTATCATTTCTTTTTACTGGTTGGAATAAACTCTAGTCTCTCAGCAAACTTGATGATCGTAACACAATATTGTTGTCTGTAGTCACTATACTGTGCATTAGATCTCTAGGACTAATTTACTACTTGTTGCCAGTTGGTACCCTTAAACAACATCTGTGCTGTACCTCTAACCCCCTTCCCCAGGTCAACCACCATTCTACTCTCTGTTTCTGGGAGTTTGGCTTTTTCAGATTCCATGTATAAATGATCCCGCATCGTATTTGTCTGTCTGACTTACCTCACTTAAGCAGTATGTCGTCATGGTCCATCCACGCTGTACCAATGCAGGATGTTCTTTCCCATAGTTGTATTCCATGACATTTTAAATGTCTTTTCTGTATTTTATGTCAGAAAATCTGTTAAGTTTTTGCCTAAGGATCATAGTTATTGTGTTATTACATACTATATTACAGTATTACTAAGAACAAGAGAAGCTACATAATAAATGATTGGCTAAATTATTTTGTATTTAAACAACCGACTTTCAAACTATTTTTATAGAAGATCTAGATTCCAAATGGCCAAATTGTGACTAATGGGACTTTCATCATTTTTCTTCGTTCTTGTCACTTAAAGAAATGAGAATGCATTGAGGAGTTAGACTTCTCGTAACAATTAGATATGCACACAACATAATGAATACTATTTAATTATATACAGTTTATGACATTTTTACTGGTAATGAGTCAAGATGTTCTTTTAATGCCTTGCACAGTGTCTTACACATAAAAGATAGGTAATCAATGAACGCTAAATTGAATTGACCTCCACTACTCGGTTGAATCTATTTGCCTGAGAGATAAAAGACCCTTGATAGCTTCTGCTAGCAATCAATCACTAGTCTAATAACTGGCTCTGATTTAATCTGATTGTACTGGATGGCTGTGGGTTATTGCTGAGGACAGACGGAAGCGCAGGGAATCAAGTCCCTTCCTGGCTACGTAAGCATTTTGCCTTAGACAGTGATCACACCTGCAGCTTCAGGGACTAGGAATCCTCCAGAATACTGAAGTGCATAGACATCAGTCAAATCAGCTCTGCCCTGGAGGATAAGGATTAATTTATCATGAAATTCATTACTCAGCGCAATTACCATATTTATCATCGTCTTTAATCTTAATCCTTCTCAACTATTGATTTGGTAATATACTATAAGAGCGCATTTGATTATTTTCTTTTTATCTGTCCTGTGATTGACCTTTTAAAGCATGGACATAAAATTGCAGTAAGACCCTCCACTGACTGTCTCTGATTATAAGTTATACAATAGAACAAAAGTTATACCCATTATAAGGTTTAATTTGTTTTTAGACACATACACCTAACTTGTTTGGAATTAGGATGGCCTTCTATTAGTTGTCTTGGTCAGTGTTGCATTTTCCTTCCTGGTCACCTTTAAAATGCTTTGAACTGAAAAACAAAAAGCTCATAATCAGATTTCTGAAGGTAGTCACCACATTTATGTAGTGCTATGGGCATTAAGAGTCTCTACTTTTGTTGATGACTAGTATGAAAATTGTACAGTGTGCAACTTAGGTATTTTTAAAATTCTTTTTTACAAATTTTGTACAGAGAACAAAAATTCATCACAAATCCATGTTCTCTGATGGCTGAGGCAGGGGCTGGGAGGTGAGGCAGTAGAGGATGGGTTCTTCCACTTACAGTTGAAGGAGTGTTGTCCATCTTTTTCCTCACTTTGTGTTAACTCAGTGTCTTTGAGGGAAATGTTCTTGCTTCATGGTTTCTCCCACTTCCCCCTTCCCTTACCCAAGATAGAATCTGTGTGAGGGAGAAAGCTTATGTCCTCTCAATGGGGCAGATAAGGAGAGGCCACTTGTCTACACATAGCCTTGATCCCGTCTCTTGGGTCCTCCCCATTCTCCCTAGAGGTGACTTTGGTTTTTCCGTTGCGGGATAGCTGCTGGTATCCGGTTGACTCAGGGCTAGTGAATCTGGTGAACTGTTTCCTCAGAGTATTTTGAGCATTGGGGTCCTACTTTGCTGACCTGGCTGCATTGTTTTCTTACTGGCATAGTAGACCCTCAAGGCTCTGCCACTTCCTTCCTCTGGACACTGGCTTCGGCTGTCTAACCCCTAGGAACAACCATGGCCCTAAACAAGGCAGCTCCATAGTAGTCCCTCAGGCATTCAGCTTTCCTTTCTCTTCTATGAACCCCAGGGAGACTCCAGGGGGCCTTCTCCACCATGTGAAGGCTGGGGACACTCAGAATGATGATGGCCTCCTCTCTGCCACTCCCCTTCTCTGGAAGTGTCCACACATATGTACCAGGCCAACATGTGAAGCTGTGTCCTCAAAAGCTCAAAGCCATTCCTTCTTTCCATTTGGGGTTTCTGTTTTTTCTGTCATCCTTCCACTTCCGGGGTTTGATGCTGAGACAGGTGTGGAGCAGTAAGGACATTGTCCCCTCCTCCCAGCCCTAGATGGGCTTTTGTCTGCAGTGGTCCCTCCACACATTTCCTCCTTCTCATTGGCACTCGCTTGCCCATTTCTCTGGGGCTATAATGACAGCCCATACACGCTGTATATCCAGTAACAACAAGTTCTCATTACTCAACCCAACAATTATGGGCATTAAGAGGTTTCTGGCCAGCTCAGGTTCTCCATGATGATAATCCCTGCAGTGCAGGATCTTTTGGAAACGAGGCTCAGGTTAGAGACTGCTGGGGATAGGGCTATATCCTCCTGGTTCTGAGAGCCAGGAAACTCCTATGTGGAACAAATCAACCAAATTCAGTGGGGCACAGAGCAGCCAGGATGGTGCAGGAAAGGGTTAGTCTCTAGTGTACTGTCTTGTTGACACCAATCAATTGTTCTTCCTTTTGCACGGTTTACCTTAAACAGAGAAGGAGTGCATAGAAGATAAAGGCAAGCTGTGAATTTGACCAGGTGTGCATGGTTATCACTAAGATTAAAAAAATAATCTCCCTTCTTTATATGTAGTGCATTGTAAATCAGCCAGCAAATACTAACTCGTGCCATTCTGCATCAGACATCCTTCTGGGCCCTTTGGAGTTAGAGAATATTTACAACACAGTCCCTGATTTTAAAGCTAGCATCTTGTTGGAAAGATCATTCATTCATTCAGCAAATATATATTGATTGAGTTCCTCCTTTGTGCCAGGCACTGCGGTTTACGGGCGTAAGGCAGAAATAAAATGGATAGGGACCTTGCTTCCATGGAGCTTATAATCAGGTAATATTACATTCAGTAAGTGACTCTGGCTATAACCAACTATCCCCAGTTCTAGCCATATGGAGTTCCTTTCCTTTCCTATCAAACAAAAGAATTCAAGCACATTCTGGGTTTCCTCCACAGTCTGCGCTCTGGCGCAGTCCCTCCTGAACCCTCTCATGATTCCAGGCGTCCTTCACGTCCCGCCGTCACTTGGCAGGGATCGCTTGCTCTGGACTGGCTCTCTGCATTCCTGTTGGTCCCTTTGGCTTTTCTCTGTCCCGCCAGTTGTCCTCTCCCTGCAGTGTTCACCTCCAGACTGTCTGTGAGCCTCTCCCTTCCTTCTCTGAAGTCTCACGCACGCACGTGAAGCTCTTCTTTATAAGAATCTACTGAGAGCTTCATCTGAGGATGGGGTTAGTGGAGAGGGAGGTAGTAAAAAAAACAAACAAACTAGAATTTAAAACCAGAGATAACTACTCCTTAATGTGCATTGCTGTTCACAGAGGGACCCCATCTATCTTAGCTCTGCGGGTGTTTCTCGTGTGGGTCACACTCAGACTTTCTTTCAAAGTCCCAGGACTCTGCTGTAAGCCCCCACACCTGCTCTGGCTTTCAAGCAATCCCTCCCCACAAAAAGAGGAAGCCAAACATTGTTTTACCTCCCAGAAACACCACTCTGTCCACCAGGAAGACAGCCCTTTACAGTGGTCTACAGAGCAACTCTGTGCCTCTGTCTTAATCCTTCCCTCCGCGGCCATGGGCTTCGCCTTTCCAAAACCCGAAAGGTTCATTTAAGTATTTTCCCAAACCTAAGTAACTGAATTCCCCCAAAGATAAATTCCACTGCTACCTTCGTATCACAGAAATGCCTTCACTTTGTCATGTTCTGCTCACAAGTAATGGGAGGCCAGGAATGATGTGAGGGCATATTATGTAGCAGCCCCTCTCATGGGGGCTGATACCAGAAGGATGAAGGAAATCTTCTGGAGGAAGAAGGAGCTCGATGGTGGGAGGCAGGCATATGGGGAAAGGCATTTCGTACACAGGGAATAGCACGTGCAAAATCCTCAAGTTTCCAGGAGGCACAACATTCAAAGAACAGCAAGGCAGGTACTGGTGAGGCATGGAGAAGGAAAGAGAGAAACGAATTAAGTCTGAGAGGTGGACAAGAGCCTTGAATGTCATAAAATTGATTTTGACCTTTATATTGAAAATCATTGAAAAATAACAAGCAAATAACAGCAATTTTATGAAGCACGCGTGTAGGCATATTTGTGAACGTATGTGTATAACGACAAAGTTTTCTTTATCAGCATCTGTGTGGAGAATGCCTTAGCTAATGATATCGGGGGCATATGCTAGATGTTAAATGAGCAGGAATAGTGGTATGTGTTATTAGACATCAAAAATTTCCTCCCAAAGCCCCAGGAAGAAGGAATACTGCAGCCCAGTCACAAATTATGTCCCCAAAGTGGGAGGCAAAATATAATACTGTAATAAATTATCTAACAGGTCTGTGTGATTATACACATTTCTGTAAAAGTTCCTGGTAGGATAATCTCATGGAGGGAAAGTTTCTCCCAAGATGACATCAAAGGCAGATATAGGGTAAAACTAATGAAACTTAAGCTTCAAAGCCCATCCTTTACGCAGGTCTCTTGGACTCTGGGCTCATAGTCATTTTATTTTATTTTACTTTTAAAAATTTTTTATTTTTATTTATTTATTTTTTTGATGTCAAGTTCGATGATTCATTAGTTGCATATAACACCCAGTGCACCATGCAATACGTGCCCTCCTCACTACCCATCCTCGGCCTATCCCATTCCCCCACCCCCCTCCCCTCTGTAGCCCTCAGTTTGTTTCTCATAGTCCATAGTCTCTCACGCTTCATTCCCCCTTCTGATTTATTAAAGAAAGTTGTTCCTTGATCCACTTCTGTCTGGTATGGTACCCAGGCATTCATGGAGAAAGTGAGATCTGAACTAGCCTTTGAAGGAAAATTAAGTTTTGTATATGCCAAGAGGAATGAGAGCTCATTTGGGGTGAGGAGGACCTTAGGGACAGGATATAGGGTGAACTGGGAGGCAGTGAGTTGATTAATCAATGGAATCGGATTCTCCAACTCATCGTCTAGGGTGTCCATAGGGCCATTGTGGAGTTATTTAGGTTCTTTGGGATATAAGAAATGAAGTACCTCTCAGGTTAGCTCAAGAAGGGGAGGTTTATTGTAATGGAATATTACAGACAGGAATATGTAGTCTGGGGTTGGAGGATAGAACAGGATCCAGAGACTCAACACGTGGAATAAACAGAATTTCACACTAGTTTCTGAACAACATTGGACCTAGCTATTTTCTACCTGCTTGTCTGTGTTTCCATTACCAACTGCCGAGTCTCTCTCTGCTGTCAATGTAAGTTCTTAACTTCATAATTTTTGCTTGCTTACAATATCTGCTTCTTTGTGGCTATGGTCCTGCTCTGGTCTTCATTTTCTTAACATTTCAAAATTCAGATTCTCTGAGAGGAAATGTCTGCCATGTCAGTTCACTGTTCCTTGACTAACAAGGTCATAGATCAATGGCTAGCCTATGGCGTGGGTTTGTATACCTTTTCCCATTGGGTGTGCCTGGAGTGTATAGAATCTTTATACAAAATATGGCAGCCCGGGCTGCCCTGTCAGCAGGGGTTGTGCAGAGGAATTTCCCTTACACGCATCTGTAGGCACGACTGCCATAATGAATGGCATGTTCAGTATAGCTGAAATAGTACTAGCTAATACTTCTTGAAAGTTTCCTCTTTGTCCCAGTGTCCGGTCCAATTCTAAGCACTTCCTATATATTAACAATCTTACATGGTAGTAACTGCCATCGTCCCCATTTAGCTGACGAGGATACTGATGCCAACCAGCTCAAGTTACTTGCTCAGGATCACACTGCCAGTAACCAGTGGAATCTGGATTCTAGCCAGGCAGGAGTTTTAAAGTCCACCGTATTCCACAACATATGTGAGATTTTACCCGAGATTTTAGGAGGGCTGGTTTGTAACAGAGACTAGAGCCAGAGAAATCACTTAGGCGACTTATGTGGGTAGCAGAGATGCAATGGGTGGACACCAAAGGAGGAACTAAAAAAATGCAGAATGGATAGGAGAGAGGGGACTTCTCAGACATGCACATGAAAACAAGAGTCACTTGGATTTGATGATAAGTTGGAACAGGGGTTTTGAAGTAAATATTCAAGGGGAACATTATACACGCCCTCCTAATGAAAACACAAGTTGGAGAATACATTTAAAATTTCTTAGCAGTGGAAAAACGACTGACTATTTGAAAGTATAGTATCTAAAGACTTTATCAGGTGCTGTGGGAGAAACTGTCTCTGCCTCTAGATATCCCCCACAGAAGGCTGCTTAGACTAGCTTATCGGGAAACTCTGGTTTTTCTAATTTAGGTCAGAATTTTGAAGGGAAAACTTGCCCCCCTTACTTTGTACATGGAACAAAGAAAATTTCTGGGTGAGCTATCCCTTCACTGTTGATATTCAAGCTTCTCAGAGCCCCGGGGGGAGGCAGACGGGAGGGCAAGTATGCGAGGCACTGTAATAGCTGTGGCAGAGGTGTGAACAATATCCCGTGACAGCCAGAGCCTAAAGCACCTGTTGCTGTCTGTGGGGTCTGCGTCACTCCTCTCAGCAGCCGATTTTGAACCTACACCCTTTCTTCCTGCAACAGGTTGCCGGCTACCCATCATCCGTTTGTAATTCCAAAAATTGCGTCCAGGTCTTAGGCTTCTTTGAGTGGCTAACAGTCCCGCCTTCCCAGTAGCTGCTCGGCTCTAGCCAATCTTAGGTCTTCTTGTCCACACCCTAAACCTCTTGATGAAAACACGAACCCCTCCTAAATCACTTTTATTTCCCTTCTCTTGAATTCTTAAGGTGTTTACCCTCTGTCTTATTGTGAGGAAAACAGTGTTAACTGTATTTAAGGTATATTCTCTTCAGAAAATATTTTAATGTTTTAAAAATGAGAAAAGATAGAACACCTTCAAAAGACCTGGTTAAAGCAAAGTATTAGAGGCCACCTAGCCTCGTTACAGTGTCATTTCTGTTAGTCAGGGAGGCTGTGAAAACCCCGAAGATGAAGTTCTACCGAGGAGAAGGTTGTAAGACATTGCAGCCATTAGTGTCGTCCCAGCTGCTCGGAATCTCATAGAGAGGGGTCTGTCTCCTTTGTTCCTCTGAGAAAAGAGCAGAAAAAGAAGGAAAGTTTTGAAGAGTAAGAAGGGAGAACTGTTTCTTCTTGGTAGTGTGAAATAGCAGGATGCGGGGTAGACATGGCGAAGACCAGCATGTGTGTAATGATCATACATGATGCACCAGCTGTATGCATTTCCTTAGAATTTTGCTGAAGGGGCTGTATCTATCTTTATTTCTTATACAAAATAATTCAGTACTTGATTTTTTTTAATCAGAGAGCAATATTTTTACAGCCAGGTAAGGAATTAAGAGCCAAAGGTCTAGTTTCCAGTCCTGGTTCTAGGTCTACACTTGAGCAAGTCACTTTACGGAGCTTTAATTTTTTTTCACTTATGAAAGGGAAATAATATCAACCTACTTAGAGACACTCTATGTAAATCATTCATTTTAACATCAAATAGTAATTAAGCTGCATTGTGGAAGCCTCTGGTCTAGTCACTGCAGGGGCATCTATTAAACAGAAGCTGATAAAAATCTCAGTCGTAGTGGGGCTCATTGATTAGTATAATGGGCCAGACAGGCTTGCTTTCTGCTTGGTTGCTTGGTTGCTTGCTCTCCCCTTCCCTTCCCTTCCCTTCCCTCCTCCTTTCTTTCTTGCTTTCTTGCTTTTTTAAACAGTTATTTGCTGAATAGCTATTATATACTATAGGGGTATTTATAAGTAGATCAAATCTGCAAATTAATTATTGGGATTCATGATGGAACAGAAACAAGGAAGCTGAAATTTTGGTGGGACTTTGCTGCAAACCTTCTCTGTGACTATAAGAAGTAATATTAGCTCATATCCTTAGCTGTACATTAGAGAGTTGGACTGTGTGATCTCTTTAGCTTTAAAGTGTGCAGTTTATTCCCACAGGGATGACCACTATGGTGACCAAGAACTCTCTCGGTATCAGGATATGTGTTGCAAATTCCAACAAATAAGATGATGGCAAAAGACATTTTGCCATCATCTTATTTGCTGGACTGTGATTATATGCCATTTTCTGTCATTTTCTTGTTATTTCAATAGATTCCCCGCTATGTTATACCAAGATAGGAATCAAGAAGTGCATAATATATATTATTGTCTGGATCCGGTAAAACTCATTTGATATCAGAAGCCTAGATTTGCATTTCAACATTCTAAAATTATCTCTATTTTCCCCTCTCAAGTAGGTAAAATTCTGTCCCTATTGACTTATGTGTTTTACTTATTACTTTGACCAATGACTCCCTTTTTATATATCATAAAAATAGAAAATTTGGAAAAAAATGAATTTAGTTCATCCCCCATCAGAATAATTTATTCATTCTAGATTAATGAAGTTTTATTATATTTGTATAAGAAGAGAAGGACAATCTTATAAATAATAGATCTTAATATACATTACAAGTGTATCTAGCCCAAATATTACAGTACCAGAGACGACAATAAATACTACAAGTTTCCAGGACACTAGTTTTACTGTCATGGGAGTGGGAGACAGGGAGGCAGTATGGATTGTAGTTAGCATGTATTCTGGAACCTGACTCCCTGCATTTGAATCCGAACTCTGCCCCATGCTGCTGGGTGACCCTGAACAAGTTACTTAACCTCTCTGTGTCTCAGTTTTCTCATTTGTCAAGAGAAGATGATAATAGTGCCAACTTCAAAGAATAAAATTCATTAATATTTGTAAAATGTTTAGAACAGTGCCTGAAAAATGGAAAGTACTTTATAATTTGGGGCTATTATATAGGAGAGAGTTGAACGGAGAGGAAGTAGGAGTAGCAGATGTAGTGCATAGAGAAGCTGGGGGTAAAAAGGCAGGTGAGAAACTGGATCGCACGCACAGGAAGGGGAAAAGGTCAGGCAGTCAAGCACAGGTGTGTCTGTGTCTTTTATTTCTCAGGCTAAGGGAAGTCTATGAATATTTGAAGGTGGATGGAACAAAGCCAGTATACAGAAAGATGGAAGAAGGGAGGGATGGCTGTGAGGGTGGGATGATCTGCAACAAGGACACAGGTAATTAGAGGTGATAGGAGGTAAGCACTTTTCGAACAGTTTTCTGTGTCCCTCAGAAAGCCAGCCAGCCAGGCTTTATAAAATGTTATGGATCTGGCATTAAAATTCTGAGGAAAACAGTGCAGACTCCCATACCCCTCAGCTGTTCAGGATTAGGCAGTGGATGGGGAGATTTAGTGAGCTAATGTGGGGTGAGTGTCTCATCAGAGGACACGCTCATGATATGCTAAAGAGGAACTGCAGCCCTGGAGTTCAGCTGGGTTAGTCTGGAAGGAGCCTCACAGACAGAGGCAGGCTGGCTCCGGGAACACAGGCCAAACCACAGAGGGCCCCACGGCTGCCCACAAGCCGTGGCAGTAGATGAAACAACGAGGCTGTGTTCAGGGGTCTGTGGGGTGGCCACTTACACATCGATGCTTTTAGCACAATTTCCACAGGAAAATAATGTGGCCCAAAGAGGCAAATTCAAATTGAAGATCACGCACAGACACACACACACAGAGTCTTTTCTATCTTAACTGGAATCTTTAAAAGATATGCTGTAATATGGCTTAGAAAACATAAAGTTGCTTTAACCGAAATCTTTGGGCTCTCATATCCAGAGAGGACTAGCGTCGTTAGCAGGTGGGGTATCAGGCATATTTGGTAATTTGGGAAGAACACACAGAGCTATGAGCTTCGCTGAAACAAGAGGAAGAGGACTTGTCTTGAGCAGGAAAATCCTTTTTTTAATTAATTTTTAAATTTTTTGACATTTTCCTGAATTAATTAATTAGCTAATTAATCAATTATGTTCAGTTAGCCAGCAGGAACGGCTTGGGCAGCATAAAGGACACCATCTTCGTGGTGACGAGGGGCAGAATGTGTAAGGGAGGCACATCGGGGGCTGTTCATCCTACACTCTCAGGAAGACCCATACTTGAGTGTGGATGACAACCAGCATATTAAAGGGTAAAGCATTAAAAAAGTTTGGCATTGCCTGATGTCGAGTGCGTTCTATATAGGGTTTTGACCCTTTCTCTCTTCCACCCAAGCTAATTCTTTTTTTTAAATATCCCTTCTCGATATAGATGAAAAGTTTCGTCCCTAGCTAAAGAGATCCTAGGCATCAGTAGCAGGAGTGAAGATTATTTTCAACAGGACATCCTTTCCAGAGTTCTCCAACCTAGGCACAGAGCAGCCTCCTCCATTCCCACCAGCTAAACTTAACTTGCTAAATAGGTGGCTGGTAGTGTATCCCGCACAACTGGAGTCCGACCCAGACCCCCTCAGATACCGTAGAGCGGCTCTGTGTGCCCATTCCCACCTTCTGCTTGTTTCGCTGCTATCTGCTCACACTATGACCTTGAGAGGCTCACACAAGGGCAGAGCCAGAAGGGCCTAGGAGTTTTGTTCCCCCCAAAGGAGCAATGACTGATGGATGTGGGAGTAGAGAAGCCCACACCCCTTGTTTATAAGTGAAACAAACTTTGACATATAATTTATACTCCAGAGTTTCCCAAAGGTTCAGACAGAGGCTGGAATCACTTAAAATTTCACTCCTGCTGGGCTTCTCCTTCTGTGTCCTACTTTCCCACTTCCTTACTCATTTTTGTTTTTTGTTTCTTGGGTTTTTTTTTTTTTTTGGAGCACATTCTTAATAAGTCACTTGCATACAAATCTTTGTCTTAGGTTCTACTCTGGGAGTACTCAGCCTAAGACAGACCTCACTTATTCATTCAGTCGGTCAGTCAGTCATTCAAAATTGTGCACTGAGTGCCTAAGTGCTTTCTTCCCAGTCCTGGGAAGAAGAGCAATATATAGTTAGTTAAAATGTAACAATAGATATGCTCAAGGGAAATGTGGGGGAATATAGAAACTACCCATTTCTAAGCCAAGGAAAACTTTTAATATATGAACATATTATCACACTTGAAAAAGTGACATACATATAGTAGGTTCTTGTGGGTGCTGAAAATTGAATCAGTTCTTATCTCATAATGTTGACCATTAAGGAGAGCCAGTCATTTACTTGGAAATCAACTTATTCACAAACATTTATTGGGCTCCTACTGCAAATTAGAGTTTGAGAAACTGATGGACTAAGTATAATTTGAATAATGCATACAATGTTATAGTAATACAATAAAAAATACTTTCCCAAGAAAATGAAAGGCTGGGTCTTGGAGGATAAGCAGAATGAATTCTGGACAGAGTAGAGAGAGGCATTTTAGAAAGGCAAGAGCAAACTCTGCAGTAATCAGGTGTGAAAAAGCATTGGCAGGTCTCAGAGTGCATAGTTTAGGGACTGAAGCAAGGCCCAAGAAGGAGAGAGGCAGGAGATGAGAGATTAACTTGGAGATACAGGTTGGAGCCACTCAGCTGTGGCTTTGGTACTCCAGGACTTTATCCTGTAGCAATGAGGAACATTCAAAGATATTTAGGATTGCCAAGGTTTGCCTTAGAAATAATATGAGGGGCACCTGGGTGGCTCAATCGGTTAAGTGTGGGACTCGATTTTAGCTTAGGTCATGATCTCGGGGTTTTGGGGTGGAGCCTTGTGTTGGACTCCCACTCACTGTGGAGTCTGCTTGAGATTCTCTCTCTCTCCCTCTGCCTCTGCCCCTTCACCTGCTTGCATGTTCTTGATCTCTGTCTCTCAATTAAAAAAAAAAGAAAAAAGAAAAAAAAAAAAGAAAGAATATGAAAGATGTATTCAAGAGGAGAAAGACTTGGGTCAGAACATTAATTAGTTAAAATTGTTCCTAGGTTAAATCATAAATAATTTCCAATATTCAACCATTGCTGATCCAACAAAAATGTCAGTTTCATATAGTTCAAACTGATTGGCTAGCCAGGAAGAACAGGGGTGAGAAGCCTAACAATAACACAAAGACTGCAGGGAAGGCATAAAATAAAAGAGACACATAGGAGAGAAAATTGGCATGAAATGAACGCTCCACCAGCAGTGGGGCCAGAGTTCGCTGCAGAATATTAGGTGTGACAGTAAAGCAGACTTTCCTGAGAATGATGGAGTGAATCAAGGAGTGTTTGTCAGGAAAATAGGGCCCATTGGAGGAGCGGTTTAGAGGGTGCAATAGGGAACCGTACCATGCTTCCCAACTCTCGGCTCCGTCCCATGTTACCTTGCAGTGCCTCATTTCCTCAGTTCTGTCTTTTTAAAGATTTTACTTTTAAGTAATCTCTACACCCAATTGTGAGGCTCAAATTTACAGCCCTGAGATTAGGAGTCACATGCTCCATTGACTAAGCCGGCCAGGCGCCCCTTCAGTTCCTTCTTTTTCTGCTACTTGACTTTGGACAGACATATGATAACCAGATTCTTACAGTTATATCTGCCCCTCAAGTTAAGCCAACAGATAATGCAACCCCACGTGCTTCGTTAAAGCACGCCTGCAAACAATAAGCTAAGTAGCGTGATGGCAGGAAGAGGAAAACCCAGCGGTGCTCTAGTGCAGCTAACCCAATCTAACCAGATTTTTCCTTACCAGGGGCACGCAGGGCATTCTGAAAGTCTCGGAGAAGAGAAAATCCTGGGTTTTTTTTTCCCCTACTCTGACCTCAACTCTGACCACTCTTCCAGAGCCACAATATTTCTTTTTTTTTAAATTTAAATTCAATTAGCCAACATACAGTACATCATTAGTTTCAGACGTAGTGCTCAATATTTCTATTAAAAGCGCCACTGAACTTCTTCTGTTTGTGCTGAAACAGATATCGGCCAAAGAGTAATTGGTGCTGCAAAGAAGACATGCCATTTCATTGTCCTTCAAATGACACTGCTTTCCTAAAACAGAAATTATCTATTTGCTTAACGCAGGAATTGGAGACCTACACGTCTGTCTGGACAGCTTATATCATTTATGCCACTTGAAATGGGCATGGGCCTGCTGTTGAAAATGATCTTAACTAACGTTTGAGAAAAAAAAAATACTCTCGGTATCCAATAAAAAAGACTGATGAAGGAAAAAGTGACTTTCATTTCTTTCTGCTTTTTCTTGTAACACTTTTTTGTGAGAATTTAATTTCATTTTGCTACTTCTTATAAGAGAATTAGTGAGAAATGTATACAGAAGAAATATTTTTTCCTAGTATTTTTATTGGATCCAATGAATTTAAGCTATTATTTGGAGAATATTGTTCAGGTATGGGCCTCAGACAATTACACAGCATTGTTCATTTGTGCCACAGATACTGACTGTCCATGACCTATGTGCCAGGCACCGTGACAGCTGCCGGAGACAGAGTGGTGGGCAAAACTAGGCATGCTCCCTGAGCTCATGAAACTTGTAGTCTAGAGATAACAACAAATATTAAACAAATAATCACAAAAATAACTTTGTTTCCAAACCACAATGAGCTCCTGAAAAGAAAATAGTAGGTATCATAGTGGGGGACCAGTCCTAGTCAACAGGATATTCTCTGAAGAAGTGATATTCCAAGTTGAGACCTGACGGACAAGTAGGCATCAGCCAGGTGATGAGGGAATTGGAAGAGAACTCTAGGCAGAGGAAGCTTCAAGTGCAAAGGCCCTGAGGCAGGAAGAAGGATGATACTGTTCATGATGTGCATAGATGGCTAGTGTGGCCTGAGCAAACAAAGCCGGAGTGGCAGCAGAGGCTAGATCAAACAGAACCTTTGAGGTCATGTTAAGAATTCTGGTCTTTATCCTAAGAGCAACAGAAAGTCACTGAAAGCTAAAAAGTGGTAGAATTGGATTTACCTACACCAATCATTTAAAGCCAGTAAGTTTTTATTCAGTATTTAACAAGTGCTGTGATAACTGCTCTAGGCATTTAGAAGTCCTATTAGGCGTGGTCTCTACCCTTATGTAATATCTGGTGTGAAATTGTAAGAGGAAATAGAGGGTGGGTCGGAGCTTGGAGGCAGAAATGAGATAGTCCTGGGAAGATAAGATCTAACACATCTTTATTTAGCTGGCTATGGCCAATGCAAGTTGATGTATAGAGTTTTGGTTCTGCTTTTCTTTAAAAATGTTCAAGGAAGAGTCATCTAACAAAAGGAGTCCTCATCAATAATCTGTCCACTGAAACCCTCTGTCTGTTCACAGATCAGGCACCACACAAACAGCTATGCCTCCAGCTCCACCTCCTTACCCCAGCAGTGCTCCTCAACCTTGATGTGGAGTGACCAGTTGGAAAGGTGAGATTTAGAAGCTGTCCAGATTGACAGCATAGCCTTCCCCCATCTCTGTTCTGATCTGCCTTCATGCTACAAGGATGGAATATCTCTAAGAACTTACGTGCAAATTCGGCACACAGGACCAGGTTCCTTCGAGGAGTTGTCTTCACACTTCACTTAGATTTCCTCCAACTAAGATTCTCAGGCTGGCTCCAGGCTGATCTTACGACCAGTCAGTTCTCATGCAGTAAAAGAAGCTGCAAGTCACTGATTTTTCATACAAAGAACAGTGTCCAGGAGTATTTTAAGGCTAAGCTACCCTGTTTTGATTTGACATCAGAACTCAGCGTACTCCTCACACGGTCAGCACACTCTTGCTTGCCCTTTGCCTGGACCTGCTTTGTAGAAAACGGGTACTTCCATGCAGGGACACTCCAGATAGCAGAACATGATGCCGAACATGATGTGTAGTCGGTCGTATTAAATTTCAAGCATTAGCTTCCTGCCTCAAACACCTTATTTCAGTATTTCTGTTACTGACTGTAGGGTTAAAGGGTCGTCTGCATATTACTGCACTGTGTAATCTTTTTTGCTTTAATGAAAGAAGGTGAGACGTTTTCAGTATTTTTTTTCAAACATAGCACCCTTGGCTTTTCAGACAAGTTGAACTCTCCATTGTAATGGACAGTCAGCGTGTTCATTGTACTTCATTCCCTGGGTGAGGCCGGGCACGGTGACTCTGCTAGTCCGTGGAAGGTGTTAAGACGGATGTGGACATTTCAGCAGCTCAATGTCTTTGGCCATTTATTCTCCCATGACTGAAGTAACTGAAAGATAATCACTTCCGTTCCTCAGGGGAAGATCAAAATGTGTTTTTCAATAGAGATACAGTGTGCAACAATGTCTACAGGATACCAATAAGCTGGTTGATTCTGGAACATAGCTTAAAAGTCACGGGGCCAATAAAATTTTTATTCAACTCACCTTTATGGTCTTACATCTTTCCCTTAAATATCTGCATGTAATACACCTATTCTGGGCACTTTTTTTTTTTTTTTTTTTTTTTTTTGCTGTAAACACAGATTTCCTTGGAAAACAAATGAAGGGAAGTGAAGGGAAGCACCCAATCCCCATTTCTTTATTGGGAGGCTCACTCTAATTTCATTTGTAATTTTTTAAAATAAATCCTTTTGTCCTTTCCCTTCATTATGAAAATAAGCCAGGCTCTCTATAGAAACTTTGCAAAAGAAAGAAAATTAGAAAGAAAAGAAGCTTCCTAAATTTTACTTCCACTACTCAAGAAAAACTTGTCATTATTTTAGTAAATTTCTTTTTCATCTTTTTCGCTGGCACTTTCCTTGATTTTGTTTTACATGCTTAGGATAATATTATATGTGCATTATTGTATCTTGTTTTTATCTAATTTAACATAAAATAAACATTCCCCAAACTATTTACAAATTATTTAAAAAGTAATTTTAATATTTGTATAAGACTCTATTAAAAGGATACATTATAGTTTACTAATCATAATTTGTGTTCAAGTTTGGCACCACAGTGAATGGAAATATATTGTTACCTAAAGACAGAAATGCAGTTAAAAAATATTTGTGATTTTTTTATCTTAAGTTTACTTCTTTAAGAAATAAATAATATGTAAATTTTTAATATTCTTCAAAGATGCATATAGTGTGACTGCTTTCCAGGAAACTATAGAGATTGAAAATTTCATTAGCAATGTTGGAAAATTTCTGCTTTGCTTCATCCTAACCAGCACTGTATATTTTTTTTAAACACACACACACACACACACACACACACACACACAAACACACACTTCATTGGTTTGATGGGAGAAAAATTGTATTTCATAGTTATTTCAATTTGCTTTCTTCCTTTTATCTCTCGAGGGTATAGTTATGCAGTGATTGGGGCTTGTTTTTATGGCAAGTTTATTTGACCATTCAATGTGTCTACAACTGATACAGCATCATGATTTGATTATTCTACTGGACTACAAACTTGGAAACCAGAAAAATTACTCATAAGAAAGCATATACTTAGCATAATTAAATAATCCAGAAGCTTTAGTGATCCAAATCCCAGAGTTACTTAAATTGCTTTTATTTACAAAACCATATGTGTAATTACTTCAAACAAGAATGTTTCGATGTCTAAGACATATGTATTTCTCACTTACACCTTCTCCTCACACCATACAAAAAAAGTACCCCTACCCATGCTTATTACATCTTTCTCTCTCTATTCTAACAGATGATGAAAGAACGGAGCTGACTTTTTATTGAAATTCCTGCTTCCCTGAGTTTGTGTATTTCTTCCTACCTGAGAAGGAGAATTTATGTTTGATTTGGATTGTTTCTTCATTTTCATGTTTTTAAAAAATTTAATGTTTTTTCTTGCCAGTAATACCCACTGAAACCAGGTTTATTATAATTTGTGCCTCTGAGTATTAAATTGGCTCCTGGGATTGGGTTTTGAGTACATATCTAAGAAGTTGGGCATGATTTCACAGATAATGAATGACTGGTGAAAAAGTGAGAAAAAAAACCCCATTTTCCAGGAGTTTTCCCCCAACTTCCAACCTTTGCCTGAATCTTAACCAATCTTAACCATAATCATTTTATGGTAGTTTTGATTTTATAATATGAGTTTGAAAAAATTAGTATAAGTTTGCAATAGTGAAAAGTCAACATTTTGAGAGCAAGAATTCAATTAATAGGGCATAAACTTTAATGAGACAGAAGAGGGTGCCAGATGGAGGCAGGAGGGCACCATGACAAAAGATATCTATGCTAAATGTGCGATGAATGTATTGGAGATGTTGTGTCCCTCTAGGCTAAGCTTGGAACTAAACATCTTTATGTCTATATTCTGGTTATGTGTCACTGGGTAACTCCACATTCAACATAAGTGTTATTCGTCTTTGAAGACCGAAAGAAGTGGATGCAGCTAAGGGCTTTCCTGAAGTGTCACAGGAGACAGTACTGAGGCTAAATGATTCACGGTGGTGGTAGAGCAATAAAAAATCCAGGCACAGCCCTCTGATTTACCACTCTCCACTCAGGATTTCTTAAAAATTTCTTCCCTGGTGTCATACAAAAAGGCAAAATTAGTAAGTGACATAGTTATTCAATATCAAGTTTCGTTACTTTTTATGAAATAAAGGAATCTATTGTGTCTGAATTGAAATGAGACATTCTATGAACTTTTAACAAATACTTTTGAGTCATTGGATATCTTTCAGCTCATGTCCTTACCCGTTTGTAAATTCAACCAATCTTTCTTTCTCTTGCCTTTCTTCCCACCCCTGCACCTTCCTCCTTCCTTTTCCTCTCCTCATTCACTTAACTCAACACATATTTATTGAGTGTCCTTCCTTAAGCACTGTACCAAGGGCCATGCTGTCACCTACAAGGATATCTTAGGAAGACATGATAATAGGGTATCAGTAGTTTTGCCATAGGAGCCTGCACTGACTCCATTGTCATCTCTGTCAACTAGATTAAACCAAAATAGTGAGTCATTCCTTTAAATAGTTGAACCAGTTGTGGATTAGCTGTAAACCACAATTATTTTCACTCAAACTTGTATTTTAAATGGCTTTATGTAACTCACACCGCGATGATGCTGCACACAATCCCTTTATTCATATTTAAATTCAATGAATTTTATTGAGCAAGTGGAATTTGCCAACAATCGTAAGAATGCCAATGCTTCTGTTACTGCTATCTGCCCATCATCCATCTACATGGGGGTCTAGTTGTCATATATTTTTTATTTTATTTTTACAAAAGAGAACCAAGGCTACAGAGGGCTTGCCCAATGTCACATGGCTAATATAAGTAGGAATTCAGATCCAGCATAAGTTCGTTGATTCCAGGTTTATTGTTCTTCCTATAGTACAGTGGGGATGTGAGGTCTGTTTCAGTGATATTGCATTTATAAGACAATGTAATGGAGTAATAGAAGCATGGGTTTTAAAATGAAACTTGGATTTAAATCTGGCTGTGCCACTCACTAGCTCCGTGACCTTGAGAAATTTAATTAATTTCATTGAATCTCAATGAATGAATCTATAAACTAAAGATAATAATACTTACCTGTATGTTTATTGTGCTAATGTATGTAAAGTGAGTCTAACATAGTAGATATACTCAATAAGTATTAACTGCAATTAATTCTTCATCCAGACGTATCTCCAGCTATATAATATGAGTTCTCCATTTCAACTATAAACTGGCTTCCTGATTGTGCAGGTTTACATGTCATGGACAGAATCAACTTCAAATCTCTTGATGCTATTCCTGTTTATAATACTTCATGATTATTTTTCCCCATGCAAAACCTACCCATCTCCCACATGTGCAAATTTCACCTTGTCCTTGGGTCTTGAACAAGTAAACTATCTTTTTTCTCTTCTTACCTCTATGCCACTCTGAAGGTACACAGTGCTCATTGCGATAATTATTGTGTTATTCTTCAAATATTTTCATTATGTATGTCTTCTTCCCTTAGCAAAAACTCTATTTCATGGTGGACAGGACCCTTTTCTTATATTTTCTTTATAAGTCTCTTAGCACTAGTGCAGTATTTGATACCAAGGAAGCCAAGGAAGATGCTCCTTATTTGGTAAATTCTCAACAGAGGTAACATTTATATATAATATTAGCAGTTGCCAATTTAAATGAATGTGCTAGAAAGCCCTTCATTTCCATGTTGTTATTCAACTTGGGAGATTTTATGTCAAACGTTCCTGATTTAAAAATGCTAATCCAGACAGAATAATCACCTGCAGGTTTGAAAAATAATGGCTATTTGGTAAAGATATTTCTCACGCAATAAGGAATGATCTTTGTCCAATTAGTTTGAAATCTGATGGAAGATGATATATGTCACTATAAAATATTTCTGATGCTTTCAGTTTTAACCCACAGAAATGTATCCATTCCATACAAAATCCACTCAAAATAATAAGTGCTGTAACATATGTTCTCAAATATTCTGGATCATGATTCATCAACACACTGATTTTTAACAAGTGCTTTCATCTTCATCTTTTAAATTATCTTCCATAAACATGGATTCTCATAATTTATGTAATGAGGTTACATTGAGAATAGAACTAGCTCTCAAAATAAAATAAATTTCTCCCAAAAAGAGGTACATGTGGAGAAATGGGGCTTGATCTACAGTTTTATTCTAATTATAGCGCCTACTGTAAAGCTCTATGAAATACATATGCAAAAAAATCCGTGATATTAATATGCCTTGCAGCTGAGGTGTATAGACCTGGTTCCTGACTACATATAATATATTCTGTGTAATTTTAGACCTGTGACTTTTGTGTTGGAAGAATGAACTCCTGCCTACTCCCACCTCCGTCCTGTTGCAGATTTCATACAGCACCACCGCAAGCCAGTGTGAAACAAACAAACAAACAAACAAACAAAAACAAACACCCAGCTATGCTGCTCCCAGGAGAGGTTGGGCCGGGGTATCGCAAGAAGGAATGGCACATTAAGGAATGGCATACAGGGAATATTATGTTTAGAAGATTAGGCTTCCATGAGAAGCTACATTTATCCAAATTCTCCCAAGGAGGGAGGAGAAAATTAGAGTCATTATCTTTTATATGTAAATGTGTATATAACCTATAAGTTATAAGTGGACTTTGGCCCATGAAGTATATGAAAATTCAGACAGAGTTGAATTATTCCACATTTGCACTGTCTACAAGAATGAGTTTGAAAAATTAAATAAATAATAAAACCCAGGTTATAAAGGAACATATAAACTATTTAAGAAAACATTTTTTTCCAACATCTTCAGTAGTTGGACGCACACTCAAAAGAAACCTATTGTTAAGGTAATTATCCAGGTACCCTAAGGATCTGTATAAGATATACCTTGCTTGATATACTTTTAGTAATTATGAATACTTAAATGTTTAATTGCTATCTTAAAAATATTTGTGCTCATATTTTTCATTAATCCAGGCTTTTACTGAATATTTTGTTAATTCAAAATATCTCTAAGCTAATCCCATGGATAAAAGTGTTTCTCCATTTCATTCTAGGGCTTTATTTTTTTATTATCTGAAGTGCATTTTTATGTAAAAATAATTTGTACAAAATGTATTTTTAAGAGCTTTTATAGTTTGTTTTAACAAAATTCTCAACCATATTGTAAGCTCCTTGTGGGCAGGACCCATGTTTTATGTATCTCTTGTACCTACAGAGCCTAGAAGAGTACTAAGCTCACAGAAATTACTCAATAAAAACTTGACAGAGAGGCTAAGTGGTCAGACTGCAATCTGTGTGAGCAATGCTTAAGACAACTAGGGACGCACACTATGGGTAAGGGTGGAAAATTGTTTCTCTATTTACTTTTCCTCTTTGATATCATGCCATTTAAAAAAAATTAATTCCAGTATAGTGAACATACAGTGTTATATTAGTTTCAGGGGTACAATGTAGTGATTCAGCAATTCTGTACATTACTCGGTGCTCATCGTAAGTGTACTCTAATCCCCTTCACCTGTTTCACCCGTCCCCCCACCTCTCCCTCTGGTAACCACCAGTTTGTTCTCTATAGTTAAGAGTCTGTGTTATGCCATTTTGTCTAGACTTTCAATTTGAGTGGCACAAGGGAGTCTTTTTTATACTTCTTGAAGAAAATAACTATAAATATTTATTGAGTATGGGATGATTACACACCCAGAAAACACAATGCCATTAAAAATACAAGATTAAGCCAACCAGAGACTACTAAGAGAAATGCAGGGATAAAGCAGAGGGATGTAAATTTGTTACAAGCTTGAACAAAGTTTGATTCAGTAACATGTGCTCCAGAAATACTTGCTGATTGCTGCGGTGGTGGCAGTGGGTGTGCTGCTGGTGCTGAGGGAATGTCATACTAAGAGAATAAGCAGGGAACGGGGAAAAGATAATATATTCTTAATAAGACTTTGGAACAAATGAAAACAAACAATTGAGGTAACCTCTTTTCTGTATATCTAGCCATTCTTCAAGTTCTATTAAATCTACAAGTATTTCTTAATTCTGTCTATCTATCTTCACTGCAGTGGTCTAAATCTGGTCTCCATCCTTTCCCATCTGAATTACCCCAGTAAACTTGCATCCTACATCTGGTCTTGGACCCTTCAATTATCCTTCACATCTGCTGCCACTGTGATATTTTGCTATTAAGATGAAAATCTGTTCATGGTATTTTCTTTCTTAACATCCTTAATATTTTCCTATGGCCTTCAGGATAAAGTTAAAAAACTTAGTCTGTAGGGCTTTCTACAATCTAGTCTCCACTGAGCTTCTGGTGTCCCCTTCCACGGCTGCCTTGTTTTCCAGCAAGGCCCACCGCCATCCCATGCCTTTGTGCTTCCCACGTGCTGTTCCTTCTATGCTGGATACTCCCTTCTCTTTTTTATGTGATTAAACCTAACTCATCTCTCATGAGTTTCAGCTCAAGTATCACATCTTTCAAGAAATCTTCATGATAAAACATCCATCTGTGCTGTAATTTGTTGGCTGATTTACCCATTTTCTTTGCATGGCCAAGGCAGGGAATATGTTTCTCATCTCTGTGTCTGTTGTGTGACATAGACTTGGCATTCAACAAGTCCTTGCTGGTGAAAGAAAGAACAGAAAGAAGATGTGCAACAATGAGCTATGAGTTTGAGCAAAAGCAATAATTCAGGATAATTCAAGACCCAAACTGTCCATATGTTACTTAAAGCAGGCAGTTAGCCACACTTTCTGAATAACCATTCAAACCTTGGCTTTCCAGTCACAGAACTAGTTTTATATTTACATTTGGCGTTGGCAGAGATTCTGTGGAGGTTACAGACAAAGCTGAAAAAGAGTGCCACAATCTTATCTCACTTGGCAAAAGTTTAAATGGAATCTTAGAAACTCAAGGAGAAAAAACAAACTGAAATATTGCTCTCCAACCTGATCGAGCATTTCTTCAAAGGCAGACTAGTGTAGTCTTATAGAGGCAGCTGAGGATTTAAAGTTGGACAGTACCAGGTTTGAATCCTGACTGACACTAGGTAATCGTGCGACCTTGAAGATTCTATATTTAATCTTCCTTAGCCTCAGTTTCATTATTTGTAAAACAGAGTAAGTAACACCAATCTTGTAGGGTTGCTGAAAAGATTAGAGATGACATGTGTGAGGCCATTATTCTTAAGACCTCTGCAAGTCCCCAGAAGTAAAAGACAGCCCAAAGAAAGCCATTTACAGGATACCTCAATTTTGAGTAAGCGGCTGGAATTTGGATCTGAGAGAGGAATCATGTGAGTGCAAAAGCAGCGCATAGGCATAATAGGGCCCCCCCAAATTTTGCTATAAGCTCTTTGCAAATGTCCAATTGTACTTTAAAGAGTTAACTAGAATTACCAGCTGCTGAACCAATGGGATTTCCTCTGCAGCTGCCAGCAAGACTATTCCTGCAAAAAATGAGAAGGTGGTTTTGAAATAAAACTCACACATAAGTACTCCTCTCATTAAAGAGGAAATAGCCTGAGCCTAGAGCCCCCATTAATATTCAGAGCAAGATGTGGATTATGGGATAGTAAGGAGCATAAGAGAAGTAGCAGAGTTGCCAGTAAAGGCTACATCATCTGGGCCTATTTCAGTTGGTGTCTGGACTGCATCATGGTACCACAGCCAGTTGGTATTAAGAAAGACTGCCTCCCGGGGCACCTGTTCATGAAAATAAGGAGTGAGGTCCCTATAGGGCAAATAGATTAGGGTTACAGAACCCAGTTGTACTCCTCTTAACTCATCACACAATTACTGCCATGTTGCAAACCCCCCCATTGATATCACATGGGGAAATGATAGGTGCTGTAAGTGAACCCAGAGATTTGGTGTAGCATTTCCCAAACTTAACTAATTATACTGATCATCTGAAGTTTGTTAAACAGAAAATCCAGGTCCTTTCTCTGGAGGTTATGAGTCAGAAAGTCTGGCATGGGACATATGGTTTTGTATTTTTTAAAATAAGCTCCTCTGGATGAGTCTCTTCATTAGACAGGCTTGACAACATTGATATAGTCCAACGGTTCGGTTCTCAAAGTATTATCCTCAGACCAGCAGCAGTAGTATCACCTGGGAATTTATTAGAAATGGAAATTCTTCGGTCCCATTCAGATCTACTGAATTGGAAACTCTGGGGCTGGAACCCAGAGATGTGTTTTAGAAGCCCTCCAGCTTTCTCACACACGTGAAAGTTCGAGAACTACATATATCAAATGTGGCCCAGAGAGTTGGAAGCTGGGGGTGTAGTGGTAGTAGGAAATATGTCTAGTCCAAATTTTTCTAGGACTTGGAAAGTCATGGTTTCAGTTCAGGTGCTGACTGCTGGTAGTGCCTTGATATTACTACCCCCTTTTTCTATTTTCTGAGCAGTAGTTTGTTTTTGTGGATCTCATTTGGTTTCCCAAATGCCGAAAGCCATGTCCCCCTCTCCTTCCTGATAGCAAAGGTACTTCGTTATTTATTTTCTTACTTGAAATCCTTCTGTTGCTTAGCTCCCACCTTAAAGACATTGGTTGAATGCCCAGTTGACTCTATTTATGATTGATGCTCGTAGTTCTATCAAAATGTTTTTCACTATTAGTATGTACCCACCGAGCTACTACAATATTTTTAAAGGAAAAAGTATAAGACGAAGACAAACTGTCTTGCTCTCCTTCTAAGTCTCACTATTTTTCATCCTTTGGAAGGCCGATGCAATGCTTAGAGATATTGTCCATTTTAAAAATAGCCATCATTTTGAAGGATAACTCCTGAGATCACTGCTAACATGGAAATATTCTCATTTAATATACAGAAGCAGGAATAAAAAAAAAGAGAGAGAGAGAATCACTAACGAGCCAGTGAGACTATTTGCTGGCAGAGCAGTGAATGAGATGTATTAGTTTGCTAGGCTTCCATATCAAAGAGCCACTGACTAGGGGGCTTAAACAACAGACATTTATTTCTTGTAGTTTTGGAGACTGGAAGTTCAACATCAAGGAGTTGGTAGGGTTACTTCCTTCCATGAGCTTCAGGGAGAATCTGTTCCATGCTACTCTCTTAGTTTCTGGTGGTTTGCTAACGATCTTTGGCATTCTCTGGCTTGTAGACATATCACCCCACATAGTGTTCCCCTTATGTGCGTGTCTTATGTCCTATTTTCTTCTTTTTGTAAGAACACCAGTCACAGTGGTCCAGTCTATTGCAGTATGACATCATGTTAACTAATTGGGTCTGTAGTGGCCCTATTTTCAAATAAGGTCACATTCTGAGATACTGGGGGTTAGGACTTCAACATACAAATTTGATTAGAGGTGAAGGAGACAATTCAACCCCTAACAGATGTGTTGGTTGATTTAGGGAGAAAGCCACATGTAAACTCCAAAATTATAAGACCTTAAATGGTGTTGCTTCTGGATTTAATGGGTTTAGGGATTGAATAAAAATCTCAATGATGCATGCCAACCCTGGCTCCAATTAGGAAAGATAATTCAAAAGTGAGCATATTTCTGACACTGACATATCTGGAAGTTCTTCCAGTAAATAAACAATACAAAGCTCATAAACAAGTGTTAAGAAAGATATTTGTGTTGTTTGTATAGGATTATAAATGATCAAATTAGACTAAAGTCAAATTGCTCTATTTATGTTGGAAAGAATGGGAGATTGTAGGAGTTCCTGTACTTAAGTTATCAACTCAGGTTGATTTCACTTCTTTGAACAGTCAGATGTCTTCCCTGGTAGTTTCCAAATAAAAGCAATAAACTCACCTAGAGGTTGAAGTTTTAAGGCAAGCTAGTTGCTACCCATTTAAAAGAGGGTAATTAAGGGGGACCTGGGTGGCTCAGTCGATTGAGCGTTCAACTCTTGATTTCGGCTCAGGTTGTGATCTCGGGGTCATGAAATCTGTGTGGTGTCAGGTTCCACTCAGAGTGGAGTCTGCTTGAGAGTCTCTCTCTGCCTCTGCCCTTCCCCCTGCTTGCACATGTGTGCTCTCTCTCTCTCTCTCAAAATAAATAAATAAAATCTCTAAAGAAAAAATAAAAAGAAAAAGGAGGACAATTAAGGATGTACGAAGTCATTTGAAGGAAGCATTTGAATGGGCATATGATGCTATGAGTGAGCACTGAGGGCCACAGTAGTCTAGCTGATGCCTCCTTGAGCTAGATTTGCATATTTGGAGGTTTTTAATTACAATTTTGTGCGTGTACATAGACTAGCCTTCAAAAGAGCATAACAGGCAATTGTACCCTCTTTGATCTGCTAATTAAAGTCTCATCTTGGACTGAGGGTCAACTGCCTCTCCTAGTCTTTTTAATGTCAAGGTCCAACATGTTGACACCAATTAATGATGGAACTTTAGAGGCCTCTAAAAGGCTATCCATGATCACATTGAACATTGTTTGGCCTTTGTTTCTGATGCACATATTGTTAATCTGATCCTGACTTAAAGGTTTTGGCAATAAAATTCCATTGGCTGTTCTTTTTTATTCCATCACTATATTTACATACCGTACCCCCCGTACTTTTTAAAAAGCAAAATAGTGGTTCACAAGGCATGTACTTATGTTCCAAGGAAGTGATGCAATTGCTTTTGGCAAAATAATGAAACTTTCAGCATAGTTCTAAAGTTCTCTTTGTATCAACACTTCTGGCTGTTTTCAGTTAGAGTGGAGATTTTGCCAACAACTGGCCGTTACTAATCTGGTTCACAGCTGAATAAATCATTTTCTTGAAACGGTTCCCCATCAAAACCTAATTATAAATGCTTATAATTACCCAGGGTATCTGTCTATATGCTAATGGTTGTAGGAAATAGAGGAACAGCATTGATATGACCCATTTGACAACACCCACCACACACTTAATAATCTCACCTTTCACATTTCAGACTAAACTATAAAAGAAACGAGCCTTCTTTAAGGTGGAGATAACGGTCCAAACCTGTAGACGTTCTCCTCTCAGGCGAGGATGGAAACAGAAACTGGTGGTGGCATAAACAGGAAAAGTTTAGTTAAGACCACTCTTAGCTTGGGCATTGGGAAATTCCTCTGTCTCTTAGGTTTACATTAGATATCTGGTTATTTGACTGAAAAATAAATGTATAATTGTGTGTAGAAAGGAGATCAGTGGCCCTAAAATATGTTTCTGTAACAATTCCAGTGATGAATGCACGATAAAATCAACAGAACTTAAAGTCTTTCGAGCACGAGGTTCTGCTTTGTGAACCAATGACCAATTTCTCATGATGCATTTTTTAAAGATTTTATTTATTTGAGAGAGAGTGTGAGACAGAGAGAGAGTGTGTGTGTGTGAGAGACAGAGAGAGAGAGAGAGAGAGCACGAGTGGGGAAAGGGACAGAGGGAGAGGAGAAGTAGGCTCCCCACTGAGCAGGGAGCCCGACACAGGGCTTGATCCCAGGACCCTGAGATCATGACTTAAGCCAAAGGCAGTTGCTTAGCTGACTGAGCCACCCAGGTGCCCCAATTTCTCATACTACTGGAAGAGTTACAAGAAGTTTTTATATCTCTGTCACTACCGGGGAAAGAGGAAAAGGACAGGATAACTACAAGTGCTTCCAATCTCTGCTGATAGAACAATATCAGATCATTCAGAGAAGGAAATGCCTCCACCCCATTTTAGAATTGTTCTCAATAAAGATTTTTCTTCCTTTTCCTTCCTCCCTTCTTCCCTCTGCCTGTCTTCCTTCCTTTCCTCCCTTCCCTCCTTCCGCCCCTCCTCCTTCCTTCTTTCCTCCCTTCTTTCTTTCTTCAAATATTTATTAAATTATTGAGATCCACTTGATGGTGTTACTTGGGAATAGGAGTTAGAGAATGATGTGAATCTATATAATGCAAAGGGAAAGGAAAAGAAACATTTTTAAAATTTGTAATATACAAGTGCTTTATTCACTATCCCATACAACACTCACCACCATCCCACGAGGTTGTTACTGTAAACTTCTTATTTTAGAGGGGAGAAACTTGAGGCCCATCTCTAGAGTAGGGCTTGATTAACTTACTTCCCCAAAGTCTGTAACTTTAGATGATGGAATTCCTATTCAAACCCAGGCTTGCTTGCCTACAGATTTTGTGTTTTCACTGTAACCTTCAAGATGTTCCACTTCCCATCTATGTGAACTTGGTAAATGACTTAAAAGCTTAAAGCTACAGTTCATCGTCTGCACCAAAGATCTTAACACCGTTTTGCAGGATCGCTGTAGGGCTTGATATGAAGACAGTACAGAAGGTGCCTGTACATTTTTAAGAGTCATGCAGACACCCCGCTCTAGCACCCCCTGTTCTGAGCCCAGGGAACACCCTGCCGAACTATCATGGTACTTACACCACCCCTCCAACTCTGGACAGATCCATAAAAGTCTTCTCTGAAGACTAACCAGAAGACCTGTCCAGCTTAGCCGACCTGACCAGCTAGAGGCGCCCTCTCTGTTGTCCTGGGTTCCGGTGAAAGTGGTACCCCCTTGCCCTTCTCCATCTAAGGCTCAAAATACTACATTAGAGCTTTAGTCTTCTAAATCAATTCTTACGAAAACACAGCTATTTTAATGAATGATTTCATAAGAGCACTTTGTGATAGCGGAGTGGGAGGAGGGGGCAGAGAGCATCAGGTACACAGAAAGGGACAGAGAGGTGTGCTCGTGACTCGGGAGAAGCTTGCAGGGAGAGAAGGGGAAGTGAGAGCATACGTGGCGGCTCCCCCGCCCCTCATTTCTGCAGATTCTTGATTCAGTCCTTCCTACATGGATATATCCTTCTAGATTTTTAGTCTATTTGCTGCTACCCTTCTCAAAAATGCCCATTGTCATTGAACATCATCTAGGATTTGGTGTCCCGCTAGGCACTTGACAAATTGTCCTAGCACACTTACGCTATTGTCTCCTTTTTACCGCTGAGAAAAAGAGGGACCAGAGAGCAGGCAAAATGCAAAAAACGATGAAAAACAGGTCCATTTGAATGCAGACCGCCCTATTTTCTGCCGACTCTACTGTCATACTTCCCTAATTTGGAAATTCGTCTTTTCCTTCACCTAAAGAATGTGAAGGAAGCTTTACAAGGCAAGAAAACAGCATTATACATTAGCAGCAGCAGCGACAACAATAAAATCCCAAATCTTCGTTTCTTAAAACAACAAAGGTTCTTCACTTAGCTCGCCCGTTTGAGCGTTCGGCGTGCAGACCGGGCTGCGGGTCATCCTCATGCGAGGCTCGGCTAAGCGAGGCTTCCAGCATCCTGGAGCCCGCGGCCGCGGAGCGGAGAGCGGGAGAGCGCGGAGCGGCACCCGCATACTTCTAGAGCAAGTAGCAGGCCGTGCGGTGGAAGAGGGTGAGGACGATAATCCTACCACGAGCCGAGAAAAAGGAGAAGTGGAAGTACTAGTGAGCAGCGCTAATACATACCCCAGAATCTCAACAGGAAGGATAGAATAAAAATGAAGAAACTAGCCGCAGAAGTACTGAGCTTAGAAAGCAAGGTCCTTTTCGGCTCATTTTTTGACTCCAAGCCCTGCTTATTTTAAGTCTTTTTCATGTGTTGACTTACTTGCGCGGTGGGAGGTATTCAGCGACTGCAGCCATTTTAAATATGGGGAGATACAGGCTTATTTTTAGCAAAGCTGAAAAAACAGGTTGGTCATGGAAATTACCCAGTGTAGATTTAACAGCATATGGTTCACAATTGCTAGAAATTGTTGCTTTAGTAAGTGGAAAATTTTTCATATGCAGGGTGTTAACACAGCACATCTCTGGAAAAAATGGAAGAGCGTTTTGGTATTTTGCGGAGAACAGATGTATTTGGAGTGCTTGTAGAATTTGGTGCCCTTTTCAGATGAAATGAAGTTATGGATTTGTGAACTGAAAATCTGTATACTCTCCAGGTTATTAATTATGTCCAGCACCTTCTTTTTAAAATTTTTATTTATTCATTTGTTTCAGAGAAAGAGAAACATGAGCTGGGGGGTGGGTGGTCTGAGAGGGAGGGAAAGGGAGAATCTTCAGCACACTCTGGCCCCGCACAGGACCTGATGTCACGACCCTGAGATCATGACCTGAGCAGAAACCAAGAGTCCCACGCTCGATGGACTGAACCACCCAGGCTCCCCTATTAAGGCACATTCTAATTAAAAATCATTAGACTGGCAGAAGTTTCTACTTTCAGGATTCTGTAAAACCTACATTGATCTTGAATTAATAAAGCTAGGAAGTGTGATGCATGTAAAGGTCTTTAAGGAAGGCAGACTTCATATCCCCATCCTGAAGTTATATCCTGTAAGAGCCTTAGTTATTTTCCAAATTTTTAAGGTTATTTCTCATCTGTTAATGGGGGGCATATTAATAAGTACATGTGACAAGTGCTACCATAAAATATATCTCTATCTCCAAAATATATCTTGATACTATTCACTCTTCTTCATCTCAAATACTCCAAATTCATGCAAAACTTGTCTCTTAGCTAGCCACCATTGATAGCCTCCTAATGATTTTTCTTCTTTCTCCCGCCCATTCATTACTCAGTAGACAAAGGGATCTTTCTCACCCGAGGACTTTTACACATGCTGTCCCACTTTTTTCCCATTTCTGCATTTTTGCTCTGTTTCTTTCTTTGGTTAATGGCTTAACTTCTTTCTTAAAGCAGCCTTTCGTAAACTTCCTACCTCTAGCTGCTTCCTCTTATTATTTGCTACCTTAGCTCCTTTGTTTCCTTCACAGTGTCTATCCTAATTTATAATTGTGTTTTCTTCTTTGTTTACTTCTTTCTTTGTTTTCCATACTTGAATATGAGTTTTACAAGAGCAGAGACTGGCTTGATCTTGTCCATCCTTGTCTTTACGAAACACAGAGCCTGGCAGGTGCCAAAGAAATGAGCGAAGGTGTGATGCGCGAAGGGATTGTTGTGAAGAGGAAGTGAGATAATGCAGCGTGTCTGTAAGCACCTACGTGGCGCTCAGTAAACATCCGTATTCTGTCCCTTTTCTTTACCAGGGCTGCCCCATCAATCTACACCTCTTCTCTACATCTCCCTGCTTGAGGTACACTGGTGTGATTCCCTAGCACATAGAAGTGTCCTAGAAATTTAAGCTAAAAGGTAAAAAATAGTGAAATAGAGGGAACAGAAGAGGTTGCTCTTGGCTTTGGTACATCTGTGCTTTTGTGGTTATATGCTGACACCCTCACATGACCTTTCCTGTGCTGAATTTGGAGGTTTGTAATCAGCTAAACACATTTATTTCTCACTATCTTTCCCTCTAGGTCATGCGGGGCCTCTGAATTTGTCTTGAGCAGTGGTATTGCAAAATTATTTGACTATTTTATTGTGATTTTTTCTTATTATTTAAAAAATGAGTGGAAAATGAAAATATAAATATGCATACACTAGTGAAGAAAAGGTCAGGGTGAGAATACGATTAAGGCAAAGGTGAAAACAATCAAGCATGTAATGGATGGTTAACGTTTAGTTGTTTTGGACACATTGAAATTACATTGATTAATAGTGTCTTTACAAAAGAAAAGAATAAATTTAAAGAACAGCATGAAGTGCTAGACTTTATTATCAAGTATTATGCCTGAAAGGTGAGGGATAATTATGAAATTTATATCAGTTCCTCTCTGTGGAACCGAATTCCCCTCTAAAATCCATCTCTTGCGTATTTGACCTTCTTATGTATTTTTAGTCTGATTTTGTCTGAAAGTAGCAGATTGCTCAGGGAGCATCCTCCTTTTCTCCTCCGGAAGATGGACAGACCTACTCCCTGAGTTTACTTGTAAGAACTTATGACGCAGTGAGGTGAAGAAACTAGTCCCACAAGCCTGCCTCAGTGCTTCCTCCCCAGTTGCCTGAATACTTTTAGAGGCTAGGTCTGCAGGCAAAGAGACCAGTATTTATTTGAAAGTAACCTTTCATAGTTTGGGACTACTCTTCATTTATACATGGTGTCTGTTTTGGGATGGGAAATATTTACCAGTGGACAGCCAACAGTTCTAGATGCAGAAGAAGAAACACCCTTACGGCATCTTTTGCATTGATTTCTTCTTGGTTAATTAATCCCTCCATTGGCTACAGGGTGTTTACTTCAGTCTGTTTTTGTTGTTGTTGTTGTTTGTTTTTTTAGAAGACTTAAGATCAACTAGAGGAGACGACAACTTGTGTTTCTAAAACAATGCTACTTTAATGAATCAGGTCCAGAAGAATTTCTCTGACTCTCCTGCAAGCCTGACCTGCTCCTTAACTCTTGCCAAATTGTTCTGGAATATGCCTCTGCACTTTGACACATTCACTCTTTAGATTTGGTGTGTCCGGAGGTCACTGAACTTGGCCAAGTTCTTAATATTGCTTTGGATTTGCAGAATAAATTTTGGAGTTCTGCCCATATTTCCTAGCATTTCATCTCCCACAAGCCTATCCCTACTTTTCTTCCATTACCCACTGCCCTAAAGGCAATTACCATCCTCATTGCATGAGCCTTATTCCAAGTTCTCAGCAGCCACACGTGACTAGTGGTTACCTGCTAGTACGGAAAGTTCTGTTGAACAGTGCTGCTCTCGAGTCTCCATATCTTCCCTAGACTTCCCACCAGTTTCTCTCAACAGATGACTACCTGATCAAAATATGAGCAGCCCGGATTGGAATGTATCAATGACCACACAACTCAAGCTAAGTCTTAGTACAAATGTCCTTGACATTTTTCTCTTTTCAGTTAATGGTGCATATCGTTGTTTTCCAAACTCTTTCACAAGGCTTACAAAATCCATCCTGACCTTTACCATTTGTCTAACTTCACCATTCCTTTCCCTTGAACTGTACTCTTCTGAACTACTTTACATTTCTTGACTCCAATTTTAAACTTGCCATTCCTTGTCTGGAATATTCCTCCCTTCTCATCAACGTCTCAGGTATTTTCTGGTGCTGTGGAACACTTTAAAAGGAGGTGCTCAATGCCTTTGGACAACTTAGAGATGTGTGGCTAATTTAATGTCACTTGACTATTCATATCATTCAACATCAGAAAGCAATTTAGGGCATAGGGAGAATGTGGAACCGTATTTTGTACATGGAAAATTATGAAATGCCAAACTTTTTAAGTGAAGAGGTCTCAACCCTAGGGACTTAAACTGTTCCAAGTGTTTTGTAAGGAACAGACATTTTGTGTCTTTATTTGTGGGCATGTGTGCACGGGTGCGTGTGTGTGTGTGTGTGTGTGCGTGTGTGTGTAACTCACTCCCATCGCTAAAAACTTTTCTTTTAACCCCTATACCCCACACTTAAAGAGACAATGCAGGAGTTCTGTGGATAAGATGCAAACTACATCTGAATCTATTCCAATATTTAACCCTAAGACAGTATTTCAATACTAGCCGAGCCTTTGAGAAGCATGCTGTAAACATCCTTGTCGATCTTTTGTGATCTCTATCTAGAGGAAACATTTGGGAAGGAGAACCATCCACAGCAAGAGTAGGGCTGTCAGGAGCAGCACAGACACCTGACTCCTACTGGTTAAGAGCATTTAATGGCGAAGCCAAATTATAGCAAAGAATGCCACAGAGTTGGAGTGCCTGCCCTGAAGATATGTCCTAGTACTAAAATATGTTAGTACTAACATTTGAATGGATATCAAATGTGAGCTTGCACCTCACCTACATTGTCTCTTCATTGCCTCCTTGTCTCCATGTTTGGGGTACAGAGACTGAGGACAATGGTCTCTGCAGGAAACGTTTATGACAGAAGTACAAGGATCTTTTTCCGACATGTTTACTCAAGACTGGAGAATTTACCCTGATGCACATGTTTCAGAGTGATTAGAAAATGGAAACAAAATTTAGATTCATAATGTACTTATAGTTGCAATTATTATGCTGAAAATGCAGTAGCTGTAACAAAGATTTCACAAATCCCATTCAGTAGATCCCAATTTGACCAAAATTAGCATATTCATCTTAATTTTCAGACACTGAACCAAGAATTCATAATTTTAAATAAGCCAAGAATGTAGACTGACTTGAGAAATCACTCACAATTCAGATTAAATGCCTCTGATCATTTTTCTTTCTCAGTTCATGCAAGGTCTGCTTCAGTAAAACATGCTTATCTGTTTCTGTGTAATTAAAAAATATCCTGTACAGGAATGAAGTACGTAAAAAAATAATCAGATACACTAGCTAAACTATTGCATAGGGAAGTTGTGCCAGTTTGCATTCTCAGTGATTAGATTATGTCTCTCCACTTTCTTTAAATATTACAAAAATGAGTGTAAATTAGCATGCAGCTATTTTCAAATTAATGGTAACACATAAAGCTCAATGTTCAATTTCGCAGGGAGTGCTGGTTTTGCATAACAGCTATTACTGGATCCCCCAGGCAGTAAAGCATGGGCCAGGCTCTGTCTCAGGCATTACAGGAAAAGCCTATTACTACCCTCACTATGTCCAGGGCCCCGATGAAATCCATGATTGCTTTCTCTGGCACTTACATTATGTTTTGATTACTATGAAATATTTAAAAAAATATTTTGTTTCTTAGGATTCTCAAGCACAGTCACCCATCCTATCAAAACAAAACAAGCCATAGCATGTATGAATATAAATTTTTAGAACGCATATACACAGATAAATAAACACAAGTGTATGGCATGTAACTGTTTCTAAATGACATCATGCTGCTTCTCTTAGTTGCCCCTACTCCACACTGATGTAAGCAATTCACGACCCCATCAGCTTTAATGAGTCCCAGCAATGAGGCCGAAGCTCAACAATCCCAGTCTCCAGCTGTGCGAGAGACCGTGGTTGTGTATTGTCTAACGCACAACTTGAATGAGTTTGCTAAACAAATGATGTTCCCCTTTAAACTTTAGAAGGCTAGAGAAAATAAATTTGTTGAGCATTTACTTCAGCTTAAACATGGTGCTCGATATATTGACATGTGATATCATGTTTCATTCTAACCGTGGCCCTGAGAGTCACAATTCTTATCCCCATTTTTATCAATGAGGAAACTAAGTCACATGGCAGATAACCGACTTGCTCAAGAACAGACTACCGAGGCAAAGAAGCAAACCCAGGTTCAGGACCCCGGAGTTTATTCCTTTTCTAATTTATCATGCAATTTCTGGTCACTGAAACCCTTCCTATGTTGTTCTACTCGGAATGAAAACGTCTCAAGGACATACAGGGGCAAATCAACGAACGAAAGTAAAATGTAGCAGGACCTGAAACAGAAGACCTGTGACCACGCACGCCTGATTCCTGAAGCAAAACTAGTCAAGGCCCCAGGCAAGGGCACTGGGACTCAGGTCTGGGCCTCTGTCCTACTGGAGGTAGGAACGTCACACAGCGAGACCAGACGTCCAGGTGCCCAGGCTGTGCCTGTGGGGTTGGCCGCTGGCCAGATCTCCACAAATGCCTGAACCCGTACCACAGGACATGCGATCTTCCAAGGGCCATTACAGGTTTTCGCCATGCACTTCCATAAGCCGAGTCCTTTAAAAGATAAAGAGAGCTTTCTGTGGAGAAGGAACTGCTGCTTTTTAATTTAACATGAAGCAAAAGGTAACAATGCAGACCTGGATCTGCTCAGTCTCACCAGGGGATGAGAGTGTTGATGCTTTGTAAAAAACAAGATTTTTATGCCAAATCAAGTCAGATTAGATTGTGTAAGATCTGTTGTCCCATGACTCTGAGTCCTTGGAAAGCATCCCAATTTCTACTATTAGAGTCCCCCTCTCTGGTTTTTGTATGCACGGGCACACACCTGGTGGGCAGAGACGCAGTCTGAATTTGAGATCAGGCATTTTGTAGTAAAGGCCACATCCCACGCAAGCGCAAAATCTCTCATGTGCTGCTTTTCACAAAACTGCAAAGCTGTAAGGACAGCATTAACTGAGAGATCCGCAGCAGGGTGTGGGGTGCATTTTCGAAGATCAGCTTTTGTGTCTCATTGTTATCAGTTTTTCCAGGTTAGAAAGGCTGTGTTTGATTTGTTTTTCAGCTCAGAAAATACGAAAATTGTATTGTAGAGAGATACAATAGATAACAGGGACTTTGAAGTCAGGCATCCCGGATTTGAATATAATCTCAGCCACTGGCCCACTGTATGTCATTTAAGCTCTGTGAGTTTGGGGGTTTTCATCTGCAAAAGTACCTCAAAGAGGTAATGTAAAGGATAAATTAGATAAAGCACCAAGTATATAGTTAGGACTAAAAAATCAGTACCTGTTAATATGCCAGGACAATCTTTGTAGTTGTAGAGATTTTAATATTAATCGATATGCCATGCATGGTGTTAGTTCCCTTATATATATTATCTGTAATTTGTGTAACAACCACAGCCAGAAACCATGACTACATAGATGTTTCTCATTACATTGTGTTAAATGGATTGGAGAAAAAAAGAGTCCAGGGGCGCCTGGCTGGCTCAGTCAATTAAGTGTCTGCCTTCAGCTCTGGTCATGATCCCAGGGTCCTGGGATCGAGCCCCGCATCAGGCTCCCTGCTCGGTAGGGATCCTGCATTCCCTCTCCTTTTGCCCCTCTCCCCTGCTTGTGTTCTCTTTTGCTATCTCTCTCTCTCAAATAAATAAAAAAAAAATTTTTAAAAAAGAAAAAGTCTAGAGACACAGGAATAATCAAGGGGCTATTAGACTGGTTCGGATGGGGAGTTCTCATGAAGATGGCGGTAGTGAACAGAAGGAAAACCCACTTAGGATTTGGCATTTGGAGAACAAATGTTGGCGGTGATGGCAAGGAATAGCAAGGACTTAAATGATGAGCCTTTTTATTTAATCTCTGACTAAAATCCACTGATGATAGAGCACTGACTTGGCAGAATATTCAAATGAAGAGGTAAGACTGTAAAAAGACATATCCAAAAATAACAGGCTAGGTAGCATTTGTCTTCTTCATTCAGTACCAGCAGATATTTTTTTGAGCACCCGCTGTGTTTCAGATACAGTGGCAGGTATTTGGTGCTGTATAGTAAGACTTGGAATACATAATAAAACTTGACTGACTCAAAGATATGCAGAGAAATTATAAGCAGACTTATCTGGATGGTTTGGTTGTAAATAACAACAACAAAAAGCACCTCACACTGGTTTTAAAAAAGGACATTTATTGGTGAAATAATTGAAGAGTCTAGGATCTTGGTGCTTAGATAACATATGGACAATCTGGGTTTTTCTCGATTTTTTGCTCTGCCTTCATCGGCGTTGGTTTTATTCACAGAAGGGTCCTCTTTTCATGGTGGCAAGATGACCAGCAAAAGCTTCAGACTGTCATCCTTACTAGACAGGCAACTCCAGTAGGAAAAAAAAAATGCTTCAACTTCTCGCAGCTTCTTAATAGTTCTAGCAAATATTGGCGATGGAGATATTCGCCCGGTGTTTGGATCATATTTCCCTTCTTGAGCTAATTCCTGTGGCCTGGGGTTTGCCCTAGTGAACCTTATGGACCTGAAGAAAAGAAAGTTACTCCAAATAGAATGATTGAAATGTTATTACCAGAATTAAGAAGGATGAATTTGGTGATCAAAAATTACAAGTGTTAATCACACTATCCAATTGATTCAAGCAAGGTCCCCTTTTGTTGCAAATAACAGAAATCAGTCTTGAACTAGCTTAAACCAAGATGGAATTTGTTATAAAACCTCATGGAATCCAAGAGCAAGGAATGTAATAAGACCTTACAAGAAACTGAAATGAGGAAATAAAATTAATTGGCATTACAGCTGCTTCCTCCATCTCTCTCTCTCTCTTTCTCTTTCTCTCTTTTTCTCTCTCTCTACTGATCTATCTCTCTATCTTTGTAATCATGTTTTAATCTTTATTTTTCTCTTCACAACTTCTGTATTTGGGCTTTCTCTCATTCTTCAGTCAAATGTCTCTTTCTCAGTGCACATGAGAGTTTATCTCACAATAAACTCTTCTGGAGTTTATATCTCCTTGGTTTCGACCACTCAAAAAAAAAGAAAAAAGAAAAAAATAGAAAAACAGTTACCTTATCTCACTCTCAATTCAAAATTTGTGAAACAAAATCCTATTTGTGGGACTTGGATCTGATGACCACTCTGGTCCAACCAAGTGTGGCACACAGCCTGGATTAAGCCCACCCCTGCATAAAGGATGAGTTCTTTGAAAAAAGAAACTATTGCAATGTGGATAAAATACCAAAAGCAGTCTATACAACAACAACACCAACTTTACTGTAAGAAGATCTTGTTCTTGCTCTAAAAATCATTTCATCTTCTGGACCTTAGTAAATATGCAAAGTGATAATCACATAACAGTATAAAAAAATGGCCAGGCAGCACCTCCAATAACGAAACCCAGCATGAAATCAATGCTGCATGTTTGGCAGCCTGGCCAGATATGTCAGGAGGATATACAGCAAGAAAAAAACCCAATAACTACTTACTTACTTAATTACTGGTAAGCTGCAAGTTGTGGAGAAAAAGTTAATCCATTCTAAAGAATGACTATTCACTTCCCACAGAATTTTCTACCATATCGTCAGGGGTTAACGAAGCAGAGAGATGAGGTAGAGCTGCTTCCCTCAAAGATTCACAGAAGACTTAGGGAGACAGACAAGTAAATCAATGATTGAAAAATAGCTATGATAGGTGCTCCAAGAGGGTATCTCAGAATGCTCCCGAATTTCAGAGGAGCAAACATCCTGCTTCACGGAGTGTTTACTAGGTTACTAGGGCTGCCGTAACAAAATACCATGGAATGGATAAATCATCCAACAGAAATTCACCTTTTCACAGTTCTGGAGGTGAGACTTCCAAGATGGCAAATTTGCTTTTTCCTGTGGCCTCTGTCCTTGGCTTGCCAGCAGCCACCTTCTTGCTACGTCCTCACATGGTCTTTTTGCAGTGTGAGTGTATTCTGTGTGCCCAAATCTCCTCTTCTTATAAGTACGCCAGTCAGACTGGGTTAACCCTAAAGACCTCATTTAACCTAAATCATTTCTGTAAACCCCCCTATCTCCAAACACAGTGGCATTCTGAGGTACTGAGGGTTAGGGCCGTAACTTATGAATGTGGGGCTGGGGGAATGCAGTTCAGTTCATAACAGAGAGAATGACACACTTTCCAGAAGAGCAGTATCTGCTGCAGTCTTAAAGGATAAGGTAGGAAAGAATATAACTCTGCAGGAACTAAGGTATAAAAACAACAGCGAGCATGACTTAGCTATGGAATTTTAGGTAGTTTGGTATGGGTAAAACTTAGGATACATATGAGAGGTTGGAAACTGGTAAAAGATGAAGTTGTACATGTACTTAGGGACTGAATTATAAGAGGTATTTTATATTATATAAATATAAATATATTTTACATTTATGTAAGAGGTATATTTCATGGGGGTGGGGTTAAACTATGGTAACAAATATGTCTCAAAATGTAATACACATTTTTGTATTCAAACATAACAAAACACACAAAAGTTTATTTCTCCCTCTAATGATAGTCCAGTGTGCATGTTACAGATCCACTAGGAACACTTTTTCACACAGTGGTTCGGGGGCCAGATTCCTTTCATGTTAAGGGTCTCAACCATGTGTCAAGGCTGGGGTGCTATGTCCAGCACTTTCTCTTTAAGGTCTGAACCAGCAAGTAGCTTTTGCTGAGAACTAGTCAAATGACCTCTTCTGGTTGCAGGGTTATGGAGGTTATGATATCATAAGGGAGGTTGCGAATAAAAGACTTTCATGGACATAATTCCATTATGGAAATATTTTGTACATAGGAGCTCTATCAGTCTTATAAGTCACACTAAAGAATCTGGGTTTTAGGTTCTCTGCTCTCCATGTTCGACAGACACTGCATCTTCTAGTGCAGTGCCAGCCGCGTCCCAGAGACCCGATGCTAAAGGTCGAAGAAAACGAATTTGGCCTTATTGGGCACCTGGTCACCAGGGCTGCTTTTAACTCTGGCAAAGCGGATATTGTCACCATCAGTGACTCCCTCATTGACTTCAACTACATGGTCTACATGTTCCAGGATGGTCCCACTCATGGCAAATTTCACAGCACAGTCAAGGTTGAGAATGGGAAACTTGTCATCGATGGAAAGCCCAACTCCATCTTCCAGGAGCAAGATCCTACCAACATTAGATGGGCGATGCTGGTGCTGAGTATGTTGTAGAGTCCACTGGGTTCTTCACCATGATGGAGAAGGCGGGGCTCACTTGAAGAGTGGGGCCAGGAGAGTCCTCATCTCTGCCCCTTCTGCTGATGCCCCCATATTTGTGATGGGTGTGAATCATGAGAAGTATGACAACTCCTTCAAGATGGTGCAGCAATGCCTCCTGCATCATCAACTGCTTGGCCCCTCTGGTCAAGGTCATCCATGACAACTTCAGCATTGTGGAGGGACTCATGGCCACAGATCATGCCATCACCGCCACCCAGAAGACCTGCCTTTGGGAAGCTGTGGTATGATGGCCCAGGAGCTGCCCAGAACATCATCTCTGCTTCTACTGGCACTTCAAGGCTGTAGGCAAAGTAATCTCTGAGCTGAATGGGAAGCTCACTGGCATGGCCTTCTGTGACCCCACTGCCAATGTGTCAGTCGTGGATCTGACCTGCCACCTGGAGAAAGTTGCCAAATACGATGACATCAAGAAGGTGGTGAAGCAGGGATCAGACGGCCCCCTCAAGGGCATCCTGGGCTATACTGAAGACCAGGTTGTCTGTAGCAGTGACTTTAACATTGACACCTGCTCTTCCTCCTTCAATGCTGGGGCTGGCATTGCTCTCAATGACCACTTTGTCAAGCTCATTTCCTGTTGTGACAATGAGTGGGGCTACAGCAGCCAGGTGGTGAATGTTATGGTCCACATGACCTCCAAGGAATAAGAGTCCTCTAGACCACCAGCACCAGTGAGAGAAAGAGGAAGAGAGAGGTCTTCAGCTGCTGGGGATTTCTTGCCCCATCTCCTCCCCCAATACACTGAGAATCTCCCAACTTCCACAGTTTCCACTCCAGACTCTCTGACGGAGGGGAGGGGAGCCCTACCTTGTCATGTACCATCAATAAAGTACATCAATGAAGTATACTGCATCCAACAAAAAGAAGAAGAAGAAGAAGAAGAAGAAGAAGAAGAAGAAGAAGAAGAAGAAGAAGCAGAAGAAGAAGAAGAAGAAGAAGAAGAAGAAGAAGAAGAAGAAGAAGAAGAAGAAGAAGAAGAAGAAGAAGAAGAAGAAGAAGAAGAAGAAGAAGAAGAAGAAGAAGAAGAAGAAGAAGAAGAATCATCTGAGTTTTATACTGAGAAAGAGGGCATGACTTTGGGAGTTTTAACAGGAATGACATGACTAAATTTTTATTTTATTTTTTATTTATTTTTCCTTTTTTCAAGCTTTTAAATTTCAATTTTAAAATGTAATGCTGGTAGCACCATAAAGAAAGGACTTGTGGGGCAATATTAGAAGCAGATATAATACTAAGGAGGCTATTTTGTCAATTCTGGCAAGTGGTTCTGAATTAAGCAGTGCCAGTAGGAATGGAGAAGATGGGTCAGAGTCCAATGATATTTTAGAGATAGATTCATCATGACTCCTGACTGATTTCTTATGAAGAGAGAAAAGGAGGAAAATTCTAGGTAACTTGTGATTTCTGGCTTGGGTGAATGAGGAGATTTCAGTAACATTAAACAAGGAGGAATGGGTGCAGAAAAGGTTCAGTTTGAAACATACTGAGTTTGAGACTTCTGTGGGATCTCCAAATGGCAGTATCCAATGAGTTTTTGTATATATAAATTACATTTTTCAGGAGAGAATATGAGGCTTAAAATAGATTTTATGGTTATTACAGTAATGATGAGAGGTAGTTGAAAGTACTTATGAAAGGGGTCATCCGTAATAATCATAGATTTATGTAATGATATAGGAATGTTGATTTCCAATTCCACTTTAAACCAAAAAAGGGTTTTAGGTAAAAAAAAAAAAAAGAAAAAGAGTCTAAATAATGCCAAGTTATGAAATCAGTAGGTTATCTACTTCATAGTATTTAATGGCAAAAAGAAAACAAAAAGTTCCTGCCAAATATCAGATTCAAATACCATAAGAAGATAATCATCATAAAACAGAAAATCATTACAAGTAAGGGGGTGTTTTCTGAACTTGAGAAGTCTTCATGCATGAGTACTGCCATTATTACCTGTACAGTCAATGAAGTACAGATTTAATTAAGAACCCTATGTTCTCATAAGTATCCATCAAGCTTGTTGACAAAACTAGAGGCAGCCAATTTTGTCCTTCCTGGCAAATAACCAGCTCCTTTCTGGAAACCCTGAATCATTTATATTTATATTTTCATTAACTTGTTCACTTAAGGATCATCTCAATGTAATTATTAGTGATTAAAGATGATCATGTGACCCCTGAGTGAAAAATATGAATCAAAGACCCCAATAAAAGATCCCATTTAGGTAATTTTTGTTGTTGTTGTTGTTTAAGATTTTATTTATTTATTTGAGAGAGAGAGAACACAGAGGGAGAAGGAGAGGGAGAAGCAGACTCCCCACTGAGCAGGGAGCCAGATGTAGGGCTCCATCCCAGGACCCTGAGATCATGACCTGAGCTGAAGGCAGACGCTTAACCAACTGAGCCACCCAGGCGCCCCATAAGTGATTGTTAAAAACTGCCAAATAAACGACTAAATAATAACCAGATGTTAGAAAATGCTTGAAATTTCTTTAAATGATATTACCAAATTCAGGAAATGAAAATGTAAGGTGTTTTTTAAAGTATGGCACCATCATTGGGTACTTCCCCAAATACCAGTATTTCCTTTCAGTCAGGATCATTAGGAGAATTTTGTAAATCATCACCGTAATTTTAGTAAGGGTCACTTACAAATCATACCTGAGTTTAATTGTACTGAGAAATTCTACAGGGATTTGACTTTAGCCCTGTCTAATCTGGTGCTCAGGCTCAAGTGTGATGTTTGGGCACTGATTCATATTTGATGTATTACCTTTTCATCCCCTTCTGAGGTCTGATTTCTACTTTTATTTCTATATCACAAAGTGTTTTAAAGAAGCCTTTTCCTAAAATGCATCCAGATCCTCCCTCATTCTTTTTAAAAGAGGAGGGATATACATAGTATCTCAAAATAGATATCTATAATCCAGACTGCAGAGTCTTTTCATTATAGAATTTGAGTTTGGCTCCAAAATGTCATCTTTTACCTCAAAGTTAAAAGCTGATAACCTTGAATAAGGGTTAACTCTTACCTGATTTTGATAGGAATGAAATTATAGAACTAACTTGCTATTCTTTGGAATAATATAAAAGTGAAATGTACCTGAAATCAAAACTATCCAATTGCTTTATATGATGCATACATATAATAACTTTTATATGCATAAATATAATTAACTTTCATGTCTTTAAAAGTGTCCTTCGGTTGCATGTTTTATATTTAATTAACCACGTAAAATAATAAAGAAGCATCATGGATTTCTTTAGTGGACATAGAGAGTCACTAAGCTATGTAAATAGGCTTTCTGGGGGGAAGTTCAACTTCCAATTGAACTGGAGATACCTAAAAGGCAATCTCGAGTACATCCACATTTGCAAGATCATCACCTAATTATTCCTTTTGATGTTCTCCAGAAATTTAACTGATCCCTTTTGCACAACATACTGGTTGTGGGTTATGTGGCTTAAATTATATCCACATGCTAAGGACTTTCAAGTCTCTCTGCTCTTCAGACTTCCCACCTCCACAGCCAACACCTGGTTGGACATCACTGTCATCTTAATTTCACTCATAACCGGCTTCACAAAGCGTGTTTCTTCCCTGGGGCTCCCCATGCCCTGGCCGCCAACCTGAGAATCATCTGGATGCCCCTCCTGTCGTTATAGTCACATGTGCCAATTCTGCCTCTATTTAATGTCCTCAAATCTGTCCATTTGTCTCTTTCCTCATTGCAGATAAATTAGTTCAAGCACCCTTATCTCATGGCTTACTCTAATGCTTTCTTGCTGCCCCCAGCCTTGTTCCTCCCACCAACCCTCAGCTTCGCTCACCAAATCTATTCACTGTGTAACCAAAGTGACCGCTTCTCCACGTCAGTTCCCCGTGCTGCAGCCAGAGAGATATTTCCAAAGCATAGAAATAGTCTTGGCACTTTTCTGTCTAGAAGTTTAAGAAATTCTCATTTCTCCCAGAATAAAGTCCAAACTTACTAGCACCACATATATGATCCTTAGTAATTAGGGCCCTTTATATCTCTATTCTATTATTTATTTAGCTCCGAAATATACCAGCCCCCTCTACAGGATTTTGGACTTTCTTGAGTGTTGTCCCCACCTCAAACCCTCCACCCACTGCCTTATCTTCTACTCTCTTTCAGGACTTAGCCTTAATTTTATTCCCCTAGTGACTCTTTTCCTGACCAACCAAGGTTGGGTTTTATATTCTTCCCATGTATTCCATCAGCACTCCGTTCTTACCCCAACGTTCTACTTCTCACATCATATTTTCATAATCAGTTTATTTAACTCTCTTCATGCACTTCAAGCTCCTTAAAGTCCTCATTGGGGGCAGGAACTGTTCTTTCTTTCTTTCGTTCCTTTTTTTTTTTTAACCAGTGTCTCCGCAACGTCTAGCACCAGCTTCGAAATATAGTAAGCACTTAGTTAATATTCACTGATTGCATAAATGGAAACTAAATAGATGTTCTTTAGAGGTGACACGTGCATACATTTGATCATTGGCTGTAAACATGATTCCATCTTAGTAAGGACTCCTTTACTAGTTTGTAACTGACACCAAAGTGGGCCCAGGGGAATCTAGGAGCAACAAGAAGCAAAGAAAGCAAGGGCTTAGGGTAAGAGTTTCTAAACAGAATTGCGGGTAGGCATCAAGAGCAAACTGCCTTCAAATCTAGGACTTAGGTTGGCTCTAGTGCCTAATATACAACCTTGACTTATTGGTGCTGAATAAAGAACGCTTTGAAGATGAAAGAGAGATGGTTAGTCTCAGGGTCAATGGACAAATTACAGTTGCTTTGTTTTTCCTTGGTTCAAAACCAGCTCCTAGGAAATATCCGTGCTCCACACATTTTCCCCAAATCCCTCTTCTACTCACTAGAAGTGACCTTCGGCAGGTTACTCAATTTCTTTTTTTTTTTCAGATGGAAAAACAAAGATAATAACACCTGTTCATTACTGCCAGGAATAAATCATATAAGGAAATTGCCCCAAACAATAACTGGAATAAGTGTAGTTTTTTACCTTGTATCAAAAAATGTGACTTTAGAAAATTGCTGATGGAGCAAGCAAGTGGAGAATCTGACCATGGAAGTTTGAGAAAATGGAGGGAAAAACAAGAAAGGTTTCTTCTGGTTCTTTTCTGTGCCAGCATGTGGGAAAACAGCAGTAATGTCCTCCTAAGTACTAAGAATAGAAAATGTGCGACAATGCGTAGCAGCTGACTCATGTTTTTCTTCAGGCTTTCATTGTGCATTTGGAAGTGTCTAGGAATAAAGTATGACCTGTGTTTCCTGTGCTCTGATGACCTAGGTTGCCTGCGATCCAAGGGACCAAACCCATGTGAGTCCCGTAAAGTACTCAGGGTCTGGTCATTGCACACAGCACCTTTATTAGTTGTGCTCTCTTGTGTAATAAATCTGGCATGCTGAGAGAACATGCGTGCTGCATTGTAAGTGCTAACTTAAGTTGTTAGAGTTATGACATTAGAAGATAGTTCACACCAAGTAAGTGATGTTTATTGTATAGTTTATTGAAAAAAAGTTACATGGTCTATCGAAAACACTGCGTTATAGGCATCTTTGCTGACGCTAAATAGAAACATCAGCTTATACCAATTCTAGCCCTGAATTTCCAACTGCCACAAGTGAGTTTCACCTACTGTCCCTCCTCACCCAAAACTCATGTATTTATAAGCATAATCTTCCTCTCTATATTACACTGAGACCAATTACAGTCTCTAACCCTACTTTCCATGTTTTAAATGATACCTACCTCCTACATGATTTGAATCAGTTTTGATCTCTACTAGTTTTAAGTTCTTTTATTTTGCTTTTTTAATGTTCAATTAGCCAACATATAGTACATCATTAGTTTTTGATGTACTGTTCAATGATTCATTAGTTGCGTGTAACGCCCAGCACTCATCACAACGCGTGCCCTCCTTAATATCCATCAGCACTGCAAATTTATCACACATGGATCTGTTCTCAAAAAACTTGATGCTTTCACATCCTAACCCCAACCATGCTGAGCTTCTCACTTCTTGAAAGACCATGTATCTCTGTGACTTCGTGTAATCCCTTTTCTTAGCTTGTCTTCCATCCCTTTCAAACTGGCAAACTCTAATTCCTAGTTCTATTAACCCCTCTTCTGTAGTTTTCTCTGAATTTTTTGGTAGTTACCACTTTCCATACCATCTCTTTGCTCCCGTGGATCACTGAACTTAACAATACCATTGAAAGTATCTGTGTATGAATATTCTGAACTCATAAAGGCTAGAAGCAGGTCACATTTATATTGGTATCCCTAGAAGAAGCCAATATATCTCTAAAAATATTTTTGAAAGAGCACCCAATTCTTTATAAAATATTGTAAAAGCAAACACAAACCATAAAACTGAGCCAAAACAACAGAAAAGAAATGTGTTAAAAATAAAACTTTTACACAGAATTTTCATATTAATAGAACCTGGAATTTTGCCTTAATAGGAGTGTCTGCCTGACAGATTCAACTGATTTTTCAAAGTCGTACATGACAATTCAGTGTACAAGTTTTATCTTTAGTACATTTCTTTTTTTTTTCTTTTGGCCCTTGCGCTGCCCTTAGTTTTGGTGTCAGTCAGGTCACCCAGCTAGTAACCAGACCACTTTTATTAGAGAATCCTGTATCTAGTGAATAAGAAATAAGATCTATCTATTAAACCATCTGAGGTAATAATTAATAATAATAATAATTATTATTATTATTATTTAGGCTAAAATCATGCCAAATGATGGAAAAATAATTTTTTTATAGTTTCTGCTTATAATAATAACTGAGCAGAAAGAGTAGGCAAAAGGAAATGAGAAATGCCCCTGCTTAGTCTAAATTAAACTACCTAGGTGAAAATTAGAGGAGGAAGTAAAGCAATATTTAGATTTGCTTGTGTATTTAAATATGTGCAAACAAAACTTCATCTTTGATGTCACCTACAGTGAGAAATTTCTGAAATTAGCTCCCAGAGCCTCTTATTAACCCATTTCTGTCTTTAACGTACTTCCTTCCAACGTTTTTATTTTTCTCAGACCTCCTAGATGCTTTCTTACACTTGACTTTAGGATCCAGGGATCTTGTTGGGCTCATAGTAGACAGTCTTCTCTCTTTATCTCTGGTTTAAAATATAAACCACATGTTTACATAAAGCACATTGGGGATCAACAAGTATCTTAAAGAGCCAAGAAGAGAAAGTTGAAAGCTGCTAGGTCAGAGGAGGTCAATTTGAGGAAGCAATCATTGTGACAGCTGACATTACAGCTTATAATAGGCTTGGCCAGCTGTTTCTTATGGAAATTTTGTTTCTGTTGTTATGGTTGCTTCTGCCAGGACAGGAGGTCTGGAGAATGTTTTAGAAAGCGTGCTTTTCATAATTCAAATGATAAATCATCTTATGTAACTATTAACTTTATTTATATCTTCACACTGATGTAGGAGCATTCTCTGGATAATATTACATGTATTGCCCGTATTCCCATATCTATGGAGATATCTAATTGTCCCTACAGTTAGGCCACAAACATTTTTATTGTTCAATATTTTAAAAACCCTATGCTGGTGATGATGAGCCAATTTTGCTGATGTGGGAATGAAGCAGGGAGAGACCGAGTTTCTTAAGAGCAAACGGAGTTAATGTGAAGCTGCAGAGTCAGGGGACATAGAAGATTAAAAGAAACTCAGCTTTGCCAAACTAAGTCTCCTTAACAGAGGTAGCTGAATTCCTGAAGCGAAGCCAGTCACTTTGAGATATGTGTCTTATTTATGGTGCAACGTTTTCACAATGATGTATATTACTCATGTGTATGCGCAGAGACACAAGACAGTGAGACAAAAAAAGGAGAATTCAATAGGCCAGTTTGTTGGGTAGCTTTGGTACAAGTCTTGGTTGCGATCGTTTTGACTTGTGGATAGTTTACTGTGTGGTCTGAGGTCCCCCTTCCCAGGTCATAAGGAGTTAAGTTTTCTAATTTTTATCTGTGCTTCTGATGAACTCAGGTAATAAAATTCTGTTCTTAAGTCACAGAGACACATATGGATCATTTAGTAGACACAATACGGCCCTGAAAGAGAGTCAATAAAGATTTTTTTCTTCCCTGATTTTCTATCAGAATTGAATTGAATCCTCTGATAAGGCAGGATAGCTCCATAATGTTGGGTAAACTGATGAACATTTCTAAGCCTCACTTTTCTCCTCTGTAGCAAGGGGGTAAGGATCCTTGGTCTACAGGATTGTCAGGAAAATAAAATGAGAATATATGTGAAGAGGTTAACACAAAGACGGTGTATAAAAGTTTTCAATAAATGGAGCTGTTACTATCGCCGTGAGAACGACGAAATCTTTGAAGATTTTATTCTCAGCAACTAGAGACATCCTGTTCTTCCATGTGCCTGTCGTTTACGTGCTTAGAGCATCCTTTAACTTCTCAGTCAGCTACCATGAAAGAGACTGCCCCACCGACTGCCAACGGCTTGCAGGGTTGTTACCATTTTGGAGGCTATGGCAGCAGATCAAAAAATTAATACTTCCCTAACTTCTGAGTTCAAAAAACAAAACAAAACAGAACTCTGCCATTATCACTTCTGAAGTCATTATTTCCAAGAACACTTAAGCACCGAAAGAAAAAGTATACAATGAGTCTAGCTATTAAAACTGGGTGGTTGTGACTTTTCTTACTCCCAGTGTTTGCTCAAGGACCAGATTGTTGCCAATGGTTGAACAAGTAGAGTCTTTGCTTCTTAAGCAGTCATTCCCTCCTTTCATGTTCATAGCACCTGTTCATTTGGCATTTGTTATGTGCTGGTCCCAGGCAAATAAAAATGAATCTGAGATCATCTCTGCCCTGCAAAAAAACCATTGCATTGTTTAATGATATATATTTGGGAAAATACTGCAAATATATAAATTTATTTCAGCAAACATTGAGAAGAACATTTTTCAAAGCACAGTACTATGTGGGGAAGATAGTCAAAGGCATGATGTTTTCCTAGTAAGTTAGAGGATGGGGAAGATTCAATTAAAATCCAGGAAAATTAGTGATAGCAGCCACAGCAAGGAATAAATAAAGTGTTATGAGCGCTCAGAGAAGATACAATTTATTCCTATCATAGATGAACCTGCAAGCCTTCTTGAGGCAAAGGAAACTGCTTCGGTTCTTGAAGGATGAAAACTGGTTTATTCACTCATCCATCAAGCATTTATGAAACCATTTGTAAGTGCTAGGTACTATAATATGTATCAGAGTTAGAAGATACAGTTTTGCCCTTCAGAAGCTCATGGTCTAATTATGGAAAAGAGAGACATGTAAGCGAATAATTACAATTAGTGGATTTATAATATTAAAGTATTAGTAATATACTAATTAGATTCTAATCTAATTTAGTCTTGTTACTGAAGGAGACCCTGATTCTACCTAAGGTCTACAATCGTGTGTGTCTATGCATATGTGTGTGTAGATGGGGGATCTGAAAAGTCTTCATAAGGAAGACGTTTGAGTTAAGTCTTGGAGAAGGGTAAGACTTCAGCAAGGTGCCCTGGGGACTGGGGACACAAGAGCATTCCAGGTAAAGAAGGAAGGAAAACTGGGGCGCCTGGGTGGCACAGCGGTTAAGCGTCTTCCTTCGGCTCAGGGCGTGATCCCGGTGTTATGGGATCGAGCCCCACATCAGGCTCCTCCGCTAGGAGCCTGCTTCTTCCTCTCCCACTCCCCCTGCTTGTGTTCCCTCTCTCGCTGGCTGTCTCTCTCTCTGTCAAATAAATAAATAAAATCTTTAAAAAAAAAAAAAAAGAAGGAAGGAAAACTGCAAAGAAAGTGTCTGTTTTCCAAAGAAGACATACAGATGACCAACAGACACATGAAAGGATGCTCAACATCACTCATCATCAGGGAAAGACAAATCAAAACTACAATGAGATACTACCTCACACCAGTCAGAACAATTAAAATTAACAACACAGGATATAACAGGTGTTGGTGAGGATGCGGAGAAAGAGAAACCCTCTCACACTGCTAGTGGGAATGCACACTGGTGCAGCCACTCGGGAGAACAATTTGGAGTTTCCTCAAAAAGTTAAAAATAAAACTACCCTACAATCCAGCAATTGCACTACAATGTATTTACACAGAGGATACAAAAATACGAATTCAATGGCATACATGAACCCTGATGTTTATAACAGCATTATCAACAATAGCCAAATCATGGAAAAAGCCCAGATGTCCACTGACTGATGAATGGATAAAGAAGATGTGGTGTATATATCCACTAGAATAGTACTCAGCAATAAAGAGAATGAAACCTCCCATTTACAACAACATGGATGGAGCTAGAGAGTATTATGCTAAGTGAAGTAAGTCGGTCAGAAAAACACATATACCATATGATTTCATTCATATGTGAAATTTAAGAAACAAAACAAACAAACACGGTGAGGGGAGTGAACAGAGGAAAACCAAGAGACAGACTCATAACTATAGAGAACAAACTGATGGTTACCAGAGGAGAGGTGGATGGGGGGTGGGGGAAATAGGTGACAAGGATTAAGGAAGGCACTTGTGATGAGCACTGGGTGTTGTATGGAAATGTTGGATCACTAAATTCTATGCTTGAAACGAATATTCCACTGTATGTTAACTAACTGGAATTTAAATAAAAACTTCAACAGAAAAGAGAGTGTCTGAGTATAGTATGAGATGGGGAATGAGATCTGGGTGTGGGAATGAGTGTGTGAATTGTGATTTAGACATGAAAGAGAAGAAGCAAAAACTCAGGTAGGGACCAGATCATGAAAGCCTTTGTACTAACCCACAGGGAGTCCCTGAGGTGGCTACAGTGAGCTCAGTGGCTGGAAGCTGCTGTGGGCGTCTGGGTCAACACGCTCTAGCTGGGTTCAATGCTGCAGGCTTCAGATTCCCCTTACCCACTCCCAGCCAGCTATGTCGAGAATATCCAGCTATGTTGAGAATATATACACTCCCGATTTCAGAAGCCCTGAAGCCAAAGTCCACTGGCATTTCTTGACATACTTTGGGAACATAAAATAACACTTTATTCAGTTTGGAACTGTTTGCTTCATCTTTAGATATAAATGTAATTTAGGTCCAAAAATCAGAGACATAAAATAGGACTATATAGCTGGAAGCGCAGTTTAAACTGATAAGAGATTTCTATTTTTTGAGCAATAATTCAGGAATGGTTTCCTCTACCTTGAGTTGCTCAAAATAACTAACTTCCTTTGTTCTTGGAACATTAGCATATTTGTCCCTATTTCATTTACTCATTCACTAAACTTCCCCATTGGTAGAAGTCTTACTGCAAATACTGTTTATTTTTCCCTTTCTACTGGAGTTTTCAAAGATCCAATAAATTATGGGAGATAAATTACAAGTTGAAAGTATTGCTTATTTGTCCATCTAGTTACTAGTAACATAAGAAGCAGTGGAGATAAGTGCCCTTCCTTAAAAACTTCTGGAAACTTGGTAAAGAATTACCTTTGCATCTGTTTCCCAGTTCACCACTCTGACATAAACACCATTTAGAAAAACTGGTTTAAGGTGAAAGCAATGTCATTTCATACAGAGTGATGTGTGTCACAAGTATTCGATTAACCAGGGTGGCCAAAGACAAAGTTAATTATTTGGTCAATATTTTACTAGGTTTTTCATTTATTACCCAATTAATTTTTAATTACTATTTTCTATTCTCTCCACATCTGATGTTTTATAGAATGTGCTTAAATTGTAAGGTCAACCGCAAAAGTTAACCCAAAGATTAAATCATATTTTATCAGAAACCTGTACCTGGCCTGATTCTTGTAAGGCATGCTTGCAATAAAAGAAAAAAAAAAAAAGATGACTTTAGGAAAAAGAACCACTTTTTTTTTTTTACCCTTAGTTGCTTTCAAATTGCTTTTTATAAAACTACACTGAGATGTGACGAAGGGATAAGCTTTTACATTTTGAAGGTAAAAGGGGCCTCTGAAAATGGACTTCACATGAAAAGTGCTGAATCAAAGCACAGCTATGTCTATTAGTCTTTATTAGTACTTTATTTCATAGCTTTGGATTAGTCATTAAATATAATAAAAATCATTAATAAAATAAAATAAAATAAAAATACCAAAGGACTTATATGTTTTCTACGACAGAACAGAGCATTCTATACAAGGCCAGTTTACAAAGCTCTAGTTTACAGCTATCTTGAGGAATGGAGTTCCACAAAACCTGTGGTCTAGGGACTTTCTCAGTTCAAAGCCACTAGCAGTTTTGCTTAAATCAAATCTTAGAATTGGACTCCCTAGTTTCCACATTGTTACTATGTGTGTTTTTGAAAAAAACAAACAAACAAACAGTATCAGGTGTACAATAGAGGGATTCAACAATTCCATACATTACTCAGTGCTCATCTGGATTAGTGTACTCTTAATCCCCTTCACCTATTTCACCCATTTCCCCACCCACCTCCCCTCTGGGAACCATCTGTTCTCTATAGTCAAGAGTCTTTTCTGGTTTCTCTCTCTCTCTCTCTTTTATTCCTTTGTTCATCTGTTTTGTTTCTTAAATTCCATATATGAGTAAATCATATGGTATTTGCCTTTCTCTGACTGACTTATTTCACTTAGCATTATACCCTCTAGGTCCATCCATGTTGTTGCAAATGGCAAGATTTCATTCTTTTTTATGGCTGAGTAATATTCCATTGTAGACATATACTGCATTTCTTTTTTCCACACATCTATTGATGGACACTTGGTTTGCTTCCATATCTTGGCTATTGTAAATAGTGTTGCAATAAATATAATAATGTTACATTATCTTTTCAAATCAGTGTTTTCATTTTCTTTGGGAAAATACCCATTAGCAGAATTATTGGATCATATGGTAATTCTATTTTTAAGGTTTTGAAGAACTTCATACTGTTTTCCACAGTGCTGTACCAGTTTGCATTCCCACCAACACTGCAGGAGGGTTCCTTTTTCCTCCACATCCCTGACAACAATTGTTGTTTCTTATGGTTTTGATTTTAGCCATTCTGACAGGTATGAGGTAATACCTCATTGTGGTTTTGATTTAGTTTCCCTGATGATGACTGATGTTGAACATCTTTTCATGTGTCTGTTGGCCATCTCTATGCCTTCTTTGGAAAGATGTCTGTTCATGTCTTCTGCCCATTTCGAATTGAATTATTTGCTTTCTTGGTGTGGAGTTGTATAAGTTCTTCATATATTTTGGATATTAATCTCTTACTGGGTATATCATTTGCAAATATCTTCTCCCATTCAGTGGGTTGTCTTTTTGTTTCCTTGATGGTTTCCTTTGCTGTACAAAAGCTTTTTATTTTGGTGTAGTCCCAATAGTTCAATTTTGTTTTTGTTTCCCTTGCCAAGTCTCTCCACATCTTTTAAAACAGATCCTACTACATTAGTAATTGCAGTTAGACATATTTTTTAAATTTTAATTCCATTAGAGTTAACATACAGTGTTAAATTAGTTTCAGGTGTACAATAGAGGGATTCAACAATTCTATACATTACTCAGTGCTCACCATGGTAAGAGTACTCTTAATCCCCTTCAGCTATTTCAGTCATCACCCAACTCCTCTCTGGTAACCATCTGTTTGTTCTTTACAGTTAAGAGTCTTTTCTGGTTTGTCTCTTTTTTTTCCCTTTGTTCATTTGTTTTGGTTCTTAAATTCCACATGTGAGTGAATTCATATGGTATTTGTTTTTCTCTGCCTCCTTCATGGTGGACAGCCTCTAGGAATCCAGTACAGGTCTCTTCACCTTTTTATTTGACATGCTATTTTTTAAATAATCTCATCTACTTCTCTTTCATTTCCATTATTCCTAAGCAAACTTCATATGTTCCTGCTGCCATAAGCTTCCACTGCTAATGTCACCATGATAGTACTCACTAGGTTGAGTACTTGTGACTTATTCCATGTCAGATTCCTTCATCTAGATTAATAGTCAAGAACAGAGTTGCAGTCTCTTTCATTTTTTATATATATATATATATATTTAATGAATGAACAAATGTAAAATGATAGGAATAGCATTTTATATAGCTGAGAAGATACATGAAGTATCACAAGAAAAGCCTGCATACTCTGGAGGAAAAGCATTATACAAATTCAAGGTATTAGTGTGTATGATGTCATTTAATCAATGGTGTTTTAGCAGCAATGTCCACAATAGCCAAACTGTGGAAGGAGCCGAGATGCCCTTCAAAAGACAAATGGATAAAGAAGATGTGGTCCATATATACAATGGAATATTACGCAGCCATCAGAAAGGATGATAACCCAACATTTGCATCAACATTGACGGAACTGGAGATTATGCTAAGTGAAATAAGTCAAGCAGAGAAAGACAATTATCATATGTTTTCACTTATTTGTGGAACATAAGGAATAGCAGGGAGATCATTAGAAGAAGGAAGGGAAAAACGAAGGGGGGGAAATCAGAGGGGGAGGTGAACCATGAGACTATGGAATCTGGGAGACAAACGGAGAGTTTGGATCATCTCACTTAATAATAGGTATAAATGTTACCTTTTGCAGAAGAAGTAAATGAGGATCAGAGAGATTATGCAACTTGCTCAAGGTCCTACGGACTCAAGTCACAAGTCATTTATCACCCTTCCCTAAAAATTGTTTTTTAATCATTACGCTATTCTATTTTGCCCTGGCTTCTTCCCAGGAGTTTTGAAAGGATCAAATGAGATAATCTAGGTAAGAACATTCTATACTTTTAAAAACTTTACCCATTCAACAAATATTTAGTTAGCACTTAGCACATTCTTTGTTCTGTAGTAGATACCAAAGGAAAAAAAGATGAATTATAAAGTCAGCATCTGGAAGATCTTGAAATCTTGTAGAGAGACATAAATACCTATAAAAGACAGTAACACAGTAGTGACTGCTTTTTCCCTTGGCTTGGAGTCAGGGAAGACATCACAAAAGAGATGCCATTGAACTCTAATATATGAAAAGATGGCTAGGAGTTTTCCAGGTAGCGACTGTCCAAAGCAGTGGAAGCAGCAGGAGCAAAGGCAGAGGAGGTAAAACACATGATATATAGGAAATGGTAAGTCAGCCATTACAGCAAAGTACAGGATGTGGGGCAGCATGCAGCAGGAGATAAAGTCAGAAAGAAGTGTAAGTTACAGGCAGATTATAAAGGACTTGGGAGTTTTGGGTTCTTTTATTGGGTTAATGGTTAGCATAGAAATGTTCTAACTAGGCAAGTACTATGATGCTTACAATAAGAATAGTAATAATGATAATTAATTCTATAACACTGATTATGGATAATATTTATAGAACACTTAATTTGTGTCAATAACTACATTAATACATGCCTGATTTACTTAATCTTCACAGTCACCCTATGAGGTAGGCACTGTTTTTACTCCATACACTATGCTCTCAGTCACACTCCCAAACTGTCACAACAGGGGTGGCTTCAGAATGTCAGCACAATAGGAGATGAGGTGAGATAATCCTACTGGTAGGGATGAGGGGCTAGGAGATTGGCTGTTTTGTTTTGTTTTCTGAATATGCATTTACAGAGCAAACACATTAGTTCTTAATTTATTTGCGATGGTTCAAGAGGACTCTGGTAGAGGTTGGGAGGTTAAAGTCTTTCCTTCCAAAGCTTTCTCAGGGTGCCATCACTGTGAGGCGCTATCAAACAAGAGGGTAGATTTACTGGGCATTGTTACCAATTGTGAGTACCTGCAGCACTCCACAGAGCTAATGGAGGACACTAAAGGCATTGAAGTGCTCACAGTAACATGGTTGGTCCAAACCTACGACAGGCTTTGAAGCATGGACAACTTATTTATGCATGTGCTCTTGTGTCTTGAAATCACCACTGACCATAGCTGTCTGTTTATAATTTTTTATTTAAATTCAATTTAGTTAACATATACTGTATTATCAGTTTCAGTGATTTATCAAGTGCATATAACACCCAGTGCTCATTACATCAAGTGCCCTCCTTAATGCCCATCACCCAATTATCCCATCCCCTCACCCACCTCCCCTCCAGCAATCCTCAGTTTGTTCTCTATAGTGAAGAGTCTTTTAGGGTTTGCCTCCTTCTCTGTTTTCATCTTATATTATTTTTCCTTCCCTTCTCTTATGTTCATCTTAAATTCCACATATGAATGAAATTATATGGTATTTGTCTTTCTCTGACTAATTTTGCTTAGTATAATACCCTCTAGTTCCACCCATGTTGTTGCAAATGGCAAGATTTCATTCTTTTTGATGGCGGGGTAATATTCCATTATAGATATACTGTATCTTCTTTATCCATTCATCTGCCAATGGACATCTGGGCTCTTTCCATAGTTTAGCTATTGTGTACATTGCTGCTATGAACATTGGGGTGCGGGTGCCCCTTCGAATCATTGTTTGTATCCATTCTGCTGACCACAGTTTTGCACAACAGCAGACACAGGATGCATTTAGTCATGCGTTTCTCATATGCGAAGTAGTAGGCACTTTTAACTCCAGACTTTTTACTGCCACTCCAAACCAAAATAAATCTTATGGGCAAAAACAGCCTTTGTTCCATGTAGAAAATATTCTGCCAGTGAGAATCTATGTATTACATATGCACTATAGGGAGGCTGGGTATGAGTTAGTCACATTGGAATTCCTAGCCTCACAGCTCCACTTCTTTCTCCACACCAGGAAACAAGCTGTGCTGGGTCATATATCTAATGAATGTCCTTTGGGACAGGCGGAGGGTATTTGTCAGAGACCCAGAAACTTCCTCCAGGGACATCCTTCTCTGTCCATATATTTACTTGGACAATAACGTGGACTTGACAACTACACAGATCCTGTTGTTTAGGCCTGCACAGATATGTGTTGTTAGCAAGAAACCACATGAAATAAATGATGACCCAGATTTGGTAACAAAGAAACAATGCCCTGGGGCTGGGCACATATTGAGTGCCTGTCAGACACATACTTCTGACAATTCCTCGTTTGTACATTCGGAAGTGTGCACATGTTTTTCTGGGTATATCCCTATCTCTGCCACTAAATTGTATGCCCACTGAAGGCAAAACTTTTCTATTTTTTAAAAATTCCTTGTACTTAAAATAGTACTTACAACATAATAGACTCTTCATAAAACTCTTTCACTCATTTGTAAAAAAAATATTGAGCACCTATCATTTATTTGCAATTCAAATAAATAAGTGAATGAGTGAATGAGTGAGTGAAAGCAAAAGCAGATAAAGAGCTAACAATAACTGCAGTGTCTATAACTAAACTTTACCAGCTTCCTTAATCTTCTCTGTCACCAGTGTACCTGTAAGAGTTAGCCTTGTATAGAACTTGTGTTGAATCAACAACATACAAAAGTTGTGAGGATTCTTGATCTCTCCTTTAGTGCTTCTTGTCCTTCTCTCTCTAACCACAACCTAATGCTCAGTTAAAATATGAACAACAGATGCCGAATTCAGGATCCTTGTTTCAGAGCATAGAACAGAAGCTAACAGTTACTTTGCTTTTAGCATATGTTCTTTCACAAGTTATTTAATTCTTAAAATAACTATCTGAAGTGGTGGTATCATCCCTATTTTACATCTATAAGGAAACTAAATTCACAGATCTCTTAAGAAACAGAGGCAGCTTTTTTCCTGTTTTGTATAATTGTTCATATATGTGCTTTCCCCTCTTAACTAGGGTTGTTGAAAAAGGTTTTCTTAACCAAAAAAACCCCTCAATCCTTGGCTTTGTGTCTATCTCTAAAATTCCCGCATTAGTTATACTTTGGGCTATGGACATTGATACTATATGTCAACATGCAAACATAATCTGGGGGAAAAACAAAGTAAACCATAATTAATCATTAACACCTTGTTCAGTTTGGTTTCTGAGATTTCCTTTAGCAAGCAGAACCCCGAGAAAGTGAAGTCTTGGTCCAAATTATTTTGAAGCTCTGCCCAGTCACAGCGAGCCTTTGGAGTCCTAATGAGCGTATTGCAGGAGGCGTAGAAATCCGCCAGTACTCCATTCTCTAGCACATTGAGAGGGCTGTCATTAAAAATACAAAATTGACCAAAAGATTGGAGAAGTGCACATGAGAAGCTTAGTGTGGAGTAGAAAATGGATCCTCAACCTCTGAAGTTCCTCCAGCGACTCTTAGTCTGTTTCCCGAACATTCACTTTACATTGTCACTTGTATTCTTTGAAAAACTTGGAGCGGTTTGTACACACAACAGAGAAATTGAAACAAATGTCAGGATTAATCTTAGCCCCAGGAATTGCCACAATCAACAGAGCCTCTGGAAAGGACAAAGAGGTGACCGTGAGCCAGCCCTGCCCCAGTAAGGTGTAGGGCTCCTTTGTCATTTGTAAAGATACATCTTACCACCATCAGCTGGTAGAATTTAAAATTTCTGATGAGATGTTTAAGGTCACTTTGGATATCCACCCTAATCTATTAAAATACTTTTCAAAAAAAAAAAAAAACTTCAACATTTTATGTGAAACTTCCTTTGCAACTTTTCTGGCTTCTATTTTTCTCTCTACTGCATGGAGTATAAAATAGTGCTTCCATTAAATGTAGACTCAGCAAGCAATAGCCTTATCCTCCATTCATTTTCTTTAACATATCAGCTATAGCAAAACTCAAAGTGAAAAATAAGTATTTTTCTTCAATAAAAGCAGAGATTAAAAATGTGTATTTAACTGCCTGAATTTTAGTTACTGTAAATGATAGAATGGCTGAATGATTTCCTGCCTGAATTGAAATGATAGCTAGTCATTTAAATTCATACAAGTCAACATACCAGACAGGTGCTGAAAATCTAAATGGTGTTCTACCTAGGTAAATATGTTCTGTAAGATATGTTTTCCACTCTCTGTGTTTATTGACCAGCTGTGTTCCCGAATTTCTCAGCTCCTCTTGGGTTACTGGAAGGAAAAGATATTTCATGATAGGTTCTGAGAATTAGGAAAAATGAAGGAGTGGGTTCTTTATAGCATGACCCAAAAGACCATCACCGGAATGTACAGACTGGAGAAATATTCCAGGAAGAACTGGCTAAATTATTCCTTTGTCACCATTTCAGAATTCAAGATTGCTTTGGGTTGGGTTAGATCCCTGCAGCCTAAATTTGCAGGACAGAATTGAGGCTGTGGTTCAAATGATTAGAAAAATAAATTGTGATGGGGCTGGCAGGTGGAGGAATGGAGATAGGGATGTGGAACCCATGTTTTACAGATGGCCTCCTTGAACAGAATGTAGTATTATTCCAAATGAGCCCAGAGAGCAGTTCCAGGCTGTGTTATTTATGATTCACCTTACTGAAAATCGGGGCCTCTGTTTTTATTTCTGGATAAATTTCCAAGACACTATGCCTGTTTCATTGATACAGATATTTTAAACTTAAGGGTAACAGCAAAATTGTCCCTTTTTCTCTGTTTCTTTTGCTTGGGCATTTGTGTCCCATGTATCTGGTATTTAAGGCAGTCAACCTATATATTAGCTATTATCATTTGTTTCAGGATCTAAAATAAGAAGTGTACTACAAATTGGAAGCCTATGTTCATGCTCAAAACCCAACCACAGAATCAGCATGCTAGTGTTGTCAGAAGCCATAGGACAGTCCATTCTAATGTCTTCTCGTTCTTGATGAGGGAGAGAGAGGACCCAGAATTTTAAAGGGACTTGTCCAAAACTATAAAAAACATTTAAGTACAGGGCACTGAGATTCTTTTTTTTTTTTTTTAAGATTTTATTTATTTATTTGACAGAGATAGAGACAGCCAGCGAGAGAGGGAACACAAGCAGGGGGAGTGGGAGAGGAAGAAGCAGACTCATAGCGGAGGAGTCTGATGTGGGGCTCGATCCCATAACGCCAGGATCACGCCCTGAGCCGAAGGCAGATGCTTAACCGCTGTGCCACCCAGGTGCCCCGGGCACTGAGATTCTGATCCTATAATTCAAGTCCAGAATGATCAATACATACTCAATACACTTAAGATGCTAGACAGTAAAGGTAAATTCTCATTTGGGAACAAAGTGAACAACTTCCAAACTAGATTGGCTTTGAGTTTTGGCAGAAATTGACCAAATGAACAATTATATTCAAGGCTCTTAATAACTAACACTCAAAAACTGTTAAGTTTATTCTTTTAGAGACTGTTAGCAAGTTGGCAGAAGACAATCAGGCTCCCCAAACTAAACTGATACAACCTGACTCCAAATTCGAGGATCCTAACCAGTATGCTATATCGTATCCATATCTTCTCCTTCTCAGTTATTTTTTAAAATAATAATTCTTTTGAGATCTTTGGAATTCTTAATCAGTATACTTTCTTTCCAAACTCTCCATTCGTGCATTTGTTCAACTCATTTATTCAACAGACATATAGATGTTATCACATACCAGGATGCAAAGATGTACATAGCAACTTTTCTCCTGAGAGTTCGTAGCTTCATGAGGAGAACATAGATTGTAACAGAAAATTACAATTCAAATATCTGAGATTGAAGTTCATATACCCTTCAGAATCATCTGCACAGTTCTGTGATTTTCTCTAATAATGCAGATTACAATGTGCTCTTAGGTCAGTGCTCCTCACACTAAACTCAGGAGGTAGGAGAATAAACAAAGGTCCCAAAGAGGCTAAAATGATGTCAGTAAATCTCAGGGATCATATCTGTCTTGTTCACCACTGTGACTTGCACATACGTTCCTGACATACACCGGGGGCTCAATGAACATCTGACTGAAAGGGTGAACATAGCCAACAAATGCCAAAACTGGGCCTTATAAACAGGTGTCCTAATCTTGAGTCAGGATTTATTCTGTTGCATCCATTTGCTATATCAGCTGTGAGCATTACCTCTCTTTGCTCTTCAGAGCAAGGGCTCTCATCTATCTTGAGTCCCATCTACTTGAGATAAAGCATTCCAATTAATTCATGCTTATGAAGCTATTAATATATTAACAAACTTAAAAACAGTCTCAGTTGAGATAGAAGATGATTGGTTCTCTAGATATTGCATCTCTGTTGAGTACGTAATTTTTACCAAGGGGTCCATCAGATCATATCAGAGAGATGATCACACTGCTCCCTTGTAGTAGGCCAGCCTTGAGAGTCCTGTGGCAAGGTTATGAGAACAGTGAGGAGCCAGAGATGTGGCATTTTCTAATGGCAAACAGCTATAAATTTGTTCCTGAAATGCCCATGTTTTTCATCATTAGATGGTGGACATTATACAAATAATGGTTATGATGATATCAAGGATGACCATAATGATGTTGATGATAATAAGAAAAAAAAGGATATCATTTATTGAGATTCAACTATGCTCCAGTGATGTGGCAAATCATTTGCATGTTATTTCAAATAAGTCTTAACAATTCCATGACATAAATAATATTATCAATTTCAATTTACAGGTGATGGAAGCACAAGGGCTTCCATTAACTCCAAATATTCAGTAAGTACAATTTATCTTTAAAAGGATATGCTGTTGTCCCTTTTTTTTTACTCACAGTCGCATCCCTCTATTCCCGTTCTATACACACATGGTATTAGATAGAATACAGGTTGTCAGCTATTACAAAAACCAAATGAACAATCAATTTAGCAAAATACTGAAAACCGAGCAACACTTCCTAACTCATTCTGTGAAGTTGGCATTACTCTGATACCAAAACCAGAAAGAAACATTAAAAGAATATGAACCATAGACCAACATCCTCATGAACACAGACACAAAAATTATTTTAGAAATTTTAGTCAGTCAAATTCAATGATATACAAAAAGCATAACACATCATGACTGAGTGGAGTGGTCCTAGAAAAACAAGGTGGCTTAACATTCAAAAATTGATTAATGTAATTAATCATGTCAAAAGACTAAAGAACAACCATATGATCATCTCAATGCATGCAGAAAAAGCATTTGAAAAAAATATAAGACTCTTTCCTGATAAAATCTCTCAGCAAACTAGAGGTTAAAGGGAGCTTCCTTAATCTGGTAAATGGCATTAATGAAATTCTGTAGCTTAGTATCATCCTTAGTGGTTAAAAACTGAGTGCTTTCCTCCCAAGATAAAGAATGAGACAATGTCTGTTCTGTATTCCATATTGTACTGGAGACTCAGCCAGAGAAATAAGGCAAGAAAAAGAAATAAAGGACTCTGAATTAGAAATAAAGATAAAACTTTCTTTATTCACAGATGACTTCATTGGTTATGTAAAAAAAAAATCCTAAGGAATTTTTAAAAAGCTATTGCAACTAACCAGTGAGTTTAGCAAGGTTGTAGAGTTAAATTTTATTTTATCTTATTTTATTTTAATTTAATTTTTATTATAATTCCAGTATCGTTAACGTACAGTATTATATTAGTTTCAGGTGTACAATAGTGATTCAACAATTCTATACATTACTCAGTGCTCATGATGATAAGTGGCAACCACCAGTTTGTTAAGAGTCTGTTTGTTGGGTGGTCTCTCCTTTCCTTTGCTTGTCTGTTTTGTTTCATAAATTCCCCATATGAATAAAATGATATGGTATTTGCCTTTCTCTGACTGACTTATTTCACTTAGCATCGTAGTCTTTAGATCCATCCATGTTGTTGCAAATGACAAGATTTCATTTTTACGGCTGAGTAATATTCCACTGTGTGTGTGTGTGTGTGTGTGTGTGTGTGTGTGTGTACCACATCTTCTTTATCCATTCATCTATCAATGGATGCTTAGGCTGCTTCCATATCTTGGCTATTGTAAATAATGTTGCAATAAACATAGGGGTGCATATATCTTTTCAAATTAGTATTTTCATATTCTTTCAAATACCAAGTAGTGGGATTACTGGATCATATGGTAATTCTATTTTTAATTTTTTGAGGAAACTTCATATTGTTTTCCACAGTGACTGCACCAGTTTGCATTCCCACCAATGGTGCAGAAGCATTCACATTTTTCCACATCCTCACCAACACTTGTTGATTTCTTGTGTTTTTTATTTTAGCCATTCTAATACATGTGAGATGATATCTCATTGTGGTTTTGAATTGCATTTCCCTGATGATGAGTGATGTTGAGCATCTTTTTACATGTCTTTTGGCCATCTAGGTGTCTTCTTTCAAGAAATGTCCGTTCATGTCTCTGCCCATTTTTATTTGGATTATTTGGGGTTTTGTGGTGTTAAATTTTATAAGTTCTTTATATATTTTGGTACTAACCCTTTATCAGATATGTCATTTGCAAATACCTTCTCCCATTCAGGAGGTTGTCTTTTAGTTTTGTTGATTATTTCCTTTGTTATGCAGAAGTTTTTATTTTGACGTACTTATTCCCAATAGTTTATTTTTGCTTGTGTTTCCCTTGACTCAGGAGACATATCTAGAAAAATGTTACTATGGCTGATGTCAGAGACATTACTGTTGGTGTTCCCTTCTGGGATTTTTATGGTATCAGGTCTCATATTTAGGTCCTTAATAGTTTTGAGTTCATTTTTGTGTATGATGTAAGAAAGTGGTTCAGTTTCTTTCTTTTGCATGTAGCTGTCCAGTTTTTCCAACACCATTTGTGGAAAAGACTTTTTCCTATTGCGTATTCTTGCCCCCCCTTCTCAAAGATTAATTGACCATTTATATATGGGCTTATTTCAGAGTTTCATTTATCTGTATGTCTATTTTGTGCTGGTACCATACAGTTTTGACTAATACAGCCTCATAGTATATCTTGAAATTTGGGATTGTGATACCTCCAGTTTTATTATTACCTCCAGTTTTTTTTTCATTATTATTATTATTAAGCAATTATTTTACTGCTTTGGTTATTTGGGTCTTCTGTGGTTCCATACAAATATTAGGAGTATTTGTTCTAGTTTTGTGAAAAATGTTGGTATTTTGATAGTGATTGCATTAAATCTGTAGACTGCCTTGGGGTTATGGACATTTTAATATTTGTTCTTCCAATCCATCAGCATGGACTATCTTTCCATTTGTTTGTGTCATCTTCAATTTCTTTCATCAATATTTTATAGTTTTCAGAGTATAGGTCTTTCACCTCCTTGGCTAAGTTTATTCATAGGTATTTTATTACTTTTGACGCCATTGTAAATGGGATTGTTTTCTTATTTTCTCTTTCTCCTACTTCATTATTAGCGTATAGAAATGCACCAGAGTTCTGTATATTGATTTTGTATCCTGCAACTTTACTGAATTCATTTATTAGTTCTAGTAGTTTTTTGGTGGAATCTTTAGGGTTTTCTATATATAGCATCATGTCATCTGTAAATAGTGAAAGTTTAACTTATTCCTTACCAATTTGGATGTCTTTTTTTTCTTTTTCTTGTCTGATTGATGTGGCTAGTACACCCAATACTATTTTGAATGAAAGTGGTGAAAGCGGACATCCTTGTCTTATTCCTGATCTTAGGGGGAAAAGCTCTCATTTTTTCACCATTGAGTATGATGTTAGCTGTGGGTTTTTCTTATATGGCCTATCTTCTGTTGGCATATTCCTTCTAAATCTACTTCATTGAGGGCTTTTATCATGAATAGATGTTGTACTTTGTTGAATGCTTTTCTTGCATCTATTGAAATGAGCAAATGGTTTTTATCCTTTCTTCTGTTGATGTGATGTATCACATTGATTTGCAAATATTGAACCATCTTTGTATCCCAGAAATAAGTCAAAGTTAAATTTTAAAAATAAATTGTTCTGTATACTAGCAACAAATAATTAAAAGGAAAATTAAAAGACAATACCACTTAAAATAGCACCAAAAATATAAAATAGGGATAAATTTGATAAAATATGCACAAAACATTGTTGAGAGAAATTAAAGAAGACCTAAATGGAGAGATATATTATGTTCACAGAATGAAGACTCAATAGTGTTAAGATGGTAGCTCTCCCCAAATTTATCTACAGATTTAAGGAAATTCCAAACAAAATCCAATGAGTGTTTTCTATAAAATGATAAGCTGATAGTACAATTTGTAAGAAAATGCCAAAAACCTAGAATAGCCAAAGTGACTGAAAAAAGAGTAAAATTAAAGGATTTATATACCTAACTTCAAAAGTTATTATAAAGCTAAAGTAATCAAGACAGTATGATATTGACATAAAGATAAAAATATAGATCAATAGAAAAGAATAGGAATTCAGGAATAGTTCTACACATCCATGGTCAATTTATTTTTGACAAAGGTGCTAAAGCAATTAAATGGTGAAAGAATAATCTTTCCAACAATAGTGCTAGAACAATTGAAGAGCCATATGCAAAATAAAATAAAACAAAAATAAATAAAAACTCTCTACTTTTACTTCATACCATATACAAAAATTAACTCAAAATGGAACATGGAATTTTTTTTAAATATATAAGAGTTAAAACTATAAAACTCTAAGAAAAAAGACAGCATAATATCTGGGTCACCTTGTGTTTGGCAAAGGTTTTTTATTTAAGTCAGAAACGAAGGAAACATGCTATTAAATTTTAAAAATTAAAATTTGGAATTCATTGAATTAAAACTTTTTGTTTCTCTAAAGATACTGTTAAGTGAAAAGGTAAGCCAAAATATGAGAGCAAAGATGTATAAACACATATCCGTACAAAGGATTTGTGTCTATAATATACAAAAAAACCTCTTACAACTCAATTATAAGACTAACATTGTAATAAACAATAAGCAACAGATTTGAATAAACACCTCACCTAAGAAATTTTATGAATAGGAAAATAAGCATCTGAAAATATACACACACCATTAGTTATTAGGGAAGTGAAAGTTAACTACATACCCACTATAGTGGCTAAAAATAAAGACTGATCATACCAAGAGGCCAAAAGAAGTAGTTTGTTAACTGTGCTATCATGCACCCAGCTAAAATCCATACCATTACTAAGGAATAACAGTCTAGAAGTCTCTATCCCCAAAATATATATGTATTATATGCAATTTCACTTGAACCGATCCAATAAGTTCCTGATTACGTCATAGTTTTTAAAGGTCATAGACCAGAAACATTCTCTATTTCTTTTTTCTGTTGCAAGATGGAAAGAGCTAGGTGCTACAATGAGGAACAAAGAAATGGTCTCCTGGCTCCTATATTCAGAGTTCAAAGCTGCATAGATGTTGAGATGTGAAAATTGCCTATGATTTTGTAGCATCTTGTAATTACGTTATCTCTGCAAGAATGCCCAAAGTCACTAGAACTTTGAGTTCTTTGATCCATGGCCAACCAGGTCCATCAATATTACTTCAAGTCTGCACAAGTGTTTAGATCTCAATGAAACATTAGAGCAATTTTCGATGTTACCATTATCTACTTTCTCAGAAACAATTCTCTTTTCTGATCATGACTGTGAATATTTAGGCTCATGAAAGTACTAAGAAATTTTATAGCTCTGCTAAAAAAAAAAAGAAAAAAAGAAAAAAAGCAGTAGTCTCTTTTCTCCCTTAAGGTTCCTTAATAAAAAACAATCGTAATCTGTGGAAAGTGAAAAGTAGCTATAAACACTATTTATCTGGTTCCTTTTATTCATTGTAATATAAAAAACAAACACATTTTTCATTTCCATTTAAGTTGTAATGCTTTTGCTCCTCTGAGTTTTGCAGAGTTTCAATAAATCTAACCTCATCTAAACTTTTGCTAAAATTGGCTAAAAAACTCCATTATACAGGGTCCTATCTCCCTCTTGACCTCCTCTTTGCAGTATCGTAGTTTCTGCTAGCTTACATTTTTGTCTTCTTCCAGTTTATTTTTTCCTCTCTTTTCACAGAACTCACATTTTCCAAGTACTTTAAATTCAAAGCTTAATATGTACCATTTTAAGGGAGAGAGGATCAGGATGAAGAGAAGAAAATACATTGTCACATGGATACTACCAGATTTCTAGAATTTAGGAAAAAAAGAGTCTTAAGATAATCTGTTCCTTCGATTCCGTAAGAGTATTTGATGTTATGAAAATGTGTGCTCAAATTTTTGGTTTGAAAAAGAAAAATTGTCATTATAATTATGGAGGGGGAAGTTCACAGTGACTGAGTGTAAGAGAAAAGTCAGAAAATAGGTACAGTGAGTCACTAAAATATTAGATACAACTGTCTCTAATCTAGCTTGTGTCTCTATTGTCCTACCAGTTGGATATTTTGTTCAGGTTAAGCACATTAGGGTTTCAATCTAGAGTGATAGATTTGACACCTCTGACATCCTTTTTTTGGTGGCTTTTGTGATACCTAATTAGGATTGCCAGTACATTGTTTAGTGCCATTTTTTTTTAAACCAGTGCATGTTTGACTTGTTTCTTCTATTTTGTAAATGTCACCTTTTTGCGAGCATTCTCAGCAGAAAGGATGGTTACAATATTTTTTAAAAATATTTTTTAAACATGAAGTTAGGTCTAATGGTTTTAGATCTTTGTATTTCCCTGGGAAACATGAATGTTCTGAATTTTTTTTTCAAGATTTTATTTATTTATTTGACAGAGATAGAGACAGCCAGTGAGAGAGGGAACACAAGCAAGGGGAGTGGGAGAGGAAGAAGCAGGCTCCCAGCGGAGGAGCCTGATGTGGGGCTCGATCCCAGAACGCTGGGATCATGCCCTGAGCTGAAGGCAGACGCTTAACGACTGAGCCACCCAGGCACCCCAAATGTTCTGAATTTTTAACGTATTCATTTAGAGTCATAGTCAAACACTTCCAACCATTGTTTAGCATCCTGGGTATAACTGGTTGGACCAGAGTACGTGGCACTTGTTTTAGGGATCTGCTGACAGATTCCACAGCTGTGACACTGTCATGTGCTTTTAGGCAGAAAACAAGGGTCATTTAGACTTCAGCAGCAGAAAAGGCAAACAAGGTAATTTTGAGCACAGGAAATTCTTTTGAAAGAAAACTACAGACCTTCATTTTCCTAGGGAAGTGCTTTCCTTTCACTGTTTTCAATAAGGTAATAAGATTGTGATCATGTTAAAATTGTTATTTATTAGCACTTATTGACAATAATAATAGGCAACAATTATTGGATGCCTGATAAATGCTAGGCAATATACTGATTGTTACATGAATTATCTCAATTGATCCTCACATTAATTCTATGAAGCTTGTACTATTAAAATCTGTGTTTACAGATGAAGTCATTGAACTCACAGTTGGCAAATGGTGAAGTGGGCACTCCTTCAGTCCTTTGATTCTTAATGTATATATTTCCTTGCCAAACCATCTGCAATAAGAGAAAATGAAGAAAACTAATATTCCTTATAGGAAGCCTTTTTTTAACTTGATACATTTTTCTTTCCCTTGTAATACCATATATGGCACACACGGCATTCAAAGATATTTTTAAAAGCCTACAATAAAAACATCTCTGTCAAGTAGCTATTGATAGGATTGAGTATTTCATTTCTCTTGTGAAGTAATGCATCTACAGACAATCTGAGACGGACCTTTCTTCCTAGCTTCATTTTCTGCAAACTCTACACATCAAATTGTAATCTTGTGATCTCTTACATTTCCGGAACATCGCATGTGCTTCTGCCAGAAATGATCTTCTGCATTTATCCATATGTTAGGATCTTTTCATGGGGCCTTCTGAGACTCTTCCTGGCAGAAAGAATTGCTCCTTCCTCTGTGATCCCATGTGAATTTGTATAAATCTTAATTACACATATTTTATTATAGCTTTTTGAAAGAGTGATATGTACTTACATTAAGGAATTAAAACAGTAAAAAAATGGTTTACAGTGTAAAATATGTCTCCTGCTCATGCCTGACACACAAATGTCTCCTAAGGCAATAGTTATTTCCATGATAATTAGCACACACAGAAACATATATGTACACATAGCTCTTTGGATTTTGCAAGATTGGAAGCCTTTCTTTCTTTCTTTCTTTTTTTTTTTTTGCCTTTTCAAGATTATTTATTTATTTATTTGACAGAGATAGAGACAGCCAGTGAGAGAGGGAACACAAGCAGGGGGAGTGGGAGAGGAAGAAGCAGGCTCCCAGCGGAGGAGCCTGATGTGGGGCTCGATCCCACAACGTCAGGATTACGCCCTGAGGTGAAGGCAGACGCTTAACCGCTGTGCCACCCAGGCGCCCCTGGAAGCCTTTCTAACAAATATAGTGTTCTGCACTTTGCTTTCTTCCCTCAATGATATCTTGGGCTTTTTTCTACATTAATATATAAACCGTATTATTTTTAATAGCTCTGAATATTTTATGATATACCATAATTTACCTAGCTGGCTTCCCACAGGGACATTTTGGTTGTTTTTAGCTATTGCAAACAATGCTGCTACAAGTATCCGAGTATGGATTTAGAGAGTGGATAAGGGTGGGCCTTGAAGTTAGATTTCCTGGATTTGAAGGTTGGCTCTGTAGTACCAGCTCTTAGAGTTTTAATCAAGTATTTAACCTCTGTATGCTCCAGTTTCCTCTTATGTAAAATGGGGATTTAGAAGAAATTTCAGAGGGTTCTTCTGAGGATTGAATGAATTACTCTGTGAAAAGAACTTTAATGCCTAGTATACAGTAAGCACTCAATGGTGTTTACTACTATAATTATAAAGATCATATGTCTTTGAGCACATGTGTGAGTCTATCTTTAGGACATATTCCTGCAAGTGGATTCTTGGGGCAAAAGGTATGTGCATTTACAAGTTTAATAAAAACTCATTTTGATTGGGTTCCTTAGAAGGAGACCCTGAGACGAGGACTCAAATACAAATAGTTTATGTAGGTGGTAAAAGAAAGCCCAACAGGGGAGTGGGAAAATGAGACAGGGAAGGAAAGGAGCCAGTAATGGGTGTATCAACAAGACATTCACTACTTTGAATATTTGGAGCTCAGTCCTTCAGAAACCCTTGGAAACTACAGGAGCCAGTATTTACACAAGTCTCAGAGTTACCCTATTCAGAGGGTGAAGGAGCTGGGCTATTGGTACACTGCCTCCTGTCCTGTCAGGTCAGTCATTGTCTGGGGGCCATTGTGTGATCCTGGGAGCAGCAGCATCTGAGGCCTTGGGTTCGGGTAATAATGGGATTGTCTGCAGATAATTTAAAAAGAGTAGCAAAATTGACTAAAAGTCATTCTAAATGTATCATCATGATGTGCTGGAAATTCTCTATAACCTTAGGTATAAAATACTCTTCCCCTTAGAGGCCCTCCCCACTTTGCTTCCCTCTATCCCGCTGCCAGGAGGGATTAACTCCCCAATACTTCTGGCCTACTTCACAGGCAGGCAAAGTGGGTTTTACTGGCAGAGAAGGAAAGAAACACAGGTGCTGCTAGTTGGAGGCCCTTCCAGCATGTACTGAAGGG